>NW_026892683.1:0-344394 GCF_033815535.1 Pezoporus flaviventris | reverse complement strand
CCCCAAAACCTCCTTGTCCTGCTTCTCCTATGGAACACAGGGTCAGAGCCCCAAAAAAGACACAAAACATGACAAAGATAGGACAAAACCACCCCAAAACCTCCTTGTCCTGCTTCTCCTGTGGCATACAGGGTCAGAGCCCTGAAACAGACCCAAAACAGGACAAAAACACTCCAAAAACCCCAAAACCAGCTCCAAAACCCCCAAACCACCCCAAAACCACCTTGTCCTGCTTCTCCTATGGAACACAAAGTCAGAGCCTCAGAAAAGACACAAAACATGACAAAAATTGGACAAAACCACCCCAAAACTACCTTGTCCTGCTTCTCCTATGGCATACTGAGTCAGAGTCCCAAAACGCACCCAAAGAACCCCCAAAGCAGGACAAAACCACCCCAAGGCCACCTTGTCCTGCTTCTCCTGTGGGATACAGGGTCAGAGGCCTGAAACAGACCCAAAACAGGCCAAGTACAACCCAAATCACCCCAAAACCAGCTCCAAAACCCCCAAACCACCCCAAAACCACCTTGTCCTGCTTCTCCTATGGGATACAGGGTCACAGCCCTGAAACAGACCCAAAACAGGCCAAGTATGTCCCAAATCACTCCAAAACCAGCTCCAAAACCCCCAAACCAACCCAAAACCACCTTGTCCTGCTTCTCCTATGGGACACAGGGTCAGAGCCCCAAAAAAGACACAAAACATGACAAAGATAGGACAAAACCACCCCAAAACCTCCTTGTCCTGCTTCTCCTGTGGGATACAGGGTCAGAGGCCTGAAACAGACCCAAAACAGGACAAAAACACTCCAGAAACCCCAAAACCAGCTCCAAAACCCCCAAACCAACCCAAAACCACCTTGTCCTGCTTCTTCTGTAGGACACAGGGTCAGAGCCTCAAAACAGACCCAAAACAGGCCAAAAACACCCCAAAACACCCCAAAAAGCAGGACAAAACCACCTTGTCCTCCTTCTGCTATGAGATGCAGTGTCAGGGCCCCAAAACAGACCTAAAACAGAACAAAAAAGCCCCAAAACCTCCTTGTCCTGCTTCTCCTGTGGAATACAGGGTCAGAGCCCTGAAAAAGACCCAAAACAGGACAAAAACACTCCAAAAACCCCAAAACCAGCTCCAAAACCCCCAAACCAACCCAAAACCACCTTGTCCTGCTTCTTCTGTAGGACACAGGGTCAGAGCCTCAAAACAGACCCAAAACAGGCCAAAAACACCCCAAAACACCCCAAAAAGCAGGACAAAACCACCTTGTCCTCCTTCTGCTATGAGATGCAGTGTCAGGGCCCCAAAACAGACCTAAAACAGAACAAAAAAGCCCCAAAACCTCCTTGTCCTGCTTCTCCTGTGGAATACAGGGTCAGAGCCCTGAAACAGACCCAAAACCGGACAAAAACACTCCAGAAACCCCAAAACCAGCTCCAAAACCCCCAAACCAACCCAAAACCACCTTGTCCTGCTTCTTCTGTAGGACACAAGGTCAGAGCCTCAAAACAGACCCAAAACAGGCCAAAAACACCCCAAAACATCCCAAAAAGCAGGACAAAACCACCTTGTCCTCCTTCTGCTATGAGATACAGTGTCAGGGCCCCAAAACAGACCTAAAACAGAACAAAAAAGCCCCAAAACCTCCTTGTCCTGCTTTTCCTGTGGGATACAGGGTCAGAGGCCTGAAACAGACCCAAAACAGGACAAAAACACTCCAGAAACCCCAAAACCAGCTCCAAAACCCCCAAACCAACCCAAAACCACCTTGTCCTGCTTCTTCTGTAGGACACAGGGTCAGAGCCTCAAAACAGACCCAAAACAGGCCAAAAACACCCCAAAACACCCCAAAAAGCAGGACAAAACGTCCTTGTCCTCCTTCTGCTATGAGATACGGTGTCAGGGCCGCAAAACAGACCTAAAACAGAACAAAAATGCCCCAAAACCATCTTCTCCTGCTTCTCCTATGAGATGCAGGGTCAGAGCCACAAAAAAAAGACAAAAAACATGACAAAAATAGGACAAAACCACCCCAAAACCAACTTGTCCTGCTTCTCCTATGGAACACAGGGTCAGAGCCCCAAAAAAGACACAAAACATGACAAAGATAGGACAAAACCACCCCAAAACCTCCTTGTCCTGCTTCTCCTGTGGGATACAGGGTCAGAGCCCTGAAACAGACCCAAAACAGGACAAAAACACTCCAAAAACCCCAAAAACAACCCAAAACCACCTTGTCCTGCTTCTTCTGTAGGACACAAGGTCAGAGCCTCAAAACAGACCCAAAACAGGCCAAAAACACCCCAAAAAATCCCAAAAAGCAGGACAAAACCACCTTGCCCTCCTTCTGCTATGAGATACAGTGTCAGGGCCTCAAAACAGACCTAAAACAGAACAAAAAAGCCCCAAAACCTCCTTGTCCTGCTTTTCCTGTGGGGATACAGGGTCAGAGGCCTGAAACAGACCCAAAACAGGACAAAAACACTCCAGAAACCCCAAAACCAGCTCCAAAACCCCCAAACCAACCCAAAACCACCTTGTCCTGCTTCTTCTGTAGGACACAGGGTCAGAGCCTCAAAACAGACCCAAAACAGGCCAAAAACACCCCAAAACACCCCAAAAAGCAGGACAAACATCCTTGTCCTCCTTCTGCTATGACATACAGTGTCAGGGCCGCAAAACAGACCTAAAACAGAACAAAAATGCCCCAAAACCATCTTCTGCTTCTCCTATGAGATGCAGGGTCAGAGCCACAAAAAAAAGACACAAAACATGACAAAAATAGGACAAAACCACCCAAAAACTACCTTGTCCTGCTTCTCCTGTGGGATACAGGGTCAGAGCCCTGAAACAGACCCAAAACAGGACAAAAACACTCCAAAAACCCCAAAACCAGCTCCAAAACCCCCAAACCACCCCAAAACCACCTTGTCCTGCTTCTCCTATGGAACACAAAGTCAGAGCCTCAGAAAAGACACAAAACATGACAAAAATTGGACAAAACCACCCCAAAACTACCTTGTCCTGCTTCTCCTATGGCATACTGAGTCAGAGTCCCAAAACGCACCCAAAGAACCCCCAAAGCAGGACAAAACCACCCCAAGGCCACCTGTCCTGCTTCTCCTGTGGGATACATGGTCAGAGGCCTGAAACAGACCCAAAACAGGCCAAGTACAACCCAAATCACCCCAAAACCAGCTCCAAAACCCCCAAACCACCCCAAAACCACCTTGTCCTGCTTCTCCTATGGCATACAGGGTCACAGCCCTGAAACAGACCCAAAACAGGCCAAGTATGTCCCAAATCACTCCAAAACCAGCTCCAAAACCCCCAAACCACCCCAAAACCAACTTGTCCTGCTTCTCCTATGGAACACAGGGTCAGAGCCCCAAAAAAGACACAAAACATGACAAAGATAGGACAAAACCACACCAAAACCTCCTTGTCCTGCTTCTCCTGTGGGATACAGGGTCAGAGGCCTGAAACAGACCCAAAACAGGACAAAAACACTCCAGAAACCCCAAAACCAGCTCCAAAACCCCCAAACCAACCCAAAACCACCTTGTCCTGCTTCTTCTGTAGGACACAGGGTCAGAGCCTCAAAACAGACCCAAAACAGGCCAAAAACACCCCAAAACACCCCAAAAAGCAGGACAAAACCACCTTGTCCTCCTTCTGCTATGAGATGCAGTGTCAGGGCCCCAAAACAGACCTAAAACAGAACAAAAAAAGCCCCAAAACCTCCTTGTCCTGCTTCTCCTGTGGAATACAGGGTCAGAGCCCTGAAACAGACCCAAAACCGGACAAAAACACTCCAGAAACCCCAAAACCAGCTCCAAAACCCCCAAACCAACCCAAAACCACCTTGTCCTGCTTCTTCTGTAGGACACAGGGTCAGAGCCTCAAAACAGACCCAAAACAGGCCAAAAACACCCCAAAACACCCCAAAAAGCAGGACAAAACGTCCTTGTCCTCCTTCTGCTATGACATACAGTGTCAGGGCCCCAAAACAGACCTAAAACAGAACAAAAATGCCCCAAAACCATCTTCTGCTTCTCCTATGAGATGCAGGGTCAGAGCCACAAAAAAAAGACAAAAAACATGACAAAAATAGGACAAAACCACCCCAAAACCACCTTGTCCTGCTTCTCCTGTGGAACACAGGGTCAGAGCCCCAAAAAAGACACAAAACATGACAAAAATAGGACAAAACCACCCAAAAACTACCTTGTCCTGCTTCTCCTGTGGGATACAGGGTCAGAGCCCTGAAACAGACCCAAAACAGGACAAAAACACTCCAAAAACCCCAAAACCAGCTCCAAAACCCCCAAACCACCCCAAAACCACCTTGTCCTGCTTCTCCTATGGAACACAAAGTCAGAGCCTCAGAAAAGACACAAAACATGACAAAAATTGGACAAAACCACCCCAAAACTACCTTGTCCTGCTTCTCCTATGGCATACTGAGTCAGAGTCCCAAAACGCACCCAAAGAACCCCCAAAGCAGGACAAAACCACCCCAAGGCCACCTTGTCCTGCTTCTCCTGTGGGATACATGGTCAGAGGCCTGAAACAGACCCAAAACAGGCCAAGTACAACCCAAATCACCCCAAAACCAGCTCCAAAACCCCCAAACCACCCCAAAACCACCTTGTCCTGCTTCTCCTATGGCATACAGGGTCACAGCCCTGAAACAGACCCAAAACAGGCCAAGTATGTCCCAAATCACTCCAAAACCAGCTCCAAAACCCCCAAACCACCCCAAAACCAACTTGTCCTGCTTCTCCTATGGAACACAGGGTCAGAGCCCCAAAAAAGACACAAAACATGACAAAGATAGGACAAAACCACCCCAAAACCTCCTTGTCCTGCTTCTCCTGTGGGATACAGGGTCAGAGCCCTGAAACAGACCCAAAACAGGACAAAAACACTCCAAAAACCCCAAAACCAACCCAAAACCACCTTGTCCTGCTTCTTCTGTAGGACACAAGGTCAGAGCCTCAAAACAGACCCAAAACAGGCCAAAAACACCCCAAAACACCCCAAAAAGCAGGACAAAACCACCTTGTCCTCCTTCTGCTATGAGATACAGTGTCAGGGCCCCAAAACAGACCTAAAACAGAACAAAAAAGCCCCAAAACCTCCTTGTCCTGCTTCTCCTGTGGGATACAGGGTCAGAGCCCTGAAACAGACCCAAAACAGGACAAAAACACTCCAGAAACCCCAAAACCAGCTCCAAAACCCCCAAACCAACCCAAAACCACCTTGTCCTGCTTCTTCTGTAGGACACAGGGTCAGAGCCTCAAAACAGACCCAAAACAGGCCAAAAACACCCCAAAACACCCCAAAAAGCAGGACAAAACGTCCTTGTCCTCCTTCTGCTATGACATACAGTGTCAGGGCCGCAAAACAGACCAAAAACAGAACAAAAATGCCCCAAAACCATCTTCTCCTGCTTCTCCTATGAGATGCAGGGTCAGAGCCACAAAAAAAAAGACACAAAAGATGACAAAAATAGGACAAAACCACCCCAAAAACAACTTGTCCTGCTTCTACTCCAGGGTACACATTCACAGCCCCAAACAGCCATAAACAGGACAAAAAAAGGAGAAAACCAGGCGAAATCCAAGGCAAAACACCCAGAACACCCGTAAAACACCCCAAAACCACCCCAAAACCACCTTGTCCTGCTTCTCCTATGGGATACGGGTTCAGAGCCCCAAAAAAGACAAAAAAATGACAAAAATAGGACAAAACCCCCAAAACAGCCCCAAAACACCTCAAAACCTCCTTCTGCTTCTCCTAGGGGATACAGCGGCAGGGCCCAAAAAAAGACCCAAAGTACGTCAAAAACAACCCCAAACACCCCCAAAACACCCCAAAACCAGCTCCAAAACCCCCAAACCACCCCAAAACCACCTTGTCCTGCTTCTCCTATGGAACACAGGGTCAGAGCCTCAAAAAAGACACAAAACATGACAAAAATTGGACAAAACCACCCCAAAACTACCTTGTCCTGCTTCTCCTATGGCATACTGAGTCAGAGTCCCAAAACGCACCCAAAGAACCCCCAAAGCCGGACAAAACCACCCCAAGGCCACCTTGTCCTGCTTCGCCT
The DNA here is from genome assembly GCF_033815535.1 of Pezoporus flaviventris. Lineage (NCBI taxonomy): Eukaryota > Metazoa > Chordata > Aves > Psittaciformes > Psittacidae > Pezoporus > Pezoporus flaviventris. Next base: position 338,279 of record NW_026892683.1, on the reverse strand, counting down.
GTGGGATACATGGTCAGAGGCCTGAAACAGACCCAAAACAGGACAAGTACAACCCAAAACACTCCAAAACCAGCTCCAAAACCCCCAAACCACCCCAAAACCACCTTGTCCTGCTTCTCCTATGGAACACAGGGTCAGAGCCCCAAAAAAGACACAAAACATGACAAAGATAGGACAAAACCACCCCAAAACCTCCTTGTCCTGCTTCTCCTGTGGGATACAGGGTCAGAGCCCTGAAACAGACCCAAAACAGGACAAAAGCACTCCAAAAACCCCAAAACCAGCTCCAAAACCCCAAAACCACCTTGTCCTGCTTCTCCTATGGAACACAAAGTCAGAGCCTCAAAAAAGACACAAAACATGACAAAAATTGGACAAAACCACCCCAAAACTGCCTTGTCCTGCTTCTCCTATGGCATACTGAGTCAGAGTCCCAAAACGCACCCAAAGAACCCCCAAAGCAGGACAAAACCACCCCAAGGCCACCTTGTCCTGCTTCTCCTGTGGGATACATGGTCAGAGGCCTGAAACAGACCCAAAACAGGACAAGTACAACCCAAATCACCCCAAAACCAGCTCCAAAACCCCCAAACCACCCCAAAACCTCCTTGTCCTGCTTCTCCTATGGCATACAGGGTCACAGCCCTGAAACAGACCCAAAACAGGCCAAGTATGTCCCAAATCACTCCAAAACCAGCTCCAAAACCCCCAAACCACCCCAAAACCAACTTGTCCTGCTTCTCCTATGGAACACAGGGTCAGAGCCCCAAAAAAGACACAAAACATGACAAAGATAGGACAAAACCACCCCAAACCTCCTTGTCCTGCTTCACCTGTGGGATACAGGGTCAGAGGCCTGAAACAGACCCAAAACAGGACAAAAACACTCCAGAAACCCCAAAACCAGCTCCAAAACCCCCAAACCAACCCAAAACCACCTTGTCCTGCTTCTTCTGTAGGACACAGGGTCAGAGCCTCAAAACAGACCCAAAACAGGCCAAAAACACCCCAAAACACCCCAAAAAGCAGGACAAAACCACCTTGTCCTCCTTCTGCTACGAGATGCAGTGTCAGGGCCCCAAAACAGACCTAAAACAGAACAAAAAAGCCCCAAAACCTCCTTGTCCTGCTTCTCCTGTGGAATACAGGGTCAGAGCCCTGAAACAGACCCAAAACCGGACAAAAACACTCCAGAAACCCCAAAACCAGCTCCAAAACCCCCAAACCAACCCAAAACCACCTTGTCCTGCTTCTTCTGTAGGACACAAGGTCAGAGCCTCAAAACAGACCCAAAACAGGCCAAAAACACCCCAAAACACCCCAAAAAGCAGGACAAAACCACCTTGTCCTCCTTCTGCTATGAGATACAGTGTCAGGGCCCCAAAACAGACCTAAAACAGAACAAAAAAGCCCCAAAACCTCCTTGTCCTGCTTCTCCTGTGGGATACAGGGTCAGAGGCCTGAAACAGACCCAAACAGGACAAAAACACTCCAGAAACCCCAAAACCAGCTCCAAAACCCCCAAACCAACCCAAAACCACCTTGTCCTGCTTCTTCTGTAGGACACAGGGTCAGAGCCTCAAAACAGACCCAAAACAGGCCAAAAACACCCCAAAACACCCCAAAAAGCAGGACAAAACGTCCTTGTCCTCCTTCTGCTATGACATACAGTGTCAGGGCCCCAAAACAGACCTAAAACAGAACAAAAATGCCCCAAAACCATCTTCTGCTTCTCCTATGAGATGCAGCGTCAGAGCCACAAAAAAAAGACAAAAAACATGACAAAAATAGGACAAAACCACCCCAAAACCACCTTGTCCTGCTTCTCCTGTGGAACACAGGGTCAGAGCCCCCAAAAAGACACAAAACATGACAAAAATAGGACAAAACCACCCAAAAACTACCTTGTCCTGCTTCTCCTGTGGGATACAGGGTCAGAGCCCTGAAACAGACCCAAAACAGGACAAAAACACTCCAAAAACCCCAAAACCAGCTCCAAAACCCCCAAACCACCCCAAAACCACCTTGTCCTGCTTCTCCTATGGAACACAAAGTCAGAGCCTCAGAAAAGACACAAAACATGACAAAAATTGGACAAAACCACCCCAAAACTACCTTGTCCTGCTTCTCCTATGGCATACTGAGTCAGAGTCCCAAAACGCACCCAAAGAACCCCCAAAGCAGGACAAAACCACCCCAAGGCCACCTTGTCCTGCTTCTCCTGTGGGATACATGGTCAGAGGCCTGAAACAGACCCAAAACAGGCCAAGTACAACCCAAATCACCCCAAAACCAGCTCCAAAACCCCCAAACCACCCCAAAACCACCTTGTCCTGCTTCTCCTATGGCATACAGGGTCACAGCCCAGAAACAGACCCAAAACAGGCCAAGTATGTCCCAAATCACTCCAAAACCAGCTCCAAAACCCCCAAACCACCCCAAAACCAACTTGTCCTGCTTCTCCTATGGAACACAGGGTCAGAGCCCCAAAAAAGACACAAAACATGACAAAGATAGGACAAAACCACCCCAAAACCTCCTTGTCCTGCTTCTCCTGTGGGATACAGGGTCAGAGCCCTGAAACAGACCCAAAACAGGACAAAAACACTCCAAAAACCCCAAAACCAACCCAAAACCACCTTGTCCTGCTTCTTCTGTAGGACACAAGGTCAGAGCCTCAAAACAGACCCAAAACAGGCCAAAAACACCCCAAAACACCCCAAAAAGCAGGACAAAACCACCTTGTCCTCCTTCTGCTATGAGATACAGTGTCAGGGCCCCAAAACAGACCTAAAACAGAACAAAAAAGCCCCAAAACCTCCTTGTCCTGCTTCTCCTGTGGAATACAGGGTCAGAGCCCTGAAACAGACCCAAAACCGGACAAAAACACTCCAGAAACCCCAAAACCAGCTCCAAAACCCCCAAACCAACCCAAAACCACCTTGCCTGCTTCTTCTGTAGGACACAGGGTCAGAGCCTCAAAACAGACCCAAAACAGGCCAAAAACACCCCAAAACACCCCAAAAAGCAGGACAAAACGTCCTTGTCCTCCTTCTGCTATGACATACAGTGTCAGGGCCGCAAAACAGACCAAAAACAGAACAAAAATGCCCCAAAACCATCTTCTCCTGCTTCTCCTATGAGATGCAGGGTCAGAGCCACAAAAAAAAAGACACAAAAGATGACAAAAATAGGACAAAACCACCCCAAAACCAACTTGTCCTGCTTCTACTCCAGGGTACACATTCACAGCCCCCAAACAGCCATAAACAGGACAAAAAAAGGAGAAAACCAGGCGAAATCCAAGGCAAAACACCCAGAACAACCCGTAAAACACCCCAAAACCACCCCAAAACCACCTTGTCCTGCTTCTCCTATGGGATACGGGTTCAGAGCCCCAAAAAAGACAAAAAAATGACAAAAATAGGACAAAACCCCCAAAAGAGCCCCAAAACACCTCAAAACCTCCTTCTGCTTCTCCTAGGGGATACAGCGGCAGGGCCCAAAAAAAGACCCAAAGTACGTCAAAAACAACCCCAAACACCCCCAAAACACCCCAAAACCAGCTCCAAAACCCCCAAACCACCCCAAAACCACCTTGTCCTGCTTCTCCTATGGAACACAGGGTCAGAGCCTCAAAAAAGACACAAAACATGACAAAAATTGGACAAAACCACCCCAAAACTACCTTGTCCTGCTTCTCCTATGGCATACTGAGTCAGAGTCCCAAAACGCACCCAAAGAACCCCCAAAGCCGGACAAAACCACCCCAAGGCCACCTTGTCCTGCTTCGCCTGTGGGATACATGGTCAGAGGCCTGAAACAGACCCAAAACAGGCCAAGTACAACCCAAAACACTCCAAAACCAGCTCCAAAACCCCCAAACCACCCCAAAACCACCTTGTCCTGCTTCTCCTATGGAACACAGGGTCAGAGCCCCAAAAAAGACACAAAACATGACAAAGATAGGACAAAACCACCCCAAAACCTCCTTGTCCTGCTTCTCCTGTGGGATACAGGGTCAGAGCCCTGAAACAGACCCAAAACAGGACAAAAGCACTCCAAAAACCCCAAAACCAGCTCCAAAACCCCAAAACCACCTTGTCCTGCTTCTCCTATGGAACACAAAGTCAGAGCCTCAAAAAAGACACAAAACATGACAAAAATTGGACAAAACCACCCCAAAACTACCTTGTCCTGCTTCTCCTATGGCATACTGAGTCAGAGTCCCAAAACGCACCCAAAGAACCCCCAAAGCAGGACAAAACCACCCCAAGGCCACCTTGTCCTGCTTCTCCTGTGGGATACATGGTCAGAGGCCTGAAACAGACCCAAAACAGGACAAGTACAACCCAAATCACCCCAAAACCAGCTCCAAAACCCCCAAACCACCCCAAAACCTCCTTGTCCTGCTTCTCCTATGGCATACAGGGTCACAGCCCTGAAACAGACCCAAAACAGGCCAAGTATGTCCCAAATCACTCCAAAACCAGCTCCAAAACCCCCAAACCACCCCAAAACCAACTTGTCCTGCTTCTCCTATGGAACACAGGGTCAGAGCCCCAAAAAAGACACAAAACATGACAAAGATAGGACAAAACCACCCCAAAACCTCCTTGTCCTGCTTCTCCTGTGGGATACAGGGTCAGAGCCCTGAAACAGACCCAAAACAGGACAAAAACACTCCAGAAACCCCAAAACCAGCTCCAAAACCCCCAAACCAACCCAAAACCACCTTGTCCTGCTTCTTCTGTAGGACACAGGGTCAGAGCCTCAAAACAGACCCAAAACAGGCCAAAAACACCCCAAAACACCCCAAAAAGCAGGACAAAACCACCTTGTCCTCCTTCTGCTACGAGATGCAGTGTCAGGGCCCCAAAACAGACCTAAAACAGAACAAAAAAGCCCCAAAACCTCCTTGTCCTGCTTCTCCTGTGGAATAGAGGGTCAGAGCCCTGAAACAGACCCAAAACCGGACAAAAACACTCCAGAAACCCCAAAACCAGCTCCAAAACCCCCAAACCAACCCAAAACCACCTTGTCCTGCTTCTCCTATGGCATACAGGGTCACAGCCCTGAAACAGACCCAAAACAGGCCAAGTATGTCCCAAATCACTCCAAAACCAGCTCCAAAACCCCCAAACCACCCCCAAAACCACCTTGTCCTGCTTCTCCTATGGAACACAGGGTCAGAGCCTCAAAAAAGACACAAAACATGACAAAAATTGGACAAAACCACCCCAAAACTACCTTGTCCTGCTTCTCCTATGGCATACTGAGTCAGAGTCCCAAAACGCACCCAAAGAACCCCCAAAGCCGGACAAAACCACCCCAAGGCCACCTTGTCCTGCTTCGCCTGTGGGATACATGGTCAGAGGCCTGAAACAGACCCAAAACAGGCCAAGTACAACCCAAAACACTCCAAAACCAGCTCCAAAACCCCCAAACCACCCCAAAACCACCTTGTCCTGCTTCTCCTATGGAACACAGGGTCAGAGCCCCAAAAAAGACACAAAACATGACAAAGATAGGACAAAACCACCCCAAAACCAACTTGTCCTGCTTCTACTCCAGGGTACACATTCACAGCCCCCAAACAGCCATAAACAGGACAAAAAAAGGAGAAAACCAGGCGAAATCCAAGGCAAAACACCCAGAACAACCCGTAAAACACCCCAAAACCACCCCAAAACCACCTTGTCCTGCTTCTCCTATGGGATACGGGTTCAGAGCCCCAAAAAAGACAAAAAAATGACAAAAATAGGACAAAACCCCCAAAACAGCCCCAAAACACCTCAAAACCTCCTTCTGCTTCTCCTAGGGGATACAGCGGCAGGGCCCAAAAAAAGACCCAAAGGACATCAAAAACAACCCCAAACACCCCCAAAACACCCCAAAACCAGCTCCAAAACCCCCAAACCACCCCAAAACCACCTTGTCCTGCTTCTCCTATGGCATACAGGGTCACAGCCCTGAAACAGACCCAAAACAGGCCAAGTATGTCCCAAATCACTCCAAAACCAGCTCCAAAACCCCCAAACCAACCCAAAACCAACTTGTCCTGCTTCTCCTATGGAACACAGGGTCAGAGCCCCAAAAAAGACACAAAACATGACAAAGATAGGACAAAACCACCCCAAAACCTCCTTGTCCTGCTTCTCCTGTGGGATACAGGGTCAGAGCCCTGAAACAGACCCAAAACAGGACAAAAGCACTCCAAAAACCCCAAAACCAACCCAAAACCACCTTGTCCTGCTTCTTCTGTAGGACACAAGGTCAGAGCCTCAAAACAGACCCAAAACAGGCCAAAAACACCCCAAAACACCCCAAAAAGCAGGACAAAACCACCTTGTCCTCCTTCTGCTATGAGATACAGTGTCAGGGCCCCAAAACAGACCTAAAACAGAACAAAAAAGCCCCAAAACCTCCTTGTCCTGCTTCTCCTGTGGGATACAGGGTCAGAGGCCTGAAACAGACCCAAAACAGGACAAAAACACTCCAGAAACCCCAAAACCAGCTCCAAAACCCCCAAACCAACCCAAAACCACCTTGTCCTGCTTCTTCTGTAGGACACAGGGTCAGAGCCTCAAAACAGACCCAAAACAGGCCAAAAACACCCCAAAACACCCCAAAAAGCAGGACAAAACGTCCTTGTCCTCCTTCTGCTATGACATACAGTGTCAGGGCCGCAAAACAGACCAAAAACAGAACAAAAATGCCCCAAAACCATCTTCTCCTGCTTCTCCTATGAGATGCATGGTCAGAGCCACAAAAAAAAAGACACAAAACATGACAAAAATAGGACAAAACCACCCCAAAACCAACTTGTCCTGCTTCTACTCCAGGGTACACATTCACAGCCCCCAAACAGCCATAAACAGGACAAAAAAAGGAGAAAACCAGGCGAAATCCAAGGCAAAACACCCAGAACAACCCGTAAAACACCCCAAAACCACCCCAAAACCACCTTGTCCTGCTTCTCCTATGGGATACGGGTTCAGAGCCCCAAAAAAGACAAAAAAATGACAAAAATAGGACAAAACCCCCAAAACAGCCCCAAAACACCTCAAAACCTCCTTCTGCTTCTCCTAGGGGATACAGCGGCAGGGCCCAAAAAAGACCCAAAGGACGTCAAAAACAACCCCAAACACCCCCAAAACACCCCAAAACCACCTTGTCCTGCGTCTCCTATGAGATACAGGGTCAGAGCCCCAAAACACCCTCAACCAGGCAAAAAACAGGCCAAAACACCTAAAGCAAACCCGAAACCACCCCAAAATCACCTCCTGCTTCTCCTCCAAAACCCCCCAAAAAGGCCCAAAACACCTCAAAACCACCTTCTTCTGCTTCTGCTATGGGATACAGGGTCAGAGCCTCAAACCAGCCCCAAAAGAGGACAAAAATACTCCAAAACCCTCCGAAAGGCCCAAAACACCTCAAAAACACCTTCTGCTTCTCCTATGGGATACAGGGTCAGAGCCTCAAAATAGACCTGAAATATGACAAAAACATCCCAAAGCCACCCGCAAAACAGTCCCAAAACCCACCTTGTCCTGCTTCGCCTAGGGGATACCGGCTCACAGCCCCAAAGCAGACCCAAAACCCCTCAAAAAGCAGCCCAAAACCACCTTGTCCTGCTTCTCCTACGGGAGCAGGGTCAGAGCCCCAAAACAGCCCCATAACACTTCAAAAAACACCCCAAAACAGCTCAAAACCACCCCAAACCACCTTGTCCTGCTGCTCCTATAGGTGCCACCCAATGAGAACCCAAAACAGCCCCAAATCACCCCAACCCCCCCCAAAATGGAACCTTCTGGAGGTCGCTGTGGAGCTGCTTTAGCCTGGCCTCGAGCTGCGACACCTTCTGGGGTAGGTCCAAGGATGGGGGGGTGGGTTAAAGGGCAATGGGGAGGGGCACTGGGGTGTCCCCATCTTGGTGTGGGGATCCCAGACCCAGATGTGTGGGTCCCAGCCCCCACATACAAGGGGGGACATGGGGGGGGTCCCTGGACCCGATGGGGGGGGTGCCCCCCCGCGGCCTCTGCGGGGGGGGGGGGGGTTGGGGCTCAGCACAACAGTTTAACACCCCCAAAACACCCTGAAACAACCCAAACACCTCCAAACAGGGGGTAGCGAAGGGGAAAGCTTGGACCAAACCAACAGGGCTTGAGCTCAGCAGCAACCCAGTGGCTCCTTCCTCCTGCTCTTTCCTGTCACTGTCTGCTCCCCTGAGCAAAGCACTCAGTAGGGTGACACAAATGAGGTCACAAAGGGCCCCCGTTTTGACCCGTTGCCATGGTGACCCACCTGGGTTCTAGACTGAGGCTGGGGGAGAGCCTGCTGCAGGGCCATGAGCTGGGGCTGTCACCCAAAGCAGCATCCCTGCACCCAACATGCTGGGTGTGGGCACCCTTCCTTATGGGGCTCAAGAAAGATGGGGTTTGGGGTCATTTAGGGGTGCCAGCAGTGTAGGGAGGGATGGAGATGCCCGTGGTTGATTGGGGTAGTTTTGGGGTTGTTTCAGGATGTTTTTGGGGTGTTAAACTGTTGTGGAGGGGGTTTTGGGCTGGTTTTGGGGTGCTTTGAGCTGTTCAGGGCTGTTTGGGGTGGTTTGGGGTGTTTGAGACTGCTTTTGTGGGTGTTTTGGGCTGTTTTGCGAATATTTTAGGCTGGTTTGAGGGTGTTTCAGAGTGTTTTGGGGTGTTGTAGGGGTGTTTCAGAGTGTTTTGAGTGTTTTGGTCTGGTTTTCGGATGTTTTGGGGTGTTTTGAGCTGGTTTGGGATGATTTGGGCTGGTTTGGGGGTATTTTGGTTGTTTTGGGCTGGTTTTGTGGTATTTTGGTTGTTTTGGTCTGGTTTTGGGGTGCTGACGTGCCACCCCCCAGTGCCAAGGGCCGTGTCCCTGCTCTCCCTCATGGAGCCGGTGATGAGCCCTGACACCCCCCCCGGAGAGGCCGCGGGTGGGCGCCCCCCCATCAGGTACAGGGACCCCCCCCCCCATATGGAGACCCCCCCCCCATGTCCCCTTGTATGTGGGGCTGGGACCCCCACATGTGGGTCTGGGATCCTCCCCCCTATTGGGGACACCCCAGTGCCCCCCCCCCCCATCCTTGGACCTACCCCAGAAGGTGTCGCAGCTCGAGGCCAGGCTAAAGCAGCTCCACAGCGACCTCCAGAAGGTTCCATTTTGGGGGGGTTGGGGTGATTTGGGGCTGTTTTGGGTTCTCACTGGGTGGCACCTATAGGAGCAGCAGGACAAGGTGGTTTGGGGTGGTTTTGAGGTGTTCTGGGGGTGTTTTTTGAAGTGTTATGGGGCTGTTTTGGGGCTCTGACCCTGTATCCCGTAGGAGAAGCAGGACAAGGTGGTTTGGGCTGCTTTTTGAGGGGTTTTGGGTCTGCTTTGGGGCTGTGAGCCGGTATCCCCTAGGCGAAGCAGGACAAGGTGGTTTTGGGACTGTTTTGCGGGTGGCTTTGGGATGTTTTTGTCATATTTCAGGTCTATTTTGAGGCTCTGACCCTGTATCCCATAGGGAGAAGCAGAAGGTGTTTTTGAGGTGTTTTGGGCCTTTCGGAGGGTTTTGGAGTATTTTTGTCCTCTTTTGGGCTGGTTTGAGGCTCTGACCCTGTATCCCATAGCAGAAGCAGAAGAAGGTGGTTTTGAGGTGTTTTGGGCCTTTTGGGGGATTTTGGAGGAGAAGCAGGAGGTGATTTTGGGGTGGTTTTGGGGTTTGCTTTAGGTGTTTTGGCCTGTTTTTTGCCTGGTTTTCTCCTGTTTTGGGGGTGTTTTGGGGATCTGACCCTGTATCTCATAGGAGACGCAGGACAAGGTGGTATTGGGGTGTTTTGGGGGTGTTTGGGGTTGTTTTTGACGTCCTTTGGGTCTTTTTTTGGGCCCTGCCGCTGTATCCCCTAGGAGAAGCAGAAGGAGGTTTTGAGGTGTTTTGGGGCTGTTTGGGGGCTCTGACCCTGTATCCTGCAGGAAAAGTTGATTTTGGGGTGGTTTTAGGGTGGTTTAGGGGAGGTTTTGAATGGTTTTGGGTTTTTTTGTCCTGTTTTAGGGCTGTTTTGGAGTTCTGACCCTGTGTCCCATAGGAGGAGGAGGAAAATGTGACCTTAGGGTCGTTTTGGATTTTTTTGGGGTTGTTTTTGTTCTGTTTTATGTCTTCTTCAGGGCTCTTTGTATCCCTCAGGAGAAGCAGGAGAAGGTGATTTTGGGGTGGTTTTGGCCTGTTTTGGAGTTTGCTTTGTGTGTTTTGGTCTGGTTTTCGTCTGGTTTTGGCCTGTTTTGGGGCTGTTTTGGGTCTGTTTTGGGGCTCTGGCCCTGTATCAAATAGCAGAAGCAGGACAAGGTGGTTTTGGGCTGGGTTTTGGGGTGTTTTGTTTTTTTTGGCCGTTTCTGGGGCTGTTTTGGGGCTCTGACCCTGTATTCTTCATGAGAAGCAAGAGAAGGTGGTTTTGAGATGTTTTTGTCCTTTTTTGGTTCTGTTTTGTTGCTCTGACCCTGTGTCCAATACGAGAAGCAGGACAAGGTGGGTTTGAGGCTGTTTGGGGGGCTGTTTTGGGGGTTTTTGACTGATTTTGTCCTGTTTTGGGGGCTGTTTGGGGGCTCTGACACTGTATCCCATAGCAGAAGCAGGACAAGGTGGTTTCGGGCTGGGTTTTGGGGTGTTTTGGGTTGGTTTTGGCCTGTTTTGGGTCTGGTTTTGGGCTCTGATGCTGCATCCCACAGGAGAAGCAGGAGGTGGTGATTTTGTGGTGGTTTTAGGGTGGTTTCGGGGTGGTTTTGAATGGTTTTGGGTTGGTTTTGTCCTCTTTTAGGGCTGTTTTGGGGTTCTGACGTCCATAGGAGAAGCAGAACAAGGTAGCCTTGGGGTGGTTTTTGGGGTGTTTTGAGATTCTTTTGGGTCTCTTTTGGAGCTCTGATCCTGTATCTCATAGAAGAAGCAGGACAAGGTGGTTTTGGTGTGTCTTGGGGTTGTTTTGGTGGGTTTTTGACTGGTTTTAGCCTGTTTTGTGGCTGTTTTGAGGCTTTGACCCTGTATCCCATAGGAGAAGCGAGACAAGGTGGTTTTGGGGTGTTTTTGGGGTCTGACACTGTATCCCATAGGAGAAGCAGGACAGGGTGGTTTTGGGGTGGTTTTGCGCTGTTTTGGTGGTTTTTGACTGGTTTTGGCCTGTTTTGGAGCTGTTTGGGGGCTCTTACCCTGTATACCATAGGAGAAGCGAAACAAGGTGGTTTTGGGGTGTTTTGCGGTGTTTGGGTTATTTTTGGTCTGTTTTGGGTCTCTTTTGGGGATCTGACCATGTATCCCATAGGAGAATCAGGACAAGGTGGTTTTTGGTTGGTTTTGGGCGTGTTTTGGCTTGTTTTTTCCAGTTTTGGGTCTGTTTTGGGTCTCTGACACAGTATCCTAGAGGAGAAGCAGGAGAAGGTGATTTTGGTGTGGTTTTAGCGTGGTTTGGAGGTGGTTTTGAATCATTTTGGGTTGCTTTTGTCCTGTTTTAATGCTGTTTTGGGGTTCTGACCCTGTGTTCCATAGGAGAATCAAGACAAGTTGCCCTTAGGGTGGCTTTGGGGTGTTTTGGGTTGGTTTTGGTTTGTTTTGGGTCTGGTTTGTGGCTCTGACCCTGTATTCCTGCAAGAGAGGTGATTTTGGGGTGATTTTAGCGTGGTTTCGTTGTGATTTTGAAGGTTTGGGGTTTTTTTTGTCCTCTTTTAGGGCTTTTTTGGGGTTCTGACCCTGTGTCCCATAGGAGAAGCAGGAAAATGTGACCTTGGGGTCGTTTTTGGGGTGTTTTGGCTTGTTTTTGGTCTGTTTTGGGTCTTTTTTAGGGCTCTGACCCTGTATCCCATAGGACAAGCAGGACAAGGTGGGTTTGGGGTGGTTTTGGGGTGTTTGGAGGGGTTTTGGAGTGTTTTTGACCTGTTTTGGTCTGTTTTCGGGCTCTGACCCTGTATCCCACAGCAGAAGTAGGACAAGGTGGTTTGGGCTGGTTTTAGGTTGGTTTTGTCCTGTTTTGGGGCTCTGACCTGTGTTCCATAGAAGAAGCAGGACAAGGTGATTTTGGGGTGCTTTTGGCCTGTTTTGGGGGTTTGTTTGGGGGTTTTTTGCTTGGTTTTTGGCCTCTTTTTTTTCTATTTTGGGTTGTTTTGGGGGCTCTGACCTTGTATCCCATAGGAGAAGCAGGACAAGGTGGTTTTGGGGTGGTTTGGCCTGGTTTTGGCCTGTTTTGGGGCTCTGACCCTGTGTTCCATAGCAGAAGGAGGACAAGGTGCTTTTGTCCTGGTTTTGGGGGTGTTGTGGGCTGTTTTTTGGCGTGTTTTGGGTCTGTTTTGATGCTCTGACCCTGTATGTGATAGGAGAAGCAGGACAGGGTGGTTTTGGGCTGTTTAGGGGGTGTTTTGGGTTGTTTTTTTCCTGTTTTGGGTCTGTTTTGGGGCTCTGACCCTGTGTCCCACAGGAGAAGCAAAAGAAGGTGGTTTTGGGGTGGTTTTTGGCGTGTTTTGGGTCGTCTTTGTCCTGTTTTGAGTCAGTTTTGGGCTCTGACTTTGTATCCCACAGCAGAAGCAGGACAAGGTGGTTTTGGCGTTTTTTGGGTTGTTTTTGTCCTGTATTGCGTCACTTTTGGGGCTCTGACTTTGTACCCCAAAGAAGAAGCAGGACAAGGTGGTTTTGGCGTGCTTTTGGCCTGTTTGGGGGCTTGCTTTGGGTGTTTTGGCCTGTTTTTTTCCAGTTTTTGGCCTGTTTTGAGTCTGTTTTGATGCTCTGACCCTGTATCATACAGGAGGAGCAGGACAAGGTGGTTTTGGGGTGGTTTTGTCCTATTTTTGTCATGTTTTGTGTCTTTTTTGGTGCTCTGACCCTGTATCCCATAGGAGAAGCAGGACAAGGTGGTTTTGGGGTTGTTTTGGGGTGGTTTTGTTCTGTTTTAGGTCTTTTTTGGGGCCCTGACACTGTATCCCATAGCAGAAGGAGGACAAGGTGGTTTTGTCCTGGTTTTTGGGGTGTTTGGGGCTTTTTTTGGCCTGTTTTGGGTCTGTTTTGAGGCTCTGACCCTGTGCTGACCCTGTGTCCCATAGGAGAAGCAGGACAAGTTGGTTTTGGGGTGGTTTGGCCTGGTTTTGGCCTGTTTTGGGGCTCTGACCCTGTGTTCCATAGGAGAAGCAGGACAAGTTGGTTTTGGGTTTGTTTGGGGGTTTTGGAGATGGTTTTGGGGTGGTTTGGGTCTGACCTTGTATCCCATAGGAGAAGCAGGACAGGGTGGTTTTGAGGTGTTTTGGGGCTGTTTTAGGGTTTTGGGGTATTTTTTTCTCTTTTTGGTGGATGTTATGGGGCTCTGACCCTGTATCCCACAGCAGAAGCAGGACAAGGTGGTTTTTGGGGTGTTTTGAGGCTGTTTTGGATCTGTTTTGGAGCTCTGACCCTGCATCCCATACGAGAAAGAGGACAAGGTGGTTTGGGGGTGTGTTTTGGCGTGTTTTGGGTTGTTTTTGGCCTGGTTTTGGTCTGTTTTGGGGCGCTGACCCTGTATCCAGCAGGAGAAGGTGATTTTGGGGTGGTTTTAGGGTGGTTTAAGGTTGGTTTGGAATGGTTTTGTGTTTTGTCCTGTTTTAGGTCTGTTTTCGGGTTCTGACCCTGTGTCCCAGTGGAGAACAGGAAAATGTGACCTTGGGGTCGTTTTGGGTGTGTTTTGGGTGTGTTTCAGGGCTCTGACTTTGTATCCTACAGGAGAAGCAGGACAAGGTGATTTTGGGCTGTTTTTGGCCTGTTTTGGGGTTTACTTTGTGTCTTTTGGGCTGGTTTTCGCTTGTTTTGGGGCTGTTTTGGAGCTGTTTGGGGGCTCTGACCCTGTATCCCATAGCAGAAGCAGGACAAGCAAACCACCATAGGGGTGGTTTTGGGGTGTTTTTGGTTGTTTTTGGCGTTTTTTAGGGCTGTTTTGCAGCTCTGACCCTGTATCCCATAGGAGAAGCAGGACAAGGTGGTTTTGAGGATGTTTTGTCCTGATTTTGGGATGTTTTGGGGCTCTGACCCTGTATCCCAAAGGAGAAGGAGGACTACGTGGCTTTAGGGTGGTTTTGGGGGTGTTTTGTGTTGTTTTTGTCCTGTTTTGGGGCTGTTTCTGGGTTCTGACCCTGTGTCCCATAGTAGAAGCAGGAGAAGGTGGTCTTGGGGTGGTTTTTGGGGTGTTTTGAGGCAGTTTTGGGTCTGTTTGGGGCTCTGACCCTCTATTCCAAAGGAGAAGCAGGACAAGGTGGTTTTGGAGTGGTTTTGTCCTGTTTTTGGGGTGTTTTGGGGTCTGACCCTGTATCCCATAGGAGAAGGAGGACAGGGTGGTTTTGGGGTATTTTGGGGCTGCTTTAGTGGTTTTGGAATGCTTTTTTCTCTTTTTGGGGGCTTTTTGGGGGCTCTGACCCTGTATCCCATAGCAGAAGCAGGACTAGGTGGTTTTGGGCTGGGTTTTGGGGTGTTTAGGGTTGTTTTTGTCCTGTTTTTGTTCTGTTTTGATGCTCTGACCCTGCATCCCATTGGAGAAGTAGGATAAGGAGGTTTTGGACTGTTTTGGGTCTCTTTTGGTGGGTTTTGAGTGTTTTTGGCCTGTTTTGGGTCTGTTTGGGGGCTCTGACCCTGTATCCCATAGGAGAAGCAAGACAAGGTGATTTTGGTGTGGTTTTGGCCTGTTTTGGAGTTTGCTATGTGTGTTTTGGGCTGGTTTTTTGCCTGGTTTTTGTCATGTTTTGTGGCTGGTTTGGGTCTGTTTTGTGGCTCTGACCCCGTATCCACAGGAGAAGCAGGACATGGTGTTTTTGGGGTGGTTTTGTCCTGTTTTGGGGCTGTTTTGGGGCTGTTTTGAGGCTCTGACCCTCTATCTCCTTGGAGAAGCAGGACAAGTTAGTTTTGGGGTGTTTTGGGGCTGATTTTAGAATCACAGAATCATAGAATAGTTAGGGTTTGAAAGAACCTTAAGATCACCCAGTTCCAACCCCCCTGCCATGGGCAGGGACACCTCACATTAAACCATGGCACCCAAGGCCTCGTCCAACCTGGTCTTGAACACTGCCAGGGATGGAGCATTCACAACCTCCCTGGACAACCCATTCCAGTGCCTCACCACCCTCACAGGAAAGAATTTCCTCCTTAGATCCAATCTAAACTTCCCCTGTTTCAGTTTTAACCCGTTACGCCTTGTCCTGTCACTACAGTCCCTAATGAAGAGTCCCTCCCCAGCATCCCCATAGGCCCCCTTCAGATACTGGAAGGCTGCTATGAGGTCTCCACGCAGCCTTCTCTTCTCCAGGCTGAACAGCCCCAACTTCCTCAGCCTGTCTTCATACGGGAGGTGCTCCAGTCCCTGATCATCCTTGTGGCCTCCTCTGGTCTTGTTCCAACAGTTCCATGTCCTTTTTATGTTGAGGACACCAGAACTGCACACAATGCTCCAGGTGAGGTCTCACCAGAGCAGAGCAGAGGGGCAGGATCACCTCCTTCGACCTGCTGGTCACGCTCCTTTTGATGCAGCCCAGGATACGGTTGGCTTTGTGGGCTGCAAGCGCACACTGAAGCTGGCCCATGTTCATTTTCTCATCAACCAACACCCCCAAGTCCTTCTCCGCAGGGCTGCTCTGAATCTCTTCTCTGCCCAACCCGTAGCTGTGCCTGGGATTGCTCCGACCCAGGTGTAGGACCTTGCACTTGGCATGGTTAAACTCCATGAGGTTGGCATCAGCCCACCTCACAAGCGTGTCGAGGTCCCTCTGGATGGCATTCCTTCCCTCCAGGGTATCAACCGAACCACACAGCTCGGTGTCATCGGCAAACTTGCTGAGGGCGCGCTCAATCCCACTGTCCATGGCAGCGACAAAGATGTTGAACAAGACCGGTCCCGACACCGATCCCTGGGGGACGCCACTCGTTGCTGGTCTCCAGCCGGACACTGAGCCATTGACCACAACTCTTTGTGTGCGGCCATCCAGCCAGTTCTTTATCCACAAAGTGGTCCGTCCATCATATTGATGTCTCTCCAATTTAGAGACAAGGATGTCATGTGGGACGGTGTCGAACGCTTTGCACAAGTCCAGGTAGATGCCATCAACTGCTCTACCCCTGTCCATCAGTTCTGTAGCCCCATCATAGAAGGCCACCAAATTGGTCAGGCAGGATTTCCCCTCAGTGAAGCCCTGCTGGCTGTCACCAAGCACCTTGTTGACTTTCATGTGCCTTAGCATGCCTTCCAGGAGAATCTGCTCCAAGATGTTGCCAGGCTCAGGGGTGAGACTGACTGCTCTGTAATTCCCCGGGTCATCCATTTTCCCCTTCTTGAAAATGGGGGTTATATTTCCCTTTTTCCAGTCATCGGGAACTTCACCTGACTGCCATGATTTCTCAAATACGATGGCCAGCGGCTTCGCAACTTCATTCTCCAGCTCCTTCAGGACCCGCGGATGGATCTCATCAGGACCCACGGACTTGTGCACGTTCAGATTTTTAGGATGGTCTCAAACCAGTTCCTCTCCTACAGTGGGCGCAAGGTCTTCATTCTCACAGTCCCTGCGTCTGCCTTCCAAGACTCGGGTGGTGCGGTCAGAGCCTTGGCCAGTGAAGACTGAGGCAAAGAAGTCATTCAGAACCTCAGCCTTCTCCAAATCCTGTGTAGCCAGTTCTCCTGAGAGCTTCCTGAGTCTGTTTTTTATTTGCTACGCACCTGAAGAATTCCTTCCAGTTTTCCTTAACTTCCCTAGCCTATTTTAATTCTAACTGGGCCTCAGCTTTTCTAACCTGGTCCCTAGCTTCCTGGACAAATTGTTCCACAGCTCCATCTAAACCTCCTCTGGTGCAGCTTGAGGCCGTCTCCTCTTCTCCCATCCCTTGTTCCTTGGGAGCAGAGCCCAGCCCCTCTTGGCTCCATCCTACTGTCAGGCAGTTGTAGGGAGCAACCAGGTCCCCCCTGAGCCTTCTCTTCTCCAGACTGAACCCCTCAGGTTCCTCAGACCTTCCCCATCACCCCTGTGCTCCAGGCCCTGCACCAGCTCCACTGCCCTTCTCTGGCCCCCCTCCAGCACCTCAATGTCTCTCTTGTAGTGAAGGACCCAGAATTGAACCCAGGATTCGAGGTGCGGCCTCAGCAGTGCTCAGTGCAGGGGCACAACCACTGCCCCGGCCCTGCTGCCGCACTGGTGCTGATCCAGGCCAGGATGCTGGGAGCTTCCTGGCTGCCTGGGCACAAGCTGCTCATGTTCAGCTCCATCAATCAGCACCCACAGCTCCTTTCCCATGAGCAGTTTTCAGCCCCTCTTCCCCAAACCTGGAGCGTTGCAGGGGGTTGTTGTGGCCCAAGCGCAGGACCATGCACTTTGCCTTCTTGACCCTCAACACATTGGCCACAGCCCATGGATCCAGCCTGCCCAGATCCCTCTGCAGAGCTTCCTACCCTCCATCCCCCACCACACCTCCTTGGTCTTTTGATGGGACATCCCAAATTAGGCAACCCCCACTCTGGGGCTGCCCCCCCCATCTCACTGATACCAGAGATGGGGGAGCTGGGGTGCCCCATGAGGTGTGGTTTGGGAGCAACAAGAAGCAATTTGGGGCTGGGTGGCATTGGAGGGGGGGAGCAGCTTTTCTGGGGTACCCTCAGTTGGGGGTGGGTGTTTGGTGGAGCCCCTCCAGGATTTTGGGTCCCTGGGTTCATCTGGGGGGGCCAGGGTGATGGAAGGGTGTGGGTGACTTTTGTGCTGCCCCAGGCCCCCACTTGGGGGTCCTGCCTGCTTTTGTCCTGCTTCAGGGAGATTTGGGGTTACCCTAGGATTTAGGGGGCACCACGATTGCTTTGGGTGCTTCCAGGGCCCTTTGGGGTGCAGAGTGGTTTTGGTTTGCCCCTTTATTGGGGTGCCCCTTTTGGGGGATCCACCCCCTCTGGCCCACTTCATTCACTACTGAACCAAAAGCAATGTTGGGGTCCCCCCTGTGTGTTCGCATCTTGATGGGCCCCCAGGGCAGGTGTTGGGGGAACACCACTTTTTGGGACACCCCTTTTTTAGCAAGTCTGTGCCACTGTGCTGAGCCGGGGCGGCTTTGGAGCTGTGGGCTTTGGGTCTGGGGGGATGCAGGGAGGATTTTGGGATTCAGGCTGGTCCCCAGAACTCTTCAGGATGGCTAAGTTTTCTGAGGGACTCCCCGTCTACCAAGAATGGGGGGGTCCATCAATCCCAGGGCAGCCGATTCTCATTGAATGCCCTAGGGAGCCCCGCTGACACAAGCAGAAGGAATTTGGGTGTTCTGAGGGATTTGAGGGTTCAAGGAACATTTTGAGGTTCGGGGGGGGGGGGGCCAAAACACGCTGTAGGAGGCACAACATATTGGGAGATCTCCCATGTTCCTGGGTCCCAGGGCACCCTGAGTCGCTTTTGGGTGAGCAACATTCTCTCAGGGTGGAGATGCATTGAGGGGAAGAGTTTGGGGGTTCAGAGGGGATTTCGGCACTGGGGGACATCCCCAAAGCTCCCCGGGGTGATGCAGGGATTTGGGGAACAGCCAGTGTCCCAAAACTAGGGGTTACATTTGACCCAAAGTACCCTGACTCTTCAGTGCTCCTGTTGGCCCATGGCAGTAAATGGGGGGGATCTGGGCTTCAGAAGGGAACTGGAGGTTTAGGGGGATTAGGAGGTTCATGGGAATGTGCTCAAGCTCTGTAGGGGACAGAGTAATTTGGGGGACCAATGGCGGCTTCAAACAGGGGCTACATCAGGGAGATCACCCACAGATCATTGGGGAGGTGGAAACATGAGATATGGGGGACCCTGCCAGATTTTGTGGGTGCACCTGGGGGAGTCCCCCTAAATCATACATGTGAGGATGCTGGCGATGAGCTCATCCCTCTGCCCGGGGCGGGGAATGCAACTAAGGGGTGTTCCTGGGAGCTGGGGTGACCCTTTCACTCCCCCAGGCTCTGACAGGGAGGTGGAAGTTCCCCTGCCCTGACACCTTCTCAGCACCTCTGACACCAGCAGCTCCTGCACACAGAAGGCTCCTGCTTTTCCCCCAGCACCTCTGCAGGCAGAGGGGAGCTCCAAGCACACGAACAAACCCAGTGCCTCCTCCTCACCCATCCATCCCCTGCTCCTACAGCTGGGATGGCACCAGCTCATCTCCTGACAGCTTCTCCTCCCTTCACAGCACGCACCCACAATGTGTTTGAGGCCAACACTAAAACAGGATTGCAAAGTCAAAGAACACGGACCTGGATGCGCAGGGCAGCCCCGGGAGATGCAGCCTCCCGAGGGAGGGGAGGGCTCACCTCTGCACCGGTTACTGCAGGGCTCTCCCTCCTTAAAGAGCCCACGCTCACCGTGGGGGCCCCGTCACAATGGGCAAATCCACAGCGACCGCCACGGCTTTGGGATGGCGGCAGCATCGTGCCCATGGCCACTGGGCACCCAGGGGTGCTCCGGGAGTCACCGCGGGGGGACCAGCCTCTGCTCTCTGCTGCCAGAGCCGCAGACTCGGTCTCAGTGGGAGAAAAACCTCCAGGCCCTGCAGCCAGCCACATTGTGCTCCCCCGCACGCTCGCAGCATTCTTCATCCCGCAACCCCACAATACAGGGATGGCTCCATCCCATCAAGTGCTTCCTTTTGTTTCAATCCGCATGAAAAACAAACCAGATTCCTGTGTTCCCTACACTGTGCACTATTAACTGTGAGCACAAATCCCACCGACTCAACATGCGGTCCCACGGCCCGACCCGACAGCGCAGACCGGCTGGGCCAGCTCCCCGTGCCCCAGCTCCAGACAAGACCGCCCTGTGGAAAACAACCCTCAGCTGCAGGTTGAGAATCTGTCCATGGCAGGGAAACGGCAGCGACCACAACTACGGCCACAGGGAGCTGGGGAGCAGGAACCGCTCCGCACCTCCGCCAGGCTGCTGACAGAACGCTACGGACCCGGGACAGGCACAGGACACACACGGAGGGAAGGACCCACGTGGAAAACCTGGCAATCAGCAGCTGAAGGAGCAAGGCACGGGTTGGAAACCTGCAGGAATTATGAAGAGAGAAATAACTCACCCACCAGCCAGAGCTCTTGAAAAAAACAAGAACAAAGTCATGAAAATAAGTGAAAAACCAAACCTGGAGCAACAACAGAAAAGGTAAAATCTTCCATCACTAAAATCACTATTAAGAGCTGTACAGCAAACTTTGCTCCTGTACAACTGTTGTGGTTTAAAAGGGACAGGGCATAAAACTAAACAGGGGAAAGGAAAATGCTAACCAGCAGTGACGGCCAATGTAATTGCTCAGCACCCACTGAGCGACACCCAGCCTGACCCAATCCCATCCCTTCCAGGTGACTCCCTGTAGTTTCTGTACTGGACATGACGTGCTGTGGGATGGAATACCCCTTTGGCTAGTCTGGGTCAGGTGTCCTGTCTGCTTCCTCCCAGCTTCTTGTGCCCTCCACACTGCAGAGCGTGAGAGACTGAAAAGTCCTTGATCAGGGTAAGTGCTGCTGAGCAACAACTGAACCATCAGTGTGTTACCAGTGTTAATTGCCACAATAAAGCCAGAACACAGCACTGCACCAGATACAGGGTAGAGAATTAATTCTATCCCAGCCAAAACACCACCCAGGGGGCTGGGAGCTCAGCCCTGAGGCCAGCACCAGCCCTGCTGCCTGACCAGGGGATGGGAGCTCAGCCCTGAGGCCAGCACCAGCCCTGCTGCCTGACCAGGGGATGGGAGCTCAGCCCTGAGGCCAGCACCAGCCCTGCTGCCTGACCAGGGGATGGGAGCTCAGCCCTGAGGCCAGCACCAGCCCTGCTGCCTGACCAGGGGCTGGGAGCTCAGCCCTGAGGCCAGCACCAGCCCTGCTGCCTGACCAGGGGATGGGAGCTCAGCCCTGAGGCCAGCACCAGCCCTGCTGCCTGACCAGGGGATGGGAGCTCAGCCCTGAGGCCAGCACCAGCCCTGCTGCCTGACCAGGGGATGGGAGCTCAGCCCTGAGGCCAGCACCAGCCCTGCTGCCTGACCAGGGGCTGGGAGCTCAGCCCTGAGGCCAGCACCAGCCCTGCTGCCTGACCAGGGGATGGGAGCTCAGCCCTGAGGCCAGCACCAGCCCTGCTGCCTGACCAGGGGCTGGGAGCTCAGCCCTGAGGCCAGCACCAGCCCTGCTGCCTGACCAGGGGATGGGAGCTCAGCCCTGAGGCCAGCACCAGCCCTGCTGCCTGACCAGGGGATGGGAGCTCAGCCCTGAGGCCAGCACCAGCCCTGCTGCCTGACCAGGGGATGGGAGCTCAGCCCTGAGGCCAGCACCAGTCCCGCTGCCTCCCCAGGCAGCCTTGAAACCCTTCACACCAAGTAACTGCTCCAGTTCCCAAGACAAGCCAGGGCTGCAGCAACCAGAGGAACTGTGGGTGCCTCTGGAACAGGGACTCCCAGGCAGAGGTTGGAAGCTCCCCACAAACCCTGGAGCCATCGTGCAGGGCTGATGCAGGGGTTCTGTGGCCTTGCACACCTTAACATGGGGTGTTCCAGAATCAGCCACCCCTGTGGTCCCCATGTCCCCATGGTCACTGTGATGTCTGTGTCCCCATGGTCTCCATGTGACCCACCATGTCCCTACGGTCACCATGTCCCCAGCGTGTCCCTGTGGTCACTGCGTTGTAACCTTAAATCTTACACTAACAACAGTGTGTGCGCCTTTAGCATAGGAGAATAGGCCAAATTGTTCTACCTTACTAACATGTAGAGAGAAAGGAAGGTTTGGCTGATGGGGGAAGGAACATCATGGGACTGGTAACACCTAAGGAGACAGTAAATAAGACCACGGATGCCAGCCTTCAAGACAGCAGAGCGGTGCCCAGCGTGGGGCGAGACCGGAACAGAGCAGAAGCAAGGACATAGCAACTGCTGACTGGGCACTAGGACCTTGCGAGCTTGAGCAAGCACTGAGGTCATTCAGTAAACACAGTGAGGAAGACTATCGGTGCCCACCAAAGACCCCACTCAGCAAGAAAGCGCATGCGTAATTAGGATGCAAATATTAGAACCAGTTGCTGGAAAAGCTGTGAATATGCATGAGTATGTTAAATATAGAGCTGCTGTCGGCAAGTACCAGGTGTGCTCACCCTTGTGAAAGGATTCGTGTGTGCGCCCAGCGCTGCAATAAAGAATGCTGCTTTCTGAAAGTCCAAATTGAGCCTTAGAGAGTTTCTCTGACCGACTTTTAGGGTAACAATTTGGCGCCTGAACAGGGACACTCAGCCGTGTTTCCCATGGATCCGGGGAGTCCCTGGGACCTTCACGCTGGCATCGGGGGAGTTTGCCTGAAGGACCAACGCGGGACCTCGGGGAGACCCCGATTTAATGTCTTTAAAAAGGCATTCTTTTTGGCCCCTTTCCACGTAAGGCAGAGAGGGACGCCCTGCGCGGTGGGTAAAAGGCAGTTTAGTTTTGGTTGTCTGGACTTTGGTATTTGGTGGAGGTCAGGATCATGGGTACCACTGCCTCCAAAGGGGGGTCTGAAGAAATCCCCACTGGGTTGCATTTCACAACACTGGAAACAAATCGGTGAACCCCTGCGTAGTTCAGTCACTCGGGAGACCGGAACAAAGCGGTGGAGCCCCGAGGGGTTCGGTTACTCAGGAGACTCTGGTAAAATACTGTCACATGTCATTCTTGAGACGAGAAGGAAAGTGGGATGAAGTAGCTTATGCAGAAATGTTTTCTACTTTGAGATATCATCTGGAACAGCAAAAGGATTGCAGTTTTCATTTTGCACTCCAGGACCTGTCAGTATTGTCCTTGGAGAAAGACACTAAAATTTGCTTAAATGCTATTGGTCTTTGTGCACCACAGGGCAGTTATGCACTAAACATCTGAGGAATGTGGAGGAGGATTTGGATTTGATGGTAGGCCCCTGGAGAAGGGGTATTGTGAATAAGGGGGCTGAAGGTGCTGACAATGAGGATCAAGCACAAGCACCAGCACAGGCACCTGAGATATAGGGGGGTCGGGCTGAAGGATTTTGCCTTACAGCAAGGCAAACTAGGGGAAAATGAGGCGAAACTGTGACTGCACCTTTAAGACAAGCTGTGCTCAATGATGGTCTGCTCATGATGAAGATTCCCTTTACCATTGTAGATTTGAAGAGTTGGAAACAAGTGGCTGGTAATTACACATCATGCTTTCAGAGTGTTGACAGAAATACGATTATTCGTACGGCTCGGACCGCAGTAGAGCAACAAATAACAGCAGGCACAGCGATAGGTACAGTGAATCTTCACATTCCTAACCCCAATCCTAACTGGGACAGGCAAGCTTTGAAACAATATCGGAGGTAGATTTTAGTCAGTACTAGGAATGCGGTCCCCAAGGCAGTGAGCTGGTCTAAGCTATATGAAATAAAGCCAGATGTAAATGAATCAACTGCTGGATTCATGGGAAGATTAAAAGAGGTGATGTCTAAATATACTAATATTGATCCCGAATCAGAGGAAGGAAGGAAAGAGTTAGGCCAGTTAACAAAAAGTCAATCCATGGAAAACATAAGGAAAAAGGTACAAAAGCTTAAGGGGGAGGACCAATGTGATCTGGTAAAAATAATGGATGTGGCTTTGGAGACTTATCACAATTGGACCAGTATTGCTCTGGTGCAAGTTCTCTGCAATGGTTCAAATGGTTCAGTGGTACTGGGGAGGGCTTTCAGTCCCTGATTATTAATATATATATTATTGATAGAATTAATACAATTATTAATATAATACAATATTGTGTTTTGTGGGTTATAGTGTGTCAGGTTTCAACTAGGAATCTGTTAATATATATGCAGGAGTGTCGTGGTTTAAACCCAGTCAGGTAATTCGTTCGCTCACTTCCCCCCCCTTTCTTGCCCTCCCCCTGCTCTCGGAGGGACAGAGAGGAGAATCGAAAAGAATGCAACTCCCACGGGTTGAGATAAGAACAGTTTAGTAACTAAGGTATAACACAGATCACTACTGCTACCACCAATGATAATAATGATAAAGGAAATAACAAGGGAAGAGAATACAACACCTCAGCACCAGCTGACCGATAACTCGCCCCCACAAGCACGACCAAGCTCCGACCGATACCTCCTCCAACCCTGCAGTCTCCCAGCCCTTCCGGCTAACTCCCAGTTACATCCTGGGCATGACGTGCTGTGGTATGGAATACCTCTTTGGTCAGTTTGGGTCAGGTGTCCTGTCTCTGCTTCCTCCTGGCTTCCCCTCCTCCCTGGCAGAGCATGAGGCTCACAAAGTCCTTGGCCAAACCAAAACATCGCTATCAGTTCTGTTCCCAGGCCGAAAGTCAAAACACTGCACTACACCAGCTACCAAGAAGGAGAAAAATGACTGCTACTGCTGAACCCAGGACAGGGAGCATAAGATAAGCTCCAGAGTAAAACTGGAATCTTTAGGGGAAAGAAGAGAGAGAAAAATTGCTGCCTGTAGCTATCCCCCAAGAAAGGGAGGGGAGGAAACAAGGATTACATGGAAAGGTTTGTGAACAGACTCCACAGGTTGCACTCAAAGGGAAAATGCCCTCAGAATCAAAATAAACAGCGGAGATTTAGTGGAACGTCAGGACAGGCAGAGAGAATTATTACTTTAGAGGAAGACTGAGGAGGAGCGGGGGAAGATTTGAATCCCAGCCCAGCAGAGCCCCTGGCTACAGTTAGGTTGGGGAATGAGAAGGTAAAAGTTCTTGTAGAAACAGAAACTACTTATTCTGTTATAAATACTTGTAAAGGGCAAATAAGCAAACAAACAGCTTCAGGCACTGGTGCCACAGGCGGACAGGAACCCGGCCTTCCTTTACATTTGAGAAACTGCAAACAGATGTTGACCCATAAATTCCTTTGCATGCCTGAGTGCCCTGTGCTGCTATTGGATAACAGCACACTGAGTAAATTACATGCAGCAATTAGGGTTAAAGAAAGAAAATTCAGGTACATGTTCCTGATGAAAAGGCTGTGGAGGCCCGAGTTTTTATGTTACAGAAACCAGGTACTGAGCCGGATATCCCAGAGGAAGCGGGTGTATCTGCAAGTATGGGCTGCCAGAGCACCAGGACAATCACGAGATGCAGCAGCAGTAACTATTCTTCTAAAACCAAACATCACACTGCTAAGACAGAAACAGTATCCTATAAAACTGGAAGCAAGAAAAGAACTAGAGCCTCTAACAGAAAAATGTATTGAATACATTGGGACAAAAATGGTCTGTATTTGTACTTCACATGCTAATAACCACTCTGGAACAGAAAAGTAGTCAGTGGCTTTCCCCAGGCAGGCTGCGCTTCTATGACAAGAGGACGTAGAGTTGAAAGTATCAAACCTTTAGAACCAGCAGTGGTTTTGACAACAGATCCAGAAGCAGGAGAGCTGACTCACAACTGTTTACAGACCATAACATAATAGAGCTAAACCAAACATAAGAGACACTAAAGCCCTGCATTCCTCCTCCCCCAACACATCAGCACAGAAAGCTGAGCTGGTGGTGCTACTGAGACTTCCGAAATTGTCAGAAAGTCAAAATTTGCTTTTAAGGCACATCAGTTTGATAACACTCCAGTGAATATCGGTAATCACATTGCTGACAAAGCAGCCAAAGAAGCTGTGGGTGGGGACCTTTCATTAATATTGCCTCATCAGTATCAGAGCTTGGATAATGAAGTTCCAAGTTATCAAACAGAGGATGGAAAATTACCTAGTCTTAGGAGCCAAGAAACACGATGAAGGATGGTGGGTTACACCAAACAGGCAAGTAATAGCTGCCCAACCTCTTATGAGAAGAAAACCACCAGGCAACACAAGGGGGAACAAAATCAATGACTGAGGCTTTAAAGCTCCAAGTTCTGAGTATGCAAATGACTGGAATTATAAAAGTGTTATAAAGAAGTGTGAACCTCGTTTACGATGCTAAGAGGCCCCCCACCTGGAACAACAAAGGCAATTGTCCACAAGACTGCTGGCAAGTGGACTTTACAGAACTGCCACAGCGTTACAGGCTCAGACATATATGTGTGTGTGTGTGTGTGTGTGTGTGTGTCTTAGTTTTTCTGAATGACTGTAACGGTAACATATGTATTATCATTACAAATTATACACACTAATATAAACGCTTTTAAGCCCGGTGGGCCCTGACACCTTCTCATCTCCTCTGACACCAGCAGCTCCTGCACACAGACGGCTCCTGCTTTGCACCCACAATGTGTTTGAGGCCAACACTAAAACAGGATTGCAAAGTCAAAGAACACGGACCTGGATGCGCAGGGCAGCCACGGGAGATGCAGCCTCCTGAGAGAGGGGTCTCTTCTGCAAGGCTCTCGCTCCTTAAAGAGCCCACGCTCACCATGGAGGCCCCGTCACAACGGGCAAATCCACAGCGACCGCCACGGCTTGGTGATGGCGGCAGCATCGTGCCCATGGCCACTGGGCACCCAGGGGTTGGGACTGGGTGAGCTTTAAGGTCCCTTCCACCCCAAACCAGGCTGTGACCGCGTGACTGCAAAACACGATCCCCATTTGGCTGCAGAAGAGCTCTCAGCACCGAG
Organism: Pezoporus flaviventris; assembly: GCF_033815535.1. NCBI lineage: Eukaryota > Metazoa > Chordata > Aves > Psittaciformes > Psittacidae > Pezoporus > Pezoporus flaviventris. Next base: position 311,707 of record NW_026892683.1, on the reverse strand, counting down.
TCAGGCCCAGGATCAGGGGCAGACATTTGTGCAGAACATCCTGTCTCTGCTGCTGGCCTCGGCAGAGGCCCCTGCAGCCCCCTGAGGGCAGGTCAGGCCTGGAGAACAGCCAGGATGGAGGGCAGCACCGCCACCTCCTCTGAAGGAAGCCCAAGGGCTGAGGCTCTGCAGTCTTTTTCCTTTCCTCTCCTCTCCTCTCCTCTCCTTTCCCTTCCTTTCCTTTCCCTGCAGCACCCTTGGCTTTCAGCCCCACAGCAGAGCCCTTCTGCAGCCGCTTCTCAGCTCTCGTTGCTCGCTGGCAGCTTCCCGAGGCAGTTGTGCCTCTGCCGGAGCCAGAGCAACGGCCCAGCCCGTGCTGCGCTGTGTGGGGCGCTCCGATGGCACCATCGAGTGAGTGCAGGGCTCGGCAGCGCTGGCAGGAGCAGAGCTGTGGGGCCTGACCCTGCTCCCGGGGCAGACGCGGGTGAGCTCCAGCCCTCGACAGGATCCTCCGCCTGCACCGCCGCCATGACAGCGGGCGGCGCGGGGGGATGACGTCAGAGCCGGCGCCACGGAGGGGACGGCGGGAAGGGGCCGGGCGCGCCGAGACTGGGGGGAGCGGGGGGGGGATGTGAAAAGGAAAACGTGGGATGGGAGCGGGATGAGAGAGGGATGGGAACGGGATGGGAGCGGGGTGGGAACGGGGTGGGAACGGGATGGGAGCGGGATGGGAGCGGGATGGGAACGGGATGGGAGCGGGATGGGAGAGGGATGGTGATGCGCGGATAAACTCCACAACTCGTTAAAAGTTGTAAAGTAGGTATGCTTTTATTCAGCGCTGAGACGCATGGGGATAATTCCTCAAAGTCATGCGTACCTCAGTGTTGTTTCCCTCTACATTTATCCTCTAAAGTTATACATATTCATAAGGTTGCACAACACGCCTATGCATATTCATGTCCTATCCCCCCTTCGTATTATAATGAGCCAGAAGGTCCTCTGCGCCTGCGCATCGCCCCCTCTGGTCATGGGCAGGGGTCTCAAGATGAAGTAACTGAGTCTTCCTCCTGTGGGTAGGGGTCTTCAAGATGAAGTAAATGAGTCTTCCTCTCCTTGCACTTTTCACCTTTCAGTCTTCACATATGGCCTCAGGGTTTGGCCCGGTATCCCAGCCATAAACCATCTGCTTCTCCCCTTGTTAGTAGATTCAGGCGTCTGCTTTTCCTTATCAATAGCTGCTTATCAATAGGACCAAGTGTCTGCTTTTCCTTATCAATAGCTGCTTATCAATAGGACCAAGTGTCTGCTTTTCCTTATCAATAGCTGCTTATCAATAGGACCAAGTGTCTGCTTTTCCTTATCAATAGCTGCTTACCAATAGGACCAGGTGTCTGCTTTTGCTTATCAATAGGACCAGGTGCCTTTGTTCTGCTCAGCAGGCATTTACAACAGACAATACTTTTGTTTAAGCAAGCAAATTCCTCTAACCCCCTTGTACAACCCCCCTGTACAACCCCCTTGTACAATATCCCTGTACTACCCCCCTGTACATTGGTCAACCCTCTGTATCAATGGGAACGGGATGGGAAAGGGATGGGAAAGGGATGGGAACGGGATGGGAGGGGGATGAGAACGGGATGGGAACGAGATGGAGCGGGATGGGAGCGGGATGGGAACGGGACGGAGTCGGGATGGGAAAGGGATGGGAGCCGAGATGGGAGCGGGATGGGAACGAGATGGGAGCGGGATGGGAGTGGGATGGGAACGGGATGGAGCCGGGATGGGAGCAGGATAGGAAAGGGATGGGGCCGGGATGGGAATGGGATGGAGCCGGGATGGGAGCAGGATAGGAAAGGGATGGGGCCGGAATGGGAACGGGATGGAGCGGGATGGGAACAGGATGGGAGCGGGATGGGAGCGGGATGGAGCGGGATGGGAGCGAGATGGAGCCGGGATGGGAGCAGGATGGGAACGGGATGGGAGCGGGATGGGGCCGGGATGGAGCAGGATGGGAATGGGATGGGAGCGGGATGGGGCCGGGATGGGAACGGAATGGAGCGGGATGGGAGCGGGATGGGAGGGGGATGGGAGCGGGATGGGGCCGGGATGGAGCAGGATGGGAACGGGATGGGAGCAGGATGGGAGCGGGATGGGGCCGGGATGGGAACGGGATGGAGCGGGATGGGAACGAGATGGGAGCGGGATGGGAGCGGGATGGGAACGGGACAGGAGCGGGATGGGAGGGGGACGGGAGCGGGATGGGGCCGGGATGGAGCGGGATGGGAACGGGATGGGAGTGGGATGGAGCGGGATGGGAGCGGGGTGGGAACGGGGTGGGAGCGGGATGGGAACGGGATGGGAGCGGGATGGGAGCGGGACGGGAGCAGGATGGAGTGGGATGGGAACGAGATGGGAGCGGGATGGGAGTGGGATGGGAATGGGATGGGAGCGGGATGGGAACAGGATGGAGCCGGGATGGGAGCAGGATGGGAAAGGGATGGGGCCGGGATGGGAACGGGATGGAGCGGGATGTCAGTGGGATGGGAACGGGATGGAGCGGGATGGGAGCGAGATGGAGCCAGGATGGGAGCGGGATGTGAACGGGATGGGAGGGGGATGGGAGCGGGATGGGGCCGGGATGGAGCGGGATGGGAACGGGATGGGAGCGGGATGGGGCCGAGATAGGAACGGGATGGAGCGGGATGGGAGCGGGATGGAGCCGGGATGGGAACGGGATGGGAGGGGGATGGGAGCGGGATGGAGCGGGATGGGAACGGGATGGGAGCGGGATGGAGCGGGATGGGAGCGGGGTGGGAGCGGGATGGGAATGGGATGGGAACGGGATGGGAGCGGGATGGGACCGGGATGGAGCGGGATGGGAACGGGATGGGAGGGGGATGGGAGCGGGATGGGGCCGGGATGGAGCGGGAGCGGGATGGGAACGGGATGGGAGCGGGATGGAGCGGGATGGGAGCGGGGTGAGAACGGGGTGGGAGTGGGATGGGAATGGGATGGGAACGGGATGGGAGCGGGATGGGAGCGGGATGGAGCGGGATGGGAGCGGGGTGAGAACGGGGTGGGAGTGGGATGGGAATGGGATGGGAACGGGATGGGAGCGGGATGGGAGCGGGATGGAGCTGGGATGGGAGCGGGGTGGGAGTGGCATGGCAGCGGGGTGGGAGTGGGATGGAGCCAGGATGGGAGCGGGATGGGAACGGGATGGGAGCGGGATGAGAACGGGATGGAGCCGGGATGGGAGCAGGATTGGAACGGGATGGCAGCAGGATGGGAGCGGGGTGGGAACGGGACGGAGTCGGGATGGGAACGGGATGGGAGCCGAGATGGGAGCGGGATGGCAGCGGGATGGGAGCAGGGTGGGAACGGGACGGAGTCGGGATGGGAACGGGATGGGAGCCGAGATGGGAGCGGTATGGGAGCGGGATGGGAACGGGATGGAGCGGGATGGGAACGAGATGGGAGCGGGATGGGAGTGGGATGGGAACAGGACGGGAGCGGGATTGGAACGGGATGGAGCCGGGATGGGAGCAGGATGGGAACGAGATGGGGCCGGGATTGGAACGGGATGGAGTGGGATGGGAGCGGGAAGGAGCCGGGATGGGAGCGGGATGGGAACGGGATGGGAGCAGGATGGGAGGGGGATGGGAGCGGGATGGGGCCGGGATGGAGCGGGATGGGAACGGGATGGGAGCGGGGTGGGAACGGGGTGGGAGCGGGATGGGTACGGGATGGGAACAGGATGGGAGCGGGATGGGAGCGGGATGGAGCCAGGATGGGAGCGGGGTGGGAGTGGGATGGAGCCAGGATGGGAGCGGGATGGGAACGGGATGGAGCCGGGATGGGGGCAGGATGGGAACGGGATGGAGCCGGGATGGGAATGGGATGGGAGCTGGATGGGGCCGGGATGGGAACGGGATGGAGCGGGATATGAGCGGGATGGAGCCGGGATGGGAGCGTGATGGGAACGGGATGGGAGCAGGATGGGAGGGGGATGGGAGGGGGATGAGGCCGGGATGGGAACGGGATGGAGCGGGATGGGAGCGGGGTGGGAAGGGGGTGGGAGCGGGGTAGGAGCGGGATGGGAACGGGATGGGAGCGGGATGGGAACGGGATGGGAGCGGGATGGGAGCGGGATGGAGCTGGGATGGGAACGGGATGGAGCGGGATGGAGCCGGATGGGAGAGGGATGGAGCTGGGATGGCAGCGGGATGGAGCCAGGATGGGAACAGGATGGGAACGAGATGGAGCGGGATGGGAACGGGATGGGAGCAGGACGGGAATAGGATGGGAACGGGATGGAGCGGGACGGGAACGGGATGGGAGCGGGATGGAGTTGGGATGGGAACGGGATAGCAATGGGATGGCAACGGGATGGGAGCGGGGTGGGAATGGGATGGGAACGGGATAGGAGTGGGATTGCAACGGGATGGGAGCAGGATGGGAATGGGATGGGAAAGGGATGGAGCGGGATGGAGCGGCGGGATGGGAACGGGATGGGAGCGGCATGGAAGCGGGATGGGAGCTGGATGGGAGTGGGATGGGAACGGGATGGAGCCGGGATGGGACCAGGATTGGAACGGGATGGAGGCGGGATGGTAGCGGGATGGGAACAGGATGGGAATGGGATGGAGCCGGGATGGGAGAGGGATGGGAACAGGATGGAGCTGGGATGGGAGCGGGATGGGAACGGGATGGGAGCGGGATGGGAACAGGATGGGAGCAAGATGGAGCGGGATGGGAGCGGGGTGGGAATGGGATGGGAACGGGATGGGAGCGGGGCAGTGAGGGGCAGTTGTGGGTGTTGGGGATCACTTGGGCAGCACATGGGGCAGTTGTGGGTCTGGGGCTGACTGGGGTGTCAGCTGGGAAACAGTTGTAGGTCAGGGAGATCTCTTGTGGGGACGTTGTGGGTCTGGGGAGTCATTTGGGGGTCACTTGGGAGGCAGGTGTGGGTCTGGGGAGACACTTGGGGGTCACTTGGGAGGCAGGTTTGGGTCTGGGGAATCACTGGGGGGTCATTTGGGAGGCAGTTGTGGGTCCGGGAGGCCACTAGGGGGGCAATTTTAGGGCTGAGGGGATCATTTGGGGGCAGTTATGGCTCTGGGAGTCACTGGGTAAACACTTGGGGGGCAGAGGTAGGTCTGCGACCTCTCTTGGCGGGCAGGTGTGTGTCTGGGGGGTCACTTGGGGGCAGTTGTGTGTCTGGGCGGTCACTTGGGGGCAATTGTGGGTCTGGGGGGTCACTTGGGGGCAGTTGTGGGTCTGGGGGGTCACTTGGGGGCAGTTGTGAGTCTGGGGGTTCACTTGGGGGCAGTTGTGGGTCTGAGTGGTCACTCGGGGGGCAGTTGTGGGGCTGTTGTAGGTCTGGGAGATGACTGGAGAGCAGCTCTGGGTCTTTGGGGGCACTTGGAGGGCACTTGTGGGTCTGGGATTTCATTTGGGGGACACTTGGGGAACTGTTTTTGGTCTGGGGGTCACTAGGGAGCAGTTTTGGGTGTAGAAGGTTACTTGAGGGTCACCTGGGGGGAGTTGTGGGTATGGGGAGTACCCACAGAGCATGAGGCTTGGTTTAGAGAAGCCTCACTGCTCATCAATGAGGTTGCAGTAGCGGCAGTGTCTGTCTCAGGCATTGGAGTAGCCCCGTTGCTGTGGCTGGCACTGCAGCAGCTGCTGTGCTTGTTGCAGTGGCTGGAATAGCTGCAGTGTTTATGCCTGTTGTTGCCATGTAGTAGCCACTGTCCCAGTCGCAGGGATTGCAGTAGATGCAGGGCTTGTGGCTGGCAGTGAGAAGCCGCAGTGCTTGTGGCTCGCACTGGAGAAGCCTCACTGCTTGTTGATGTGGTTGGAATATCTGCAGTGCCTGTTTTTCGAGTTGTAGCAGCCGCAGCACCTGTCCTTGTCATTGGAGTAACCCATGTGCCTGCTGCCATGGTTGCAGTAGGCACAGTTCTTAGGGCTTGGGTTTGAGAAGCCTCACTGCTTGTCGATGGCGTTGGAGGAGCAGCAGTGTTTGTCAGTGGCGTTGGAGAAGGCACAGTGCTTCTGGGTAGGGTTGATCTAGGCACTGCCTATGTTGCAGGCCTTAGAGTAGCCCCATTGCATCTTCCTAGAGTCGGAATAGCTGCAGAGCTTAAAACTGGTGGTGGAGCAACTGCAGTGCTTGTGCCTGGGGTTGGATTAGTCACAGTGCTTGTTGATGGGCCTGGAGTAGCCACAGTGCCTGTCCTTTGCATTCGAGTGGCTGATGTGTCTGTCACAGTACTTTGAGTACCCGCAGAGCATGAGGCTTGGGTTGGAGAATCCTCACTGCTCATCAATGAGGTTGCAGTAGCGGCAGTGTCTGTCTCAGGCATTGGAGTAGCCCCATTGTTCTGGCTGGCACTGCAGTAGCTGCTGTTCTTGTTGCAGTGGCTGGAATAGCTGCAGTGTTTATGCCTATCGTTGCCATGTAGTAGCCACTGTCCCAGTCACTGGGGTTGCAGTAGCCGCAGGGCTTGTGGATGGCAATGAGAAGCCGCAGTGCTTGTGGCTCGCACTGGAGAAGCCTCACTGCTTGTTGATGTGGTTGGAATACCTGCAGTGCCCATCACTGGAGTTGTAGGAGCCACAGCATCTGTCTTTGGCATTGGAGTAGCCCATGTGCCTGCTGCCATGGTTGCAGTAGGCACAGTTCTTAGGGCTTGGTTTGGAGAAGCCTCACTGCTTGTTGATGGGTCACTGGTGTTGGAGAGGCTGCAGTGGTTGTGGCTGGCACTGGAGTAGCTGTAGTGCTTCTGGTAGGATTTGCAGTAGCCACAGTGTTTGTGCCTGGGGTTGATCTAGCCACTGCAAACGTTGCAGGCCTGAAGAGTAGCGGCAGTGCTCCCTCCTAGAGTTAGAATACCTGCATACCTGGAAACTGGTGGTGGAGCAACTGCAGTGCTTGTGCCTGGGGTTGGATTGTCCAAAGTGCTTCTTGATGGGGCTGGAGTAGCCACAGTGCCTGTCCTTTGCATTCGAGTGGCTGATGTGACTGTCACAGTACTTTGAGTACCCGCAGTGCATGTGGCTTGGTTTGGAGAAGCCTCACTGCGTGTCAATGAGGTTGCAGTAGTGGAAGTGTCTGTGTCAGGCATTAGAGTAGCCCCATTGCTGTGGCTGGCACTGCAGCAGCTGCTGTTCTTGTTGCAGTGGCTGGAATAGCTGCAGTGTTTATGTCTATGGTTGCCATGTAGTAGCCACTGTCCCAGTCACTGGGGTTGCAGTAGCCGCAGGGCTTCTGGCTGGCAATGAGAAGCTGCAGTGCTTGTGGCTTGCACTGGAGAAGCCTCACTGTTGATGTGGCTGGAATACCTGCAGTGCCTGTCTTTGGAGCTGTAGCAGGCACAGCACCTGTCCTTGGCATTGGAGTAACCCATGGGCCTGCTGCCATGGTTGCAGTAGGCACAGTTCTTAGGGCTTGGGTTGGAGAAGCCTCACTGCTTGTCGATGGCATTGGAGGAGCAGCAGTGTTTGTCAGTGGCGTTGGAGAAGCCACAGTGCTTCTGGGTGGGGTTGATCTAGGCACTGCCTATGGTGTAGGCCTTAGAGTAGCCCCATTGCATCTTCCTAGAGTTGGAATAGCTGTAGACCTGAAAACTGCTGGTGGAGCAACTGAAGTACTTGTGCCTGGGGTTGGATTCTCCAAAGTGCTTGTTGATGGGGCTGAAGTAGCCACAGTGCCTGTCCTTTGCATTCGAGTGGCTGATGTGTCTGTCACGGTACTTTGAGTACCCACAGAGCATGAGGCTTGGTTTGGAGAAGCCTCACTGCTCGTCAATGAGGTTGCAGTAGCGGCAGTGTCTGTCTCAAGCATTGGAGTAGCCCCGTTGCTGTGGCTGGCACTGCAGTAGCTGCTGTGCTTGTTGCAGTGGCTGGAATAGCTGCAGTGTTTATGCCTATCGTTGCCATGTAGTAGCCTCTGTCCCAGTCACTGGGGTTGCAGTAGCCGCAGGGCTTGTGGATGGCAGTGAGAAGCCGCAGTGCTTGTGGCTCGCACTGGAGAAGCCTCACTGCTTGTTGATGGGGCTCCAGGAGCAGCAGTGCGTGTCACTGGCGTTGGAGAGGCTGCAGTGGTTGTGGCGTGCACTGGAGTATCTGCAGTGTTTGTGGCTGGGGTTGTCGTAGCCACTGTATACATAGCAGGCCTTAGAGTAGTGCCATTGCTCCTTCCCAGAGATAGAGTAGCTGCAGAGCTTAAAACTGGTGGTGGAGTAACTGCAGTCCTTGTGCCTGGGGCTGGATTAACTGCAGGGCATGTTGAATTGGGTCGCACCAGCCACAGTGCCTGTCCTCGGCGTTTGAGTGGCCGATGTGTCTGTCGCTGTATTTGTAGTACCTGCAGTGCTTGTGGCTTGGGTTTGAGAAGCCTCACTGCTTGTCTCTGAGTTTGGAGTAGCCACACTGCTTTTTTTGCCCTGGTTGGAATAGCAGCAGTGCATGTTGCTGGAGTTGTAGCTGTAGTGACAGTCCTTGCCATTGGAGTAGCCACAGTGCCTGTTGCCATTGTTGGTGTCACTGCAGTGGTTGCGGCTGGTGTTGGAGTTACTGCAGTGCTCATGGCTGGTGTTGGAGTAGCCGCTTTGTCTGTTGCTTTGCTGTTACGTCTTGTCTCTCCTCACTGCAGAGCGTGAGAGACTGAATCAGCCTTGCTCAGGGTAAGTGCTAACCAGAAACCACTATACAATCGGTGTGTTACCAGCGTTATCCTCAGACTAAAGCCCAACCTCACCACTGCCCCAGCTACAAGGAGGAGATATAACTCTTATGAGGTGTCCCTCTGACACCTATTGCTCTCCAAAGAACCCAGAAACCAATCCCCACAAGCCCCCCAATAACTGCAAAAGTCCCCCCAAAACACCCAACCTCACCAAACTCCCAAACACCCAAAACCACCCGCTCTCCGCAAAACCCAACCTGCCAAAACCCCCAAACCCCACGCTCCCCCCAAGAGGCACCCCCAGCTTACTTGCCCAGCTGCTGGCTCAGGCTGTGAGGGTGGAGGGCGGCTGTCTCCTGGGGCAGTGGATGTTTGCAGCCAAGGGTGGTTGAACACATCGTCCAGGGATGGCCTGTCGCGAGCTCTCATGGACAAGCACCACCTGATGAGGTGCTGGCATTCTGGGGAGAATCCGGGAACTGCCGCTCAGTTGCAGGAGGCTCCTGCCTACCTCGTGCCACCGTCCGCAGCGCCCAGGCCTGGGTGCGCTCAGAGCTGCACCCAGACCTCCTGCTCCATGACTCGGTTTGGAGGAGAGCAGGATGGCAGGACATGGGCCACCTCCTCCAGCTGACCAAGGGAGATCAGCTGCCACCCCCTAAACCCCGACCTTCCCCTGCTGCTGCGAAGCCAGGTACCTACCGACAGAGATCCGGCGCTGGAAGAAGAGCTGCCCGCTGACGATGTCCTCGCAGCACCGGAAGGGGAGGACCCCGCACACCATCTCATACAGCAGCACGCCCAGGGACCAGATCGCCGCCGGACGGCCGTGGTAGCAGCGCCAGCGGAACCACTCCGGCGGGTAGTACAAAGGTGTTCCTACAACAGGATACGGGCGCACCTCATTAGGCAGATGCCGCCTGCTCCTGGATTCTCGCCCGCGGATCCCCAGGGATGCAGGGGCCGCACCGGTGGCCCCACGGACGTGGGGACGCACACTCGGTGTGACCCGCCACCTCGTCATCAGCACGTGACTCTTGTTCACAAACTGCCCGGTACGGGAAGCACCCTGGGCTGTGGGCTCACCGCTAAATTTGGTGTAGACCGTGTCCCTGAGGAGGGTGCTGCAACCAAAGTCAATAAGCTTGACCTCTCTGGTGGCCAAGTTGATGATGATGTTCTGGGGCTTGATATCCCTGTGCAGGACACCGCGGCTGTGGCAGTGCCGCACAGCCACCAGCACCTGGAGGAAAATGCCCCGCGCCAGATCCTCGGGCAGGAACCTCCATTTTTTGATGAAGTCGGAGAGATCCTGCGATGGCTCCGGACGCTCCAGAACCAGCACAAAGGAGTGGGGCAGCTCAAACCAATGGAGGAGCTGGATGATGGCACTGCAGCCGGAGCGCACCTTCCTCAACATGGCTATCTCCAAGGGAATGCGAGTGCCGCTGGGCTGCAGGGGGACCACGGCACTGTCAGCAGGGCCGATGCTGGCCCGGGGCTCCTGTGCCTCCCTGCCTGGGATGCTCTGATGCCCTCCTGCAGGTGACCCCCGCAATCCCCAGGGATGCTCTGGTGCACCCCTACCCGGCCCGTGTCCCCTGGTGACTCCACACCCACTCCCCTCTCGCTGTCCCACTTTCCCCCCCGCCGGCCCCACCGGCTCACCCCCACCCGCTCTGCCCCGCACTGTCCCGGTGGCCCCGCGCACTCACCCGCTCCCCCCACGAGGAGATGCGCTCCCGAGCCACTTGTTTGATCGCCACCTGCGAGCCAAGGGCAGCGCTGGGCTGAGCTGAGCTGAGCCGAGCCCCGCCGCCTCCCCGGCCCGCCGCCGGGCCCGCCCTTACCGGGCTGTTGTCACACAGGCGGAGCCCCGAGTACACGGACGCGAAGCCGCCTCTCCCCAGCAGCGGTCCCACGCGGTAAAGCCGCTCGAAGCTCTCCTTGTCGTGCCCCGTGCGACAGACGCGGCCGCTGTCTCTGCGCGCGGGGTCCCCGCCGGCCCCCACCGGGCGCTCCGGGCCGAGCGGAGCCGCATCATTCCCGGCCTTTCCCGGCCGAGGCTCCGCGGCGCGCCGCTCCCCGCCGGTCCCGGAGCGCAGATAGGCCGACGGGTCAATGCGGGTGAGGAGGAGCACGGGCACCTTGCCCGACCGCGCTGCCGGTGACGGCACCCCCGCAGCAGCACCGCGCTCCGGGGTCTCGGGGGTCGCGGCTGCCGGGAGGCTGCGGGGCGGGGAGGGAGCGGGCGCTCCGCCGCCGGTCCGCGCTCCGCCGCCGGTCCGCGCTCCGCCGCCGGTCCGCGCTCCGCCGCCGGTCCGCGCTCCGCCGCCGGTCCGCGCTCCGCCGCCGGTCCGCGCTCCGCCGGGCACCTGTGGGTGGTGGCGGCCCCCGGCCGGCCCCAGGCGGGGCGGGGCCTGGGGGCGGGCCGGGGAGCGCCAGGGGCCGGCGCTGCCTCGCCAGACCCAGACCCAGCGGCGGCGGCTCGCCCAGCGCCGCCACTGCCAGTACCGGGAGAGGGGAGCGGTGCCGCGAGCCCCTGCGGGGGGACGCTGGGGGGACGGGGGAGGCACCATCGCGGGGAGCGGCGGAGGGCGGGCTCCGGACCGCCGAGAGCTGCCGCCGCCGCCTCACCTGGTGCTGCTGCCGCTGCTCCTGCCCAAGCCGCTGCCGCTCAGAAGCCGCTGCCGAAGTCGCTGCCGCTCAAAAGCCGCTCAGAAGCCGCTCAAAAGCCGCTGCTGCCGCCGCCGCCGCAGCCTCGCTGTCAACGGCTCTGTCCACGCGCGCCCCGGGCGCCCGCTGCCACCGGGCGGAGCGGCCGGCGGGGGGGGTCTCGCGGCCGCGGGAGCCCGGGGAACGGCGGAGCGGGCCCTGCCCAGCCCCGCGGCCGGGCTCGTGCGCCCCCCGCCCGGCAGCAGCATCCCCGCGGCCGAGCCTTTGGAAACTGAACCTGAGCCTTGGGACCCTGCGAACGAGGCTTTAGAACTGAAACCGGAGGCTTTGGGAAGTCACAAGGAGGCTGCGATTTACTGCTTATTTTATCCCCTTTTTCCTTTCCACACAGGTGGATTGAGGTGAGATTGTGATGAACACATAAATGTATTGGCTTTCTCAAATCATAGGTGTGCTCACATGCTGGATGTAACTGTACGAGTTTACAGTAACAGAAACAAAACACGCTAAAGATACCAGACCAGACAGCAAGTTAAAAAGGTTCAGATCTCTTGATCTAAATGGAGTCACATAGCAAAGGAATTTGTAAAGGCAAAAGAAGGTGGGGGGTGAAGCTTGGTGTAAGGAAAGCTAGTGCCTGGAAAACATAGGGTTAAAGTACTTTTTAGCCTAACTTAGGCTGTAGAAAGAGAACAATGTTTATGTTGTAAGTCTGTGGGATGTAGTGGCCCCACTTAAACATGAGTTAATTGTTTCACGCTGGTCTCCTAAAGTAGTTTTAAAGAGCAATGTTTGTGTTGTAAGCCTGTGGTGAGATAACAGGCTTTAGTGGCCCCACTAAAAACAAGTTATTTCACACCATCCTTATCAGTTAGTTTGGAGACAGAGCCTCCCAAGGCTCTGCTAGCTTGGGATACTCCTTGTCTGCCCATCCTGCAACAAATTTTGCAGGAAGGTCACACTGTTTTAAATCCTTGCTAGTTATCAGAATAATTACAGATACAGCTGGTTGTGTGGTTGCTGGGGGGTCCAACTGTGCCAGAGGTGAAAAGTACACCGTGAGGAAGACTGCTTACTTCATCTTGAAGACCCCTACTCACAAGAGGAAGACTGTTTACTTCATCCTCAGGCCCCCTGCTCACAATCACCACAGAGCAGTGCGCAGACGCCAAGAGGAGGAGACTTGTGATGATAAATTCTCGAAGCTAGTTATAATATCCCCCGCCTATATGCAGGAATTATGAATATGCGTGTAACTAATGTAATACTGAAAGTATATAAACCTGTACCAAATGCTAATCCCTTGCGCCTCTGGCTGTGGTCACGCGCCCAGCGCTGTTGCTTTTGCTTTCTTGCCTTTGTCCCTCACTAAACCCTCGTTACCTCGTTTAGAGGAGTGAGTTCGTATTTCACAAGCTCTCAGGAAGCTCTTCCCTGTAAGGGTGCTGAGGCGCTGGCGCAGGGTGCCCAGAGGAGCTGTTGCTGCCCCATCCCTGGCAGCGTTGGAGGCCGGGTTGGACACAGGGGCTTGGAGCAAGCTGCTCCTTCCATGTGGAAGGTGTCCCTGCCCGTGGCAGGGCTTGGAGCTGGAGGAGCTTTAAGGTCCCTTCACCCCAGCCCATCCGGTGCCTCTGGGATCCCATGGGGGGCGGCTCCTCCATGAGGAAAGGCCCCGCCCCTCACGGGGGTCCCGCTGCCCCCCCCTCCGCCGCCCACTGCCCCGTGCGCATGTGCCGGAGGCCGGACTACAGGTCCCAGCGTGCCCCGCGCGGGGGAGCCGTGCGCTGATTGGCTGCGTCGGAGGCGGGCCCAGGGCGTGAGGCGGAGCTGCAGCCGGCAATGGCGGCGGCCGAGCGGGAGGAGGTGAGGGTGAGCGGGCGCGGCGCGGGTCTGGGGGGCGCTGCAGAGCCCGGGGAGCGGGGCTGGGGGTCTGCGGCCCCCCGAGGCTCTGGGCAGTGGGGCCGGGCGCTGCGGGGGAATGCGGGGGGCGGGTGCGAGCGCTGGGCAGTGGGGCTGCGAGATGGCTGGGAGTGTGGGGTGCTGCGAAGCCGGGGCATGGGGGGCTGGGAGCTGTGGGGGTCCCGCAGCTTTCCGGCCCTGGGGATGGAGCGGGGCTGTTGTGGGGGGCCCTGGGGGCTGTTTCCCCCCGGGGGGGGAGGTGCTGCTGGGGCAGCCGATCCCCGGCACCCCGGGGGGGGGGTAGGGGGGGGGGATGGTGCAGAGGTGTCGTTGACTCTGAGCTGGGTTTTGGCTCCTGGAGCGGGATGGGGAGCAGGAAGGGAAGGATGAAAAACCCGAGGGTGGAGATAAGAACAGTTTAATAACCGAAGCACAATGTACTAGTGCTGGTAATAGTGATAATAATGATAAGGGAAATAATAAGAAGAGGAAAAAAAAAAGGGAAAGGGAAAAAAAAAAACGCAATAAACACAAGTGATGCCCAATACAATTGCTCAGCACCCACTGAGTGATACCCAGCCCGACCCGAGCAGTGATCCTTCCCTTCCAGATAACTCCCCCCAGTTTATGTACAACTAAAACGTCAGTGTGTTGTCAGCATTGCTCTCGGAATAAAGCCAAAACACAGCAGAGCACCAGGTACTAGAAAGCAAACGAGCACTGTCCCAGCCACAACCAGGACAGTATCCACCCCTTATTCCATACCATTTATGTCATGCCAGGCCTCACACTTCCCACTGTCATCCTTCCTGTCTTTTGAGACTTATACCTATACACACACACACACACACACACACACACAGAGTTATCATTCCCTTAGTCTATGGACCGTCCATACAAAAGTCCGTTGAATTCATTCAGGCCCTGACCTGGGGCTCCATCTGCCATAGCAGTGTCTCCAGGCAGGAAAGATGGATGGTGTGTGGTGTTGGGTTGTTGGATGCTGAAGCCAGTTCCGATTCCATCACTGCGACCCTTGTCCAGTTTGATCAAAGTCCATTCTTCATTAATGGTGATCAAGGGAGTCAGGTTCAGATCCTCAGACCCACAGTGGTGGGGACAGGGGCCGCAAGGTGTCCCGCGCAGTGATGGGTGTTCAGCCGCCATGGAAGCGATCATGGAATTCAGTATTACACAGCATCATAAAGTTCAATTCACTGGCTCTTTTCACCCCAAATCAGATCTCCTTCAGGTACATGCCGGACTTCCCCACCCTCCCGCAATACCCACCAAATGCCCCCAGCTCTTTGAGCAAAAGCAATCCCACAAGCGGGTTTTCTTTTGCCTGAATCGTCAATAACCCAGACACATCCTTTATGTGCCCCAGCACATCCTTTATGTGCACCCCAGGAACTTCATCTCCCTCTATGGTATGTAAAATTTGTAATTGGGCTGGGTCAGCCCTGTTGGCAGATCCTCTGGTGTTGAGCAAGCAGGTGGCCTTTGCTAAGTGTATCCCAGTGTTTGAAAGTCCCACCACCCGTTGCTCTCAGTGTGGTTTTCAGCAGCCCATTGTACCATTTCCATTTCAAGTCTCAGTGTGTTGAGAAGGGCCAGAACCTTTATTTGCCCTGCTGCTGATTTACTGTGGTCATCGAGCTGAAGGCTTTAGATGTGGGAGCAGTTGATCTAGGGCTTGTTCATGTAATTTTATGCCATCTAAAAACTAAACGGAGTTTCTCTCATTAAAGCTCTACAAATGCCCTTTAAATCCTAGCGCTTTTAATGTATGAGATAGCTGTGGATGGCCCGGTACACAGGCTACGCGTACAGCACCCTACAGTACAAAATATGTATGACCTTCCTGGTCCCTGTGTGCGGCTGAAAATGAGTGTGGTGTCACAGGAGGTTATTTGAGGATGAACTGGAAATGTTCCAGGCCTTGTTTCTGGGGAAGTCTCTCGTTCCCAGGTTGTCCTGGTGCTCTGTGGACAGGCTTCTGGCCATGTGTTGTCTGTGCAGGTGTCCGGGAGGCTCCGTGCTTCGTCACGGAGTCGCGTCCTGCACTGAGGTGACTCTTAGTTACTGCCGTAGCTCAAGCACAGGCCCTCGCCAACGGCTGCAGTCGCTGTGAGTGCTGGTTTTTGTAAACACGTTTTCTTGCAGGGGATTGTCTCTTCTGTGAAACGTTTGCATGGGATTTCTGTAGTTAAAAAAATACACAACTGCTTTGTTTTCCCCCTCTGCTTGCCTGTGGTGAGTAGGAAGGAGAAGGAGAATGTCTGGCAGAGACGGGTAAAGAAGAGAAAGGGGAAGAAACGAGCCCAGAGAAGCAGTGCGGAAGGTGCCAGTGAAGAGCAGGGAGAAGAGAAGCAGCAGCCTCCAGCAGGTCAGGCGAGAAAGTGCCCCTCCCAGAGCAGCGTCCCAGAAAAAGGAAGGCGGCGAGAAGTTGGAGTCTCAGGTGAGCTCCTGCTGAGGGAATGGGTCGTGGGTTTTGGTGACTGATAAGTTGAAGGGTGAGAAGCAGTCTCTAGGTTCAGGCAGGCCTCGGTCAGACACAGCAGTGAAGCAGCTATTTATTTAACGTTTGTGCACAAACGGGTGTCCTGGCAAGCAGGCACACACAGCAAAGGCAGAACTTTGATTTGTATTTCCTTTCCCATCCTCAAGTTCCCTCCCTTGTTACCCCATTGGTTGGGGACTCCAAGGTTTACAGCCTCTCCGACGTGTATAATCTACGTGCTAACTGTCCCGCCTCTGGTTACACCTCCCCTTACTCAGTTTCGTACACCCCTTCCTCTTACTTCTTTCTTTCTCTCCTTTTAGGGTTTGATTTCATAACTCTCTGGCAGGCACATGATACCCCAACTTACTGCTTAACTACAGCAGCGGTTTGCACCGGCTTAGCTTCATAGGCTGTACAAAGATAGCGTTCTTTTGCACCACAGAGCGTGTCTGTTGCCCACAGATGCCGTTGTCTTTAAGCACAGAGTGTGCCTGTTTAAGTCACGGTATTTCAAACCCTATGTTTCGTTCCCTGAGTAACTTAGCCCCAGCCCCAATATTGCAAAGTCTTAGTATTACAAAACCTTAATATTGCAAAGCCTCATCCCAAATGTGCAAACCCAACAGTGTTTCTCTCTCATGCGTGATTTTTCCCCGTAGGGAGCCTGCCATTTTCTTTTCACAGAATCATAGAATGGTTTGGGTTGGAAAGGACCTTAAGATCATCCACTTCCAATTCCCCTGCCGCAGGCTGGGACACCACACGCTAGATCGTGTCGTCCAAGACTCCGTCCAGCCTGGCCTTAAACACTGCCAGGGATGGAGCATCCACAGCCTCTCTGGGCAACCTGTTCCAGGGCCTCCCCACCCTCACAGTAAATGCAGTTGTTTTCATCATTCAGAGAATCTTTTTGGTAAAGGATCAGCGCAGCTTACAGATGGCATCGCTAATGGCACAGCTTCTAAGTACCCAAGTTTGGATCATTAATTCTTTTCTCCACCTTGGAGCAAGAGTAGTCCTAAAGCATTGCTGCCTGGTTCTTAGTTGTTCTCAACATGCACCAAGTAACAGAAAAGACCCGAAGGAGAAGCTCTTGGGGTTTTATTTCTGGTGTTTAGGCAGTGCCATTCGAGAGGAGACTGAGAGGTCTGGGAGCAGGCAGCTGTAAGCACACCTTCCTGGGATACCTGCGGAGCGGCTTGCTTTGCTTATCTCTGTTTCCCAGTGGTTTTAAATCCTGAATTGTGAGAATTAAGTGAATCGGTTGATCTCAACAGAGCACTTCTGCATGGAAATACCTGCTCAGGAGGGAAAGATGTCTCTTAGTCATGGTGCTTAAAAACTAGACGTACATTTGTTTGATTTTAAAATTCGTACCCTTCAAAATGCACTGGCAAATGCATTGTGTCCCTTTCCAAATGCTGCAGTAAGCATTACTGAAGGCAATTCCATAGAACAGGGCAGTTTGGCAGGTGGCCTTTTTTCTTGCTTTCTGGTTGCACTGACTTTCCTTACCCTTCTCTACCCCCAGTGTGTCTTCTTTTCTTGCAGCTTATGTCTCACATTGCCCAGGCAGGTTTGTGACCTACATTGATATTCAGGCTTCCTACAGATACAAACCCGATCAGTGGAATTACTTGAAGCAGTTCTGCAGACCTGGTTTTAAGAGTCCTCACAAGGTCTGTGTGTATCAGGAGGAGATGGAATACATTTTGTTTCTTCAAGCAATGTGTAATAAGCATGGTTTTACTGAGCTACAGCAAAGCTTTGAATTATTCTGATCTCACCATATAAGGAGTTGTCCCATACATACGCTTTGGCAGTGATTTGGTCAGGGATGAAGGTCTTGTATGCACATCCCATCTCTAACTCTTTCAAGTGATTCCTGTTTCCTTAAAGAGTATCTGCAGCTACCCGTGTGGTTGCAGTACTGTGAGAAGTATCCTTTAGTACTTAAGTACCCTGCAGCAGTGGAGCAGAGTGTCTCAAACCAGTTCTTAAGGCTCCTGTTGTGTAGAGCTCCTCAGTAATTTAGCTAGGCAAAGAAGTCTGTCTTTCGTGGAACTGATTTTGGACTCAAATGTACTGTGTGATTTCTCCCATCTCTAAACCGCCTTGCACTAAAGCTGTGTTAGTTGTGTTAAATTCTTACTCTTCTTTAGGAGAAAAGTAAGGGGGAGGCAAGGAGCGATTGCCCAGTCATTGCTGCTTTACCTGCCGATCCAAAGTGAAGAGGTCTTTTCTTTCTTGTCACTAGAAAAGTAAAGAATAGTCTTTTCCCAAATCCCATTGAGAGGCTGGATTCTCACATCATGAATGTGTCTTGCAGCTCCAGCAGTCAAGTTTGGGGAGGAGGCTACAGAGTCCAGTTTGGGGCATTTTCTCAGAGTGGGTGGGAAACAAAACCCACGTAGTTAATTCTGCTATTGTCGTGGTTTAAACCCAGTCAGGTAACTTGTATTCAGCATTCCCAGTTTTCCCCTTTTCAGTCTGTTGCTCAAGCTCTACGTGATGAAGGTTGTCCTTTGATGTTAATTCCAAGCAGGCCTTGTGAGTGGTTCTGTATCTTACACACATCTTAGCAGACTGTAAGCGTTCACATGAAATCACAACTCCAGCCTGAAAAGTGTTCTGTGGCAAGACCACGAGGAGCTGGCTTTTACCTGGCAGTGGCCTCCATTCAGTTTTAAACAGTTTGAAAGTATGAAGCTTTATCATCATTTTTTCTAGAGAGCCATCCATGGACACTTGGAGTGTGATTGGGTCAAGCTGAGCTCTTTCTTGCTCTTGAGTCATTACTGATAAGAAGTGGTTTACGGTGCAAACTGTTCCTTCCAAAACATGTGAGCACCCAACCGAACCCAAGCCAACCTGTTGTCAGGAAGGAAATGCCACGACTGTAGGAAAGCTCCTCTGGGCAGCTGTTGAAGTTCAGGTGGTGCTTGAGCCCAGTTAACCGGGCAGCTTGCTTTTCAGTGCTGCACATAGTGCTGCCTATGGAGGGGGGCAGAGGAATTAAGGGGACAAAAAGCTGGTTGTGTCACTGTGGTCAGCAGGTGCTTTTGAGTAGACAGGCAGAGGTCTCAGAGCTCAAGAGTATCTGTCACTGACCTAGAAGCTCATGCAAATAAGGAAGTGCTGTTACTTTTTTCCATGCTTTAAAATAGAGATTGTGTAAAGCAGGCCCAGGCTGTCAAAAAGAGAAAATAATGGATGAAGCGCTAAAGAATTAAAAATCTGTATGAAAAATGATGTACTGACCCAAAAGACAGAAAATCATTTGCAAAGAAGTTCTTACCTTCTTTTTGCCTACAGCCAGAGGTGAAGATCAGAGAGGGAAGAAAAGAGACATGTTAGTTAAGTGTTTCCTGAGAATAAGTGGGGGAGTAGATATTGCAGACTGAATATTGAGCCCAGGCATCAGTGCTTATTGGAACCTGATAAGGAAAGTGCAGAACCAGTAGATAAAGGTGACGTACAGCTGTGTAAGAGGACTAACCTACTCTTCCCTTTGGAATGAAACCTACGATTTGGTGCAGCAAAGAGCAGGGCAACATAAATGAGTATGTGAACGTCTGTCCTTGTCTCTCTCTTTTATAAACTCCTCCTCTCTCTGTCTTACCCATAGTTTCTGTCTTTTTTTCCATTGCTTCCTTTTTCCATTGCTTTCCATTTCTGCTTTCTTTTGGTATTTTGGATAGTTCTGAAGAGATGCTTCCTGGACTTCTCCATGAAGAGTGGTGTGCTGGCTGTGGCAAATCAGACTACCTTCAAAGATGGAAGAGGGAAAAGAAGAAACGTAACCGACCTCAGGGGAGCTGCAAAGTAGGTTTTACCCTTCTTAAGTGCTTGTGTGTTGGATTCTGAGACTGTGAAATAATTTAGAAATTGGAAAACAAAGATCAGAATCTGTTGTATCAAATGGCTGAGGGTACCCAGACGAGACTTCCTGGTAGATGGTTTCTGTGCCTGAGCACTTGCAAAGTTCCAGTAGGGAAACCCAGCACTGTGTTATGCAGAAATGAACAAGGAGCCACAAGCTTTAGTGTTCCTCAGAATGACTGACAGTTTTGAAAACATTCCACTTGGTTTTCCTAGCCAAAATTAATAGCAAGGAAAGTTAAAGGAGGTTCAAATTGAAGTCTTCATGCAGCAGGACTCGGGCCAGCCAGTGATGGCCTCAGCTCTTCCTTCCTACAGCAGCCTTCCTAGTACTGTGGATTGTCCTAGTACTTTTGCATCTCACCTCATCAGCATGCTCCTGGTTTTAGCACACGTCTGAAGGTCAAAGGGCAACATCCTGGGCTCTGATGCCAGACAGCACCTCCCTTGCAGATGGACAGCAAGCATCTCCAGTGCTGGGTAGCAACCAGCTACTCTCCATCCTCAGGCAGTCTGGAGCACAGGGGTACCTTTTCTTACCTCTCGATCTGAGGCTGCCACATTCTAGCACCTTCCCAGCAGTGCTAGCACCCGCACCTTAGGAAGTTTCCTTCTTCTGGCATCTACAGCTACATTGTTTGTTCTTTGACAAGATGATTCTTCATTTCTTCTTAGGAAACGTTAATATGGGCAAGCACTTTTCAGGATAGGAAAACAACTCCAGGAAGTCCTCCTTTTGCTTCACTGAGCAGTTTTCTGCTTCTCTGCTATTAGCAGTCTTGTCTTTTCTCAGCAGCATGAGTAATATCCTGGATGCAAGATCAATTGGAGTAAAAAGTTTTGAAGACTATGCTATTTCTTGGTACTGGATTTTAATGTAAGATTCTAATGGGTAATTTTATGTTTTTCCAAACTCACTATGGAATGTGTAGGGAATTGAAGAATTGATCACGTACGTGTTTGTTACCAAACCTACTTTTAAGCTTTGCCGTAATGTTGTTATGGTTCTGTATGTGAGGTAAGGATAGCACAGCATACATGCATACAGTATGGTCTGGAGTAGCTTTTTAATATCCTACCAGGCAGAAACCCAAGAGGTGCTGCTGTCTTCTGTTGCAGGACCCATCTGCCTGGTAATTCCAAACCTAAAAATTCTTGATTACGAGACTTTCAAACCAATTGCAGTTGCTAAATGTCGTGAGTATCTCTATAAAACACATCCCAATTTCCAAATTGATACTAGCAATATGTAGTTAAATTCATTGTAATACACAAATCCAGTGCAGCAGGCAAAGCAACTTAAAGAATAAAACCTACTGAACAGAGTTAGCTTTATCTTGCAATTCTTACTCAATAATGAGCAATTAGTAAAAATGCAGCACCAAAACAAAAGAAGTAGCTATTTTGCTGCAGCAGATCTGTGAGTATATATGCCTAAATGGCCATTCTCTCTAGATCTGTTATTGAAATCAGACTTACAGTGAAGATTCTCTCAAAGGAGATGCTGCTCAACAGATGGGCTGGAGAGAGACTTGACCATTTTCTGAACAGACTTTCTCCATACTGAAGCCAGTTTCCCCATTTCAAATAGGATACTTTTCTAAGGGATTGTTGTTACTTTTAAAGTAGTTGGGTAGAATTTTCCTCACACTTTTCACCAAATGACGCATGCATCCAGTGATTTCTGGGCAAACATATGAAAGTTCCAGAGTTTGGGTGATGAGAGTGAAGGCCTGATGGTGAAAGGAGGTGGGATGAAAAATCTAATATGGAATTGCTCTGTTCTTTTTATCCTACTCCCAAAGAACTGCTGCTTTCAAGGCTCAGTTTAAGGGACCCACTCTATTAATGACAGTTGTTACCATGTATTCATTCAGTTTTGGTGTTACTAGAGCAAATCTGAAGCTAACCGTAGATAAAGGTATCTTACTGCCTTGAAGAAGAGAGTCAGGAACTCCAAAATGACAGTGCTTTTTTTGAGGAATGCATTCTGAATTTTAAACAAGCCATTCAGAAGGGGAACACGCATCATGCTGGGAAGCCTCTAAGGGGCTAGAACTTAAGACCAGTTTACAAAGGCTTAACTAAATAAACTGATGTTCTTTTTCTTGTCCCTCTGCCCGTCTGGCTTAGTTTGCCCAAGACATCTGGTTTTGATTGTTTGTGGTCAGGCTGACCCGTTTGTTATCTTTAGTCACTGGCTAAATAAACTGGGAACGTTCAGAAGAGAAGTTCCTGACCACAGGGAAGAAAAGGGTTTCATTTCTTTTGTGGCTGTTCTAACACAAAATTCTGATGTAACACCTCAGAGTTGTAGAGAAATGAAATGTTCTGTGAAGCGTCTGAGCTGGATCTTTGTTGGATGGAACCATTGTTCCCACTGCTTTATTTGCATTGCTTTAGAAGAAACCCGCTGAGTAAAGGCCTTTTGCAGTCATTCTTTCCTTTCTGACTTGCTTTCTGGGAGTGAAATGAAAGCAAATGTTTCCTTAGCACAGACTTGATAAAGACACTGGAGATGTCCATCCTAGGGGTCCCACTGATGGCTCTGAACAGGTTCTTTTTATGCATCACTATGCCCTGATCATTTTCTTCTCCGATGGGTAGAAAGGATCACTGGTTTTCCTCCTCAAATGAATTCTTTTTTTTCTAGGAAAGCTCCTCAAATGTTACTTTCCTAATCTTGTTTCTGTGCAAGCAGGGATTTTAAATGGAGGACAAAACCAGTAACCTCCCCACACACAGGTATTTCTCCCATTTAAGTTTGTGTGCTGTAGACTAGGCCATGGCCTGGAAAAGGCAGTGAGTTGGTCAGCCAGTGTAAATGACCAAACCAGACGTGTGCTGGTCCCATTCAGACGCCCTGAGAACTCAGTGTACGCAGACAATTCTGGCTGTGTCCAGATCATCATATATAATCTGCCTGTTTCTAACAGCAGAGAGCCGTGAGGAAATATTTCATAAGGAAGATTTTGAAATACAGTTTTGCAAACCGTTCTCCTACATGAGGTGAAGGGACCCTCATTTGGAGTAAGAGGCGTGCAAGAAAGATGCTCACACTTGTTCTGCCTGGGTTTCTGTTTCTTGTCTTTCTAGTGGGCTGTTCGTTGCAATGATTGTGAGTCTGCTCTTCCTTGTGTTATTGAGGTTCACAGCTGGGATTCTCTTCTGGATTTTCATCTTTGGCGTGACTGGAATTACAGGTTATGGTAGGTGTAATCCTCCTGGCTCTGAGGCTGTTTTTCCTTATTGCTTGATTTTGGGCAAGGAAAGCAAGTGATTACATCAGTTAAATGCTGTAGTTGGGAGAGCTAGTGCCTAGGTTTAGACTCAATTAAATGAGAAGGGCCTAAATGGCAGCGAAATTCAGTAAGAATCCAGCTGTGCTGATACTTAGCCCCAGATGTAGTAACCCGAACTATTTACCCCCAGTGTACTTAGTCCGCTTTCACTTGTACTGATCTTTCTTATCTGTAGATGTGATGTTATAGCTGGCTAGTCTCGCAGTAACGCGTGTTTAGTTTTGCTTCCCTGACATGCTGAGGACAAAACGCTTCACTTGTCAAAGATTTAAATAACCCCAGCCTTGTCTTTGCACTCTTCAAAAACGCTCATTTGATATTGATTGATTTTTAACAGGCATGTGGCATTGTCGCTGGGAGTACGACCATCTTAAAGGAGTACCTGGATCTGAGCTCACTGTTTCTGGTACTGGATTCCAGACAGACTTGAGAGTGCACCTGCAGCTGAGGCAAACATGGTTGGCATTTAGTAAGTGCCCTTTAAACTTGGTATCCGTTAAGGGATGTTCAGAAGATTCAGTCGCTGTCTTGCTACAGTTTCTGCCTTGTTAAATCTCCTCCTCTACATATGTTGCTCGTAGAAGTAATCAGAATTCACTTTCTTTATATAGTACAAAAATCTACTTTTTCTGCAAAGTGACTGTCTAAGGCGCCAGAATGCAGTCGCACTAGTGATGAGAGTGAAAAAGGCTTGTGTTCCTAGCATTCTACTTCCCGTGTGTTCAGTCTTCACAATGGGGAAGCAGAAGGCAAGAACTAAGTCCCGATGAAGATAAGGAGGGGCATTTTTGTCTCTCAGTCTGTTTATGCCCCCTCCTGGAGGGCCCCAGAAATGAGACGAATAACTCTGTGCATCTTTTGTAGACCTGTTTACATTCAGGTCACTGCATTTTCTTGAAGGCTGTCCTGAGGCTGTGTAATGAACCATCACAAATGTCATCACTTCTGGTTTTCAGAAGTGCTTCACTGCTTTCTCTTACAAGGGCAGTGTATTTAAAACAATCCTACTGGAACAAAAGACAAGGAGGGGCACAAGAGAGAGCAAATACCTGTCAAACACTATTTGTGCTGCTGTTACTACTCTATTAGAAGGCACTAACTGATGATGAATGGCACATAGCCTAAAGCAGTGCTTCTCCCTATTGGTAGCTAAATGAATTGAGCATTAGTTTACTCCTTTAATCTGCTTCCTCTGCTTTGTGTCTTCAAGTAACTGTGTTGGATCATTGAGCTCAGGAGCATCTTTGCATATTGTTGAGGCAGGGCTTTTTAGCATGCTGGCCCTAGAGAATATTAGGATTTTCTTACATCTTTCCGTGTAACTCCCCTGCCTGATTCTTAGCAGCCAATGTACAGTTTATCCAGAGGTCAGTGTCACTTTCAGATGAGTGAATTGAGGTACTACTAATGGGGACAAGCTACGTTAACTTAAGAGATCTGAACTGGGCTGAGACCAACTGCAAAGCAACCTGCCTATGTATTCCTTCATGGAGAACCCTATCAAAAATAGGTGCTGAAATGTGTGTAACAAAACCTTTGTTCTGAAGAAAGTCTGTGGCTCTGAGCACCCCAGGGGTCACTTGCCACGTGCAGTTCTGATGGCTAGGGGTACTGCTCTCAGTACTGGGGATCACAACTGAACATCATCTCTGACTATCTGGGTCTGGATTCTGAGGCTGTGTCAAAGCTGTGGGACCTGAAGCCAATTCCCCTGTCCCTGTGCAGACCTCCAGACTCCATGGCTGAGGGATACCTTCCCTTTGTCTTCCTCTCCCTCCACAGAACTCTTGGTTTCAGCTGGAGGAGTCAGGGCCTGCTGTGTGTAACCATCCACCACCGCTGGGCTGGTTTAATTGTTGTCTAACCCTCTGAGGCACCCAGAATTAAGGGATGTGTCTCAGGGTGAGAGGAGGTGTGCTTCAGGCATTTAAGACTCTGCCTTCTCGAGGTGGAGTCCAGAGAATTCTTTTGCTTCCTATTGCAGCAGTAGGATTTGAAGTGACACAAATAGAAATCAGAGAGAAGCAAACTCTTAAGATCTGGGTTATGAATCAAACGCTGCTCACAACTAAGAGAGGAAATGTTTCGGGACATGGTGCTCTCAGCTCTCTAACCTTAGAGCAAGTTTGTCATAATCATACTGATGCTGATCTTCCTAAGGAATCGGATCCTGATCGCCATTGCATTGTGCTTATAAGAGCTTTCTCCTTTGCAGGAAGACATTTCTTATCTCCCAGCTCCCTGCCTTAAGAGTACAGACGCTGTTAGCGGCCCCATGTATCCTGGGTGCAAGGAGGTGTGTGCCCAGTGTGGGGCACTGTTAATAGGAGCCTAAGAGCTACAGCTGCCAGCTTTGCTCTGTCATTGGATTGTCTCCAGAGAGACATATACTAGTGGTAGAGGAGTGGTATTGTTTTGGCTGGGGCTTTTAATTTAGGAAAGACCTTTTTTCTGGAAATGCATAAGTCTGCAGAGGGAAAAGGAGAATTCCACGACCAGACATTGTGATGTGGTGTGGTCCAAGGCTCTTCTTTTCAGCTCTGCTTACAAAGGAAAGCAGAGCAGGATGTGAGAGTTGGGAGGCCTCTTCATTTTGTGTTTTCTGAAATCTGGATAGGCTTTATTCACATTGGTTCCTGGTTTATCCAGTGTCAGCTCTTAGTTGTGGTTTGAGTTTGGTTTGGGTTTGTTTTCATGGGAACATAAGAAAGGAGAAATGGACTTAACACGCCCTTGGATTTAATTGCAAATAAGCTAAGGCCTTGAGGGCCTCGGAAGTAGAGCTCTGTTAGAGCACATGGAGTTAGCTCTGAGTTTCTCTGTGTGCACTTGCTTGTAGTTTTCTGCCCTCTCTGTTGATGTTATGGTTCTCAGGAGTCAGGGTTTAGGATTTTTGTAACGGGATTGGGAAATGCTGAGGTTCTGCATTCAGCCAGGTACCTGTTTCCTGTCTTATGCTACTGTGCAGTTAAAGCCTTGCAGTTAATTTTGGCAGGGCTGAATTATCCTCTTTAGTTCCTGTTCATGACAATACAGGAACACTGTTAACGCTCTGCAGCACTTTTGTTCACAACCTTGACAGGTAGAAGGATTTCAGAAAGTTCATAAACTTCCCGCTGGGAAGTGCTAACATTCTGTAGTTTTTCAGCAGCAGGGAAAGGTCACTTGAGGGTGATGGTTTTACTCTCCTGCCTAATGCATGAGGTGAAGCTCTGTGTGCAATTCCTGGAAACCTAACAGCCCATGCCCTGTGTTCGGGAAGGTGCAAACCAAGCTGCTAACGACTGGAAATCAAATTGCATTTTTCAATGCCTTTTAACTCCTCTTTCAAAACTACTGCAATTGTCTTGAAATCCATAGGGGCAAACAGTTAACAGTCGTTACTCCATCCATGGTGTCTGTGGAAACCAAGGGGCCTATCGTGACCTGCTGCACGCTGCTAGTACGTAGTGACTGTTTCTGCTGTGTGCCTCTACTGGACTTCTGCATTTCTAGACTCAGACAGAAATCGATGTGTTGCTCTTCAGCTCCTGACTGCACACGAGGTTTCCCTTGCTCTCTCCCAGCATTTACTAGTTTAGCAGCAGGAATTGGGTAACTTTGTCTGCTTTTACATTTTGGAAACTGCCTTCTGCCAAACACATAGCGTCAGAAATGCCACAAGTCAATCCTGCAGGAAATACTAAGAGACAGAAAGGCTTGTGATAAGCTTACAGAGTCACTGGAGAGACAATTTAGAGTAACAGAAGAGGCAGGTGGCCAGAATGTGAAGAGAACCAACCTGTAAGCTTGAGTGACTGAACCCCTGCTCTCTGCAATCCCATCCCATGAGATAACCCAGCTGGAGGCGCTCACCTCTGAGGTGGCTGTGTCCGGTTTACCCAGCGGGGCTGTATCCACTCACTCGCTTACAGAGAGGAGTCCCTGGAGGAGTAGCAGCCGACGCGCTCAGGTTCCTGCCAACAGTGAAAGGCCATTCTTCTTTCTGCCTGCCAGCAGCCAAGGGCAGGCACCATTCATTTAGGGCACATGCAAGGAAAGTCACATAGTCCAGGAAGGTGTTAGCACGTCCTGGCATTACGAAGACAAACTGAATGTCGTGCCCCAAAATAGTCAGTACTTAAGGCAGGCAAGGGCCTGGGGACAGAGTCCTCAAATGCAAAATAGCGAGAGGTAATTTCAGGTGTGTAGGAGCCGAGGGAAGAGCATATGAGCTGAGCAGCATGGGACAAGGAAATAAAGGGTCATTACTGCAGCAAGAAGATGTGATTGAAATGGGTTTGTGGCGTGGAAAGAGCTGGATCTGTGAAGCAGTAATGGAGAAGGAGGAAGTAGAAGACAGGCTGGAACATGGCAAATTGATAATGTTGATTCTAGTGCTGCTGATAAAAGTGGTGTGGTAAAAATGGCAACATGAAGATGTAAAGACATCTGAAGAAAGAGCCTGCAGTATTCTGAGATCCCAGCTCTAGATTATGCTACCACTATCACCGAGTATCTCAGAGTAAAAAGGATGATGCTAGAAGAGGACTGAAAAAAAAAGCTTGTTTCTTAAATTGCCACAGCTTACTGACATGTTTTCTTTCTTTCCCAGGTCTGCTGGCTATATAATGTCTATGTTGTTCTAGCCAATCGTCACCTTCATACTCATTGCCATTTGTATTTCCTATGAGGCTGTGACAGCTGTGTATCCTTCTATCTGTGTACCTCTCTGGAGGAACAGTCTTCTGGTCTACAAGACCGGATAAGTCTCTGCTTTCACCTTAGCCAAACCAGCGTTAAAAGGGCTATTTGGTCACTTGGCACTTGCTGCACCGGTGCACTCTTCCTCAGTGGCCATTTGCGTGTGATGTACCAACTGGATAGTGAATTCAGTGTCATTAGAAAGAACTGGACTAAAACCCATGCCAAGGTAGAGGATCATACAAGGTCTTTTATACTACATAAGGTTGGCTTCAAGGGGTGAAAAAGGAACCTCAGCAAAGAGTGACTATGCCCTTTCTTGGCTGTATGCTCTGTGAACCTGATGTTAATGGTCGCTTAGTTAGCTTGGGTGGGCTCCACGTGTGTTTTGTACAGAATAATGTAGGGAAGGAGTGAGAGAACACAGAGCGCCCGGAGTCCTCTGAATTGCCTGACAGCAGCCATTGTCTGTCCCTGGAAAGGCAAGGCTTTGGTACAGTGTCAGAAAGGGGACTGTCACGTTTTGCAAACAAATTGTTCTTTGTCATGCAAAGAGGGCCATGGCATACAGCTCTGGGATGAAGTCTGCCTGAGTTCTGTAAGTAATGAAAGTATTCAGTCTTGTCTGTGGCCCTTCATACCCATCGTTTTTCTGTGAGCCGCACAAGTGTTTTAGAGCTTGTGGTTACCCCCTGCAGACTCCTGAGTTGCTCAAAGCCCACAGCTCTGGGATTCCTCCTTGAAAAACCTCATTCAGTTTTCTGGCTACATCAGGAGAACCTGTGTATAAAGTAATGGCTAATCAAACACCATGCAAGTATGCAAAGCTGACTTGTGACCCAGAGGGAGGTGTTACAAATACTTCCCTGCTGTGAGAGCTATCCTAATTGTATTTCTTAATTGCTGTTAAATGCAATGTGAGAAAATGTGCGTACCTTAAGTAATGATTCCTCATGTTAAATCTGAAAATAGTGCTTCGTGTTCAGCTAAGACTCCTTTGTTCAAAGCAGTTTAGAGCTATGAAGCATTTTCTTTCTGCAGTGTCCTGTTAGCAGGTGAGTATCAACCAGCCTCATTTTCTGGGTGAGAAAAGAAGACGCAGAAATAGAGGTTTATTTGGAAAAGTGTTCCTGAATTCATGAGGATTTCTGGTTTTGTGGTTCTCAAAAGGCAGTGGAAGAATTTGAAAGCTGTGCCTCAGACTTGCCCAAAGAGCAGCCAGGTTTCAAAGCAGAGGCTTGGCTGCTTTTGCACAGCGATGACCTTTATGGAGCTCCAGAAATACTTGTCTTTTCACTTGAGTGTGGGGTTGAATTGAAGTGTTTCTTGAAAACTAGAATTATTTATCAAATGTTATATCAAGGTTATTTTCAGGTGTTTAAATGTCAATGTACTGCTGTGGTTAGGTACATCCCAGACAATTCCCCAGCATCCTGATACCCGAACACTAAAAAGAAAGGGATTAGGAACTGACTGATTTTATTTAACGCCCAAACTGAGCAAACGCATGAATTGAACAACAGAAGTAAGGAAGAGTAATTTCATGTAAAGACTGCTCCTGTTTTAATACCGTGAGATGGGTAAGGGAAGCTGTGGCAGCTTGTACAGAATGGCTCAGCTCAGTTGATTTCAGCTCGGTTGTGGTGATTTGCACAAGCCTCTGGCTTTGACTTACCCTCTGGTTTTCAATTGTTCTTATTTCCTCACTATTATTTTTTATGTGAGCAGCTTTTCTTTAATGAAACGGAAGCGTTTGTGTATCTTAAAAGTATATTTCTGACATTCAAATTCCATCTCTCTAGGTTTCAGTCGTGTGGTAAGCAGCCCTGTTTGCCAACCGTATAGTTTAAAGTTAAACACCTGCATAGGACATGAGTCCTTATATATGCAAACAGGTTACATAGTACTGGAGTGCAGTGTTGAACGATCTAATGAGACATCAAGCAGAATGATGTGATTTGTATGAAGCTGCTAAATTTCAGAGCCTGTGAACACAGGATTCAGTGTTTATCATTGTGGTGTTGATTTCTCTTCCCGGACAGGCTTTTAGCACAGCCAAGGTGCCTGAACTGTGTGCAGGTGCTCAGCGTACTTTTGCTTTTTATGGAGGAGAAAGCCCGTACCTGAGTACCTCTTCATCTTCCAGGTAGGCGATGCCTTTGTCTTTCTCTGGCTGGTGAACTTTGCAGTTGCACTGGGTCCATGGACCCTTGCTGGTGCCTTTGCCTCTTGTTCCTGGGCCTCTGGCAAACCAGCTGATGTTCCACTATGGCCACTCTTCATTGGAACAAGCAATGCGGTGAGACTGTGGGGCTGGACGTGAGCCCTGTCACGTATCCAGCAAGTGCAGGTTTTACATGTAGGGAAGCCATTCTGCAGATGCTGCAGCCCCCCCGACCCGACTGCCGCCCCCGCAGCACGCGCACACACACGTGCGCACCTATGGTCTGAGGTGTCATGAGCCCAGAGGGCTGAAAAGCATTTCTCTTAGACTGTATGATTTATAATGGTAAGAGAGATATATAAGCATTTCTATTATTATTATGGATAATTTTAATTAGGTATATTTTTATATAATTATATATATTCTATAATTATAAAACCTTCCTTAAGTGTTCATGTGAAACTTTGAGCCTTGAGACTTTTGTTTGCATTTCATGATTTTTATGAGGGCACATTTCATTAAGGAGCCAACCCAAACCAGACTGGGATTCTGAGATTCTGTGATTTTGTTCCATACCTTTAGCACTGGATGTAATTCTTAAATAATGGGCAAAATGAACCACAGATTCCTTCAAGTGCCAGTTATGTTAGTAGGGGTAAGACTGGAAAAGTAAATTGTGTTTTCTTCACCAGTGTCAGGAAACATGACCAAATTCAGGTTCCTCTTCATGCTGCATCAACAACCACCGCATCTTCAGGACCTGTGCATGCATCTTGTTCCAGTGCTAAGTAGTGCAGTTAGTAACTACTCTGGCTTTTTAATTTTACTGAGAACTAACTTAGTACCTTTCTGGCCTAGTTTTAGTTGTCAGTAAAGTCACTCTTTCCAGTTGTCTTCCTATTTTCTCAGTAGCCTTTGATCTGTAAGGATCCGTATCAGCAGCTGTGGCTGTCAGCTTCAGTGTTTCTAGTGACTTTGCTGCTGCAGACTCTAACCAGGAAAATACTGAAAACCTCTTGATAGCCTTCATGACATGATGTGATGTGGCTTGTTCTTCAGGTGGCACCATGTCTTGAATGCAGACATCTGCTGCCAGTGACTACACCCACTTGCATTGGATGGGAGTCACCAATAGCTCCACAGGTGCAGCCCCAAAGCAACATCTGCATAAAGGGAATTGAGAATAAATCTAACAAAAGAGCAATTTACCTCCTGACATGCATGTTTCTAACAGGTGACTTCTGTAAAAATAGTTTGATCCAGCTTGGGTTTCTCTGATTGCATTGTGAGAGCTTTAAGGGTTAATAGGATTCAAACCACCTTGAATAGAAATAAGCATTAAAGGTAAACCACGTAAGCTGAGGAAGGCATCTTGAAGAGCACAGGAGGCAGTTGTGTGAAAGACAGGACACGTGCACTTGTGTTCAGTAGGGAGGTATTCTGTGATTCTATCATTTATGGCCTTAGTAGTACTGAGCATTTCATTAAATAAGTCCTCATTACTCTGCTTCCCTCAGTTGATTGTAAGTGCTTGGCACAGATGGGCTGGCAGGACTGGGGCAGTGGGGAGATGCCCAAAAGGCTCAAGCGCCGCAGTAGTCAGTGATCCAAAAGTGCTGGTGGGCTTAACTAGACAAAATCTACCCTCCAGAATGCTCCTTACCCAAGGGTACTGGGACCCAGGTAGAGGCTGTCCTTCAGCCTTGCAGTCAGGGGAAAGGGTGTGAGAAGGAGTGAACTGATACAGCATGTCCACAACTGGTAGATTATAGGCACTGCCGCAGACTGGGTGTTTTCTGGCAGTCCTGATGCAGGTGCAAAGGCAGCCCTGAACTATTTGGTGGCAACCATCAAAATAGCAGGCTCATGATTCTCAGCTCTGGTGGAATCTGGCTTGTGAGATACAGTGACTGTGCTCGGGCACCCTCATGGGGATATGAATCATTTTCCTTGCAGACAGTGGTCTTGCTGCTTTGTGTGAGTGCAGTGGCTGTTCACAGTTTGCAGATACCATGTGAAACGCATTCTTTCTCTACTTAAAAGGGCAAAGTAATTTGTCAGGCGTGTGGCACGTGAAATCTTCACCATAAACACTGTGTGACTTGTGCAAGCAGGCTGCCTGAAATACAGGCGCTGAGGCTTCTTGCATCAATCACAGCTGGGTTAATCAAATCAAAGCACAACATTCTTTTTCTCTGGAAAACTGAAGTCATAGCCCTGTGTCCCTGTTATAAAAGCAGAGATGGCCTCCCTCATGGGGTATTCAGGGCCCATACTCCCACAGAACCTCCATCACAAATGTCCAGCTCAACAGAAGCGTACCTTTGAGTTCCTCCTGTGGAAGTCAGGACTGTGTGTGCCACTGTGAAAGCTGAGAAGGCTCTTAGAAAATGGGTAGTCTTGGCTCCAAGAGTTTTGTTTTGTTCAGATTATTTTCAATTGCAGTAGAAATCTTGAGTGTCTGTATCAGGAAGACAATTTTGGTTGTTTTCCATTATTTTGTGAAAAGAAAATATTCTTTTACATTATTTTTCTTATCTCCATTTTCGTCTCCATCTCTATGTGCATACCGCTCCTGTGCTTGGATTTGGCTGTGACTGTAACGGATGGGAACCTCGCTGAGAGTTGATTCCCTCTCCTGACTGAGAGACAACCCAGTGTGGGTTTTTCACAGTGTATTTGGCAGAGTCCATGTGTGTCTGTTCATGGTGACTGTTTGTCGGAAAGAGGCAGGAAACCATGAGGGTGCAGCTGTTCCGTGAGCTTCCTGCTTGGGCACGCTGGGCCACCTGGCCAATGCTGTCAGTGCGACCAACACTGAGATGATGAGGAACTGCACGGGCCCACGAGTAAACAGTGGCAGAGCTGGCATAAAGCCCCTTGTGTTTCTAAGGGTACAAAAGCAGGAGCCTCTTGTAGCTGACTCCGAGGCCTCACCTATGTGTGGATGGACCTCGTAGGAACTTTCCTGATTACCTGAGTCTCCCGGCAATGGCTGCAATGGGGCTTCCCAGCTGAAGTGTGGGCCTGGAGGATGGTTTGATGATGGCTGGTGATGTCTTTCTTCTAAGTCTCTGGTCTCTCTATGCAGTATTGATTCGATGCAATGCTAATTGTCATCTGTACTTTACTTATATACATGTACACAATTTGTTTTACTGTACTTACTTACTGTATAGAAATATCTACCCAGTTCGCTTTACTGTGCTTGTTTGCTTTAGTGTGCTGGTTTAATCCACTGTGCATGTTGTACAGCGAGTGTGTGATCACTTTGTTGAGTACCCTGCCTGTCAGCAGAACACTTGTGTACCCAGC
This sequence comes from Pezoporus flaviventris, assembly GCF_033815535.1. NCBI lineage: Eukaryota > Metazoa > Chordata > Aves > Psittaciformes > Psittacidae > Pezoporus > Pezoporus flaviventris. The sequence goes on along the minus strand of NW_026892683.1, from coordinate 278,606 downwards.
AACCTCCCTGCTTCTCTTACAGACACCAGGTCCTGCTGCTTTCCCCAAGGTGGAACTGGACGTCTACGGAAAAGGACCTACCATGTACAGGATGGAACCAAAAGCAGCCTTGGAGGAGACAAAACAGCGAAGGGAGGGCCAGCAGACTGCCGCCCAGGCAAGGTAAGGCAGCCTGCCCACCTCTCCTCCTCTGCTTCGCAACTACCAGCCTTTGAGCATCCCCACCTTCTGTTGGGGCTTCTGAGAACACACGACCACCTTAGTGGAGTGACCAGGGACAGGACAGCAGGCCTGCTCCCCTGCCTTGGCCCAAAGCTGAGCAGAGGGAGGCCAAGCAACATATCTTTGCCTCTCCACTAGCTCAGCTGTTAATTAGTCTCAGCTATAAACATCATGCAGGCATGGGCTTAACTTTATTGAAGTTTGCACATAGACCTGCAACAAAATAAAGTGATTGAGATTGAGTGAAGTTTCCATCGAGTGACAACAAAACATAAAATGAAGCAGTGTGAGGAGGGGCATCTGTAGCAAAGATGGATTTTATTGTTTAAGTGAAAATTGGATGTTCTGGGCCAGTGGTGCCCTGTGGCAGCTTCTCACAGCTGCAGCTACATGACAGCTGACACAAAGGGCTGTGAGCAGCTGTAGCCTGTTAGGAGCAAGTGGAAGTGAAGCCAGAGTTAGTGTATGTAAGGAATGGAAGGAGAGCAGAGACAACTCCTAATTCAAGGGTATTGCCAAAGGTTAATGTTGCTAATTCAGGCTGTGGCTGATGACAAAAGGCCATGGAAGCAGTCCTGGCTCAGCTGGAGGAGTTCACCCTCTGGTTGCTCAAATGCATGGTGTATTTGGGTCACTGGTAATGCTGTCTTCTGTAAAGCCTGCTTGTTTCAGATGTCAAAGGGAGAAATAGAAATGTATGAGGACTTGAAAGGTGAACAGTGGCAGGGAACTCAAATTATCTACCTGTGAAAAAGATGAAAAGGTAAATATTAAGGTAACAAAAGATCCAAGAGATCTGAGGCTTTTTCTTTCTCCACCTGTGTTTCTCTGGGCAAATCATGTACTCCCCAATCTAGAGGTGTGATTGCACCAGTGAAAAATCCTAAGCTTGAGACAGTCAATGGTTAGTTGAGAAGCTTTCAAAGAAGTGTGTTGGTTAGCCAGTGCTTGGAACCAGCTGTGGAGTGTGGCAGACATGCAGGTATGACTAGCATAAGCAACTGTGGTTGATCAGAGAGTTTACTGTTTCTGCTTGAGTCATTCTTCTGGGTACTGTGAACCCAGGTGTAGCAGGGATGCTCTGTTGATATGAATCAACCCTACCAGTAGTTCAGTTTTATTAAAAATGAAGGTCACTGGACATTTGATGGTCAAGGGAATATTAGCTTCAAACTTGTCCAGACCTTGGGAAAACTTAGAATCATAGAATAGTTAGGGTTGGAAAGGACATTAACATCATCAAGTTCCAACCCCCCTACCATGGGCAGGGACACCTCCCACTAAACCATTCCACCCAAGGCTTCGTCCAGCCTGGCCTTGAACACCGCCAGGGATGGAGCATTCACAGCCTCCCTGGGCAACCCATTCCAGTGCCTCACCTGGAATTTCTTCCCTATATCCAGTCTAAACTTCCTCTGTTTAAGTTTGAACCCGTTACCCCTTGTCCTATCATTACAATTCCTACTGAAGAGTCCCTCCCCAGCATCCCTATAGGCCTCCTTCAGATACTGGAAGGCTGCTATGAGGTCTCCACGCAGCCTTCTCTTCTCCAGGCTGAACAGCCCCAACTTCCTCAGCCAATCTTCATAGGGGAGGTGCTCCAGTCCCCTGATCACCCTCTTGTCCCTCCTCTGGACTTGTTCCAACAGTTCCATGTCCTTTTTATGTTGAGGACACCAGAACTGCACACAATGCTCCAGGTGAGGTCTCACAAAAGCAGAGTAAAGTGGCAGGATCAGCTCCTTTGCCCTGCTGGTCACGCTCCTTTTGATGCAGCCCAGGATACGATTGGCCTTCTGGGCTGGGAGTGCACACTGAAGTCGGCTCATGTTCATTTTCTCATCGACCAGCACCCCCAGGTCCTTCTCCACAGGGCTGCTCTGAATCTCTTCTCTGCCCAACCTGTAGCTGTGCCTTTACTTCATAAGTAGTGATCAAATTCTTGGCCGGTTCATATTTGCATGAGTGTACTGAACTCCCCAGCTGCAGGTCTATCCATAAATTACCCCTTGAGCTTTCCTTGATAATGAAATCAACACTTTAAATGTGGACTTTTTAACCATACCATATTGATGTTGTCAGATCTAACTGATATTCGTACACAAAGTGGATAGTTAGATAAAAACTGAGAGGACTTATTCTCTATTACTGGCAGTTTTTCCAAAAAAGGTTTGCTGGGTTTCTAGTGTAAGGAAAGCAGTAGAAAACACTGTTGGCATATGTTGCCCCTACTTTGCAGCACGTTGAACCCCCAGGCAACTCTTAAACGTCAATAGCAATAGAAATTACTACTAGAAAAACAGCACTAAGAGCCAAGTAGTGGTGTATGAAACCCTCTTGATTCCAGAAACTGGTGATGTTTTCTCAAAGTTTTTAAGGTTTCCAGCAAATAATATATCGGATACCACAAATTGAGGAATGATAGTAAGGTAAATGTGGATTCCTGGATCAGAGAACCTGCAGTGTCTTGCAGGGCATGGAGAACTTTAATTTTGCATCCAAAAGGGATAGGAAGTTTTATATTTATTTTTCTTGAACTTTGATACAAATTGTTATTGTTCCAGAGCTTTTTTCCGGATCATATGGTACCTTTTCCAAGTGAGCCCCATGCAGCTGTAAGCCACTCTGGGATATTACAGGTGTGTAATCTTTGAATGCAGATGAGCCAGCATAGCTTAGAATTTCCCATTGCCTGTTTTTTTGTGAGCATAATTCTTTGCCACTGTTGGATCTGTTCCTAGGTTATGAATACCTCAAAATATGGTTACTACTTTTTTCCTTATGAGGTATGAGGTGGTGTGTCCCTGCCAGACAGTTACTGTATGACCGCACTTGGAAACTTAGGCATTCTTTCGGAGTGTCAAAACAGAAGATGAAGTAAAAATGGTTAATGCCTTTCTTGGGTATTTCAGGTGAAAGACCCTGTTTCCTTAAAAAGGTGGAGTGCTGCAGTACTTGGCACATACTTAACAGCAGGCATTGGGAGGATAATGAGGAAATGGGAATGTGATACAACCCGCTAAAAAAAAAGGCTTAAAAGGTTAAACTTAATGAGTAGAAAATTCAGAGTGACTAGTATGATTTGTTAGCTGGAAGGCTACTGTAGCCTTTGGGGAAAAACAAGGTAGGTCACTCAGTGTTAGTCATCTTTAAGTGGACACAAGATTTTAACTTACAGTGGGAATAGATTCACAGAATGACCATATCAGGGATCATGGTCTTACTTCCCAAAGAGGGGAAAAATGAGTAATAAAGGTGGAAACATACTCATCACTCTTGCTTGCTTGTCACTAGAAAAATTAATTAATAGAAGAACTTTCAGTGGTCTTAAGACAACAAGCTTATGTGTGAGTTTTGGGGATAAAGACTGGTTGGAAAGGCAACATAAGAACACAGGATTTTAAAGGTAAAACTGAAAGAAATATTAAAGCTAGGTTGTTGAGGTTTTTTTTTTAATTATATAATAAATTCTACTCTAGCATCCACCAGTAAAGGAAAAACATTAAATAAATAATTCTCAAAACATTCTTCTGTATTAAAAAGTTATATCCTTATAAAAATGGATGTTTAGTAGTCAGGAGGTTAAGCTAACCCCCAATGGATTAAAAATGTTTCAAATTAAATATAATTGACACATACAGAACTAGATTCTGTAAATAATTTTTACAAACCTAAATAAAAAGAATTAATTTCTACAGATGCTGCATATCCAATGAAAATTGGTTCACTTTTGCTACCCAAATATCAAGTAGATTTTGCAGTGTAACATAAACATTTGATTTGGATGCTCTTGCCCATATACGATATACAGCGAATGTGCAGAGCTTGTGGGTAAGATTAAGAATCATTCTAAAGAGGTAATGGTTACACCCCATTTTGATAGATGGAAAAATCTGTTGTGAACGCTCCTCTGTTGCTGTTTTATGGTGTATTGTCTGTTTAATTGTATTTTGTTCAATAAAACTTAGGAGGCATGAGGCAGAGAATACCTTTGTGAACTGTGCAGTCCTCACGCACGTTTCAGCAGGAGCTGTTGGGTCAGTTGTTCACAGCCAGTCGCTATATCCTTGGAAACTTTCATTAAGACAAGTTAACAGTCTTGGTTATTCTTTGTGATGTGCTTGGTCAAGTAGCAAGAGAGACATTAGTTTTACCAACTCAGTGCTTACAAGTGATTAAAAAATCACTTCTGATACTTTTATAGTTTTTTGTGGATTGAGCAGTGAGCGAGTAAAATATTTTTCAAGTATGTTTTTCTTGACTTTCATTGAAAGTGAGTATTTTGGCTGATGGCTTTAAGTCAGAACATCTGAATAACCTCAGAACAAAAAAACAGTTTAACTGCCTGCTATCCATTTAGCATGTGCTAAGTGAAATTACTGGGTCTGACCTACACCAGATGTCTGTGTGTACCGAAGAGAGGTTTGACCTATAGCCTAAAAATAAAGTGTGTCACTATTAGAATTAGAAGCCATATTTATTAGAATATGGTTTCTCTGAGACAACACTGTATGTACATGTCTAGTGGTAGGCAGTGTGAATAATCTGGAAGTCTTGCTGTAGGCTATTTAAGCAAATCGGATGCTTAAAAGCATTTCAAGAAGGAAGGTAGCATGAAGCTCTTTATCTGAGGCCTCTCTTACTCATGACAGCATTTCCAGTGAATAGACTGCATAGCCTAGAGTGTTGACAGAACTGAGTCGTTAGTAGGTGATATCCTACCCTCACTGAAGTCAATAAGGTGTTGGTGGGGTTTTTTTTTTAAAATTCCTTTGAAGGGTCAAAATTTTATCCTAGATTTCTTTCTTTTTTCTCCCCCCCCCCCCCCTTTTTTTTCTTTTTTTTTTCTTTTGGTTTGGGTTGTTTTTTCTCTGTGAATACCATTTCTCAAATTTTTAATGTTGGAGTTTTTTATATTTAATTGTATTTGTAACAGATTTTTTTCACTATGCAGTATGTCAGTGTTTTAAATTTAACAGTGACACCTTCAAAAACAGAAGATTGAAATTACTTGGGTAATTACAGTTCTTTCTGGTTTTGTTTTTAAGAATAAACCTATTCCCCTCCCACTGCCCACTGTTTAATAGATGCAACTGTTTGGTCAGTAGACTTGAAGTTCAGAGTTCTGTTGGCCAATTTCACAGCTTCTTTCTAATAGCTTTTTACATGTAATGTGAATACGTTAGAAAAACCTATTGTAGACAGCACACGTCCAGCCTGTCTTCCAGAGGAATAAAAAGAACCTTGCACCTGATGTAGGATATATTAAAGAAGAGAGCACATGCCTTTCCTAAATAAGCATAACAAAATAAATCTTATATATGCAAAAATTAAGTTAAAGACACAGCGGGCTTACCAAGACAGGCACTCATCCTTTTGTGAAAGGTAGAATTCCTGGTAGTGACTTTTCCTTTTGGCCTTCCCCATTGCCATCTCTTGCCCCACTCCCCCATGTTCTGAGTTGTTCTCATTCTCTGCCTTCACAGATTTCAGAGTTAAGCTTTCTTTCTCTAACCATTTTGCCACAGAAAGTCTCTCTGTCCCTGAGCAGTTTCCCATCTGATTCTGTTCCAGATTTCAGGCTGAAATAGCCGTGCACAGAACTTCAGTCTCTTGTCAATCTCCTCGGCATGTTCCAGTCTGCCTTTCCTCATTTTCCCTTCTAGGTTTTTCTGGCCTTTCTGCCAGTCTAAAGCTCTCAGACTGACTGAAGTCAACAGGAGACAATACTGAGAGTCAGTAACAGCTCTTCACTGGCACTGCTTGGGGCCCTAGAATTTGTCAGCAGGTTCAGGGCAAAATCCTGCTCATTCCCAGCAGCATTGGGCTGGATCACTGCCAACTGTCGTCACATCTTTGAAGAAATCAGTCATCAAATTCAAACTGGATTCACAGAGCCTTGGGAAAATGTTGGCTTCTTTGACTGTCAGAAATAGTGTGTAATGCTTGAGAAGCATCCACCTTAGCAAATATTTTCCATGCTACTGCAGCCAGTCTTTCATTCAAAATGTTGCAGATGCAGACAGAAAAAGTTTCTAGTTAAGAGTATGGCTCTCAAACTTCATTGCATTTAGTGACATCTAGAGTTTCTGATTTTTGTTGTATTAATCTGAGACAGTGCAATGTTTTTTTCCTGTTCTGTTTTCTCACCTGTTGATTGATTTGGTTTTTTACCAACAAAAGGCATTTATTTTGCTTTAGTTTTTTGTTCAGATTGGTTTTCATTTGTTGGCTTCACAGTTAAGCAAATCATAATTGAGTCCTTGGTGCTGTCATAAGCTACTCTCGGAAAGACATGGTGACGTTTGACACCAGCCTACAAATCATGTTATATATTTCACTGCATGGGAGAGAGGGTGCAAGTTTGTTTCTGTGTACCGTGTGACTGGTAATCCCTGCCTGCAGCATACCATCATTTAACTCTGCAATTCATCTTCCTGTATTAAGGACTTATTTTTCTGATATTAGGCATATATTGGTTATCTGTTTGAAGAGGGATCCATTCCCCCAGTAGTAAATTTGCACGTACCTCCGTTAAATAAAAACAACCAACCAAGGAACAACCAAAACAACAACAGAAAACCCTTCCAAAACCAAGCCAGAACAAAAATCCCGAAGAAGGGATCTTTTCTCCTATCCTTAGTTCTAGGTGTTTGTTGCATTCAGTTCTGACTCTGAAATATTTTTACTGCGCATTCCTTCTGACGTTTACTAGTTTAACTTCAGCTTGCTCAGGTTGTACTTTCTCACACAGTCCTCAGCTGTCTTAGAAAGAAAAAGATGGATCTGGGATTGCGTTTTTCCTAGCATTATTGCTCCTTTATTTTAATTGATAGCATGGGCACAACGATGGCTGTTGAAGCTGAGCTTTGTATTTTGTATTCCACTTTGGTCTGCTGAGTAAGAAAAGCGTTTTTCATGACAGCACTTCTGGTTTGAAGCTCTTATGGCAGAAATCCTGGGAAAGACACTTGTGCAGGCTGCGAGCCAAGCACTCCTTTCGTGTTAAGCAGAGATACTAAAACCCAAAAAGATGCTGTTCTTTTTTTACATTGATTGACTCGTTTAGATTTTCGTAAAGCTTCCATTTGACGTTGTTTATGGAGTTAAAATACTTCTTCAACTCAGCCTTTATATTTGCTACCAGTGAACCTGTTCGTTCGTGGCAAATGGGGAGATGAACAGGCTGGAACACCTACCAGAACCTCCCCTTCTGCTTCAGTGTGGCTGAAATAGCTTAAACTGCATTTGCACCCAGGTATCACCCTGAAAAGCCTTTGTTGCCTATCTCTGTAGAAGTCTGGATAGAATTGATAATAGTACAGAGCAGCCTGGGGCAATTTTCCTTTAAGAGCTTAGTAATGACGTTGGTTCCTTTGCGTATATGGAAATTGAAGGATTCTAGGTTAGTATGCTTAGATGTGAGTCATTGTTCTGAGCAGTTTTATTGGAAGAAGAGGAATAAAAATGAATAATGCATTTCATGGAATGAGCATAAAGTTAATGTGGTTGCCAGCTTTTAATGGGTACTTCTGCAGTTTTGTCCTGCAGACTGAGTAGAACTGTGTACTTGCTCTTTGCTAAGATAACAGTGTCTTGCTAGGTAACAATTGTGTTGCGCTCTGACAATGTCTGGTTGAAATGGCTAAAGCAAAGCCATTGAATATCTCGAGCAGCTGTCTCGATGATTGGCCCAGCTTCTGCTTTTGGCTCCTAAAGCTCCTGCTCAGGCACCCCTTCAGGTGGCTCCTTTGTCTCCTCCTTTTGAAAATGGTAACATCTACCTGACCTGCATGGGTTTGTGATTCAGTTTTTGTGAGTTCTTTGCCGAATTAATTTTAGCTCAGATCGGTTCCTTTACCTGGTTTGTAACACAGGAGGAAGGAGAGGTAGCTTTGTTTTGTTTCTTCTTCATCTGTTGGTAGCGTTCATTTGCAGTTTTCTATACGTAGGGTCTGAGGCATGGGATCAGAACTTCTTAACACTGGTTTTGTTGCTGAAGTCAACATATTGCATAGTTAATACTCTCATTTCAAACCATACGTTCTATATAAATATGTAACTTGCTTAGCATACCTTGGAGCTGTGTGACATTCTACACATCTTAAGTCAGAAGTACTCTTAATGGGATTAGATGCAATCATAATTGAATTCCTGTGGTGTGATACTGGATTTAGGGGTTTATTCCCCTTAGTTCTGTCTGAGTATGTTAGTGAAATAGAAAGCTGGTTTCAGGTGGAAGGAGAAATGCATATCTGATGTTTTCTTTCAGATGTTCCTAAGCTCCAGCACATCCCCTGAGATTCACAGTTATTTGCATGCAAAGGAGCAGGGGGAAAAATCCCAGACAGAACTGTACTTTCTTTTGAGAAGATCTGGCCTTTATTTTTCCACTAAAGGTACATCTAAGGTAAGGGAAAATAAAAAAGGGAGAACATAGTAACATAACGAAGTTAGAGCAAAGGTGTATGTATTTAAAATCTGTTCTAATAAGAAAAAATTGAATTTCAACTTCCAACGATAAAAAGGAAGAAAAATATTTATTCTGGATAAAATGTAGAGCGATATAAAATTGGAAAAGTATTGTCTTAGAGTAATTTCCTTTTGCCTAACTTTGCTTCATTCTGATCAATATTTTTCCAGTCAGTTAACAGCGTACTCTTTTAAAATCAATTTTCAGCTGGTAGTTAAAATGCTGAAGTGGAAGTAGGTGCTTTGAAAAGGGGTTGTCTTACTTCATGATGTAAAATAAAAAACCCCTGTGTATAAAGGGATTTTACAGGAAGATTTTGCGAGTTCTCACGTTCTGTCACTGTACAGTTTTCCATTTTACTACTTCAACTTTTTGGTGGCGGTTCTTGAAACCTGATAATGTTAAACAGGATACACTGGAGTTGAGACACCTTTTACGTAAAGCACTTAAAGATTTTTCTTGTTCTGAATTTTCTGTGCTAACTGCCAGAGTAATCCTTGAGCTGCTTTTGTATCCTTCAGCAAACCTCTTTTGTTTTCTTCCTTAACTTGGTTCATCTTAGAGGATGGAGAGAATGGTTAGAAAGAGGAGTGGACAGTTTTCAGGTTATGAAAGTACCTTTTATTTTGATGTTTGAAATGCATACAGCTCTCAAAACGTGACTCCTACTGTAATATTATTGTGGCTTGAATTTAGCGGATGCTTTCCCAGAAGTGTCATCACTTGTACTTCGGTTTTTCTCCCTCTCTGACAGAATGAGCTCTTTGACTAGTTTGATGTGGTTTTTCTCTGCATTATGAAATTGCTGCTGAGTTGTCTCTTTCTAGATTTCACAATGTCAAACGTACAGTATGTTAAGACTATTTTGGACCAGGATAACCACTACATCTCCTGATTTTCTTATCTGGAGGGGCTGGCTAAAAATAGTCTAACTATAGTACATTGCTCTTCTTTTTAGGAGCCAAGGCATCTGCAGTTTTTCTGTGAATTCAGCCTTAGTGCTACGTACATGTCTTTGACAGGCAAAAAGATTTCTGGAGCACCAACAAACCATGGATTCTGCTTTAAGGTACAAGCTTATTATTCGGATACAGATTAAAGTAAACCACAATTTTTAAGTAAGCTGAAGATTCTTTAAGGTTTCTGAAAACAATATTCAGCTGTCTCTTATAAAATAGGACAATTAGTGGCTTTTATTTCAACAGGTATTGTGTTCAAGGTATGCATTAGTGCTAAAAAAATGTGCTGTGGCCGCCTAGCCTAACAAATCAGGAGGAAACCGAGACCTGAAACAGCTCTGTGCAGATGAGGAACAAAGTAGGACCTGATGGATGACAGCAATTTGGTTGCTGAAGGTAATTTTTCTGTGTGGAGTTAGCTTCTTGCCTAAGTTTACTCTGTGAAATGTTGCTGTTGTGTGGTAGAGGAGTATCTAGGTTCCCATGCAATCGCAATCTCAACTTTAGTCGTGGTTTAAAACCCAGTCAGCCACGCAGTCTCGCTCGCTCACCTCCCCCCCCTCCTTCTTCCCTTGCCCCCGCTCCTGGAGGGATGGGGAGGAGAATCGAAAGAATGTACCTCCCCCGGGTTGGATAAGAACAGCCCAGTAACTGAGGTGTAACACAAACCACTGCTGCTACACCAATAATAATAACAATAAGGGAAATAACAAGGGAAGAGAATACAATACCACCCGCCGACCGAGCCCGACCGAGCAGTGAGTGCCCTTCTGGGTAACTCCCTGTTACCTCCCGGGCATGACGTGCTGTGGTATGGAATACCTCTTTGGCTGGTTTGGGTCAGGTGTCCTGTCTCTGCTTCCTCCCGGCTTCCCTTCCTCCTCCCTCCATGTCAGAGCATGAGGCTCACAAAGTCCTCGGTCAGACTGAACATTTGAGCAGCAACGAAAAGCATCGGTGTTATCAGCGCTGTTCCCAGGCTGAAAGTCAAAAACTCAGCCTGCACCAGGTACCAAGAGGGAGAAAAAATGACTGCTGCTGCTGAACCCAAGATAGATGCCCTGCTTGTGGGATGCTCTGAACACCTGTGGGATGCTCTGAACACCTGTGGGATGCTCTGCTTGTGGGATGCTGTGAATCCCTATAGGATGCTGTGAATCCCTGTGGGATGCTCTGCTTGTGGCATGCTCTGGAGCTCCCTTGTGCCACCAGCTCCTCCCTAAGGTCCCTACACCAGGGAACATCCACACTGCAGCACAGAGGTGTGGGATCATGGAGTCATGGAATCACGGAATGGGTTGGGTTGAAGGCACCTTAAAGCTCATCCAGCTCCAACCCCTGCCATGGGCAAGGACACCTTCCATGGAGCGGGATGCTCCAAGCCCCATCCAACCATGCCCACTTCCAGGAATACCACACAAACCCCATTCCTTCTGCACCAATCCCTTTCCAATCCCTTCTTTTCCCCACCCTCCCCCTCCTGGGCAAATTCCCTGGATTTGGCACCATTTGAACTCCCCCCCACCCCCCCCAAAGTGGCTTTTAACAAGAACCTGGGCCCCATTCCCCCTCTTTTTGGCCCAAAGCAGAAGCTGGGAAGCTGCTTCTGGGGCAGCAGCCATGTCCATGGATCCGGGCCTGCACAGAGGGTCCTGCTGCCAGATCCCGCTTCCAGGCTCTGGGATATAAGGACAACCCCTTCACCACTCCTTGCCCACCAAATCCCAGGATTTTGGGTGCTTTTGAGGGGCAAACAGTGGTGGTTTTGGGATCAATGTGGGATAAATCCTCACCAGGGACCTTGCTCCATGGGGATGCTGCTTCTGCCCCCTGCATCCCTCATCCTTGCGGTTCCTTGGGCACCTTCCTGGTCCTTTTGGCGGGCTCCCATGTGCTTGTTTGAGCCTTTGAGTGCCCCCATCTGCTTCCATTGCCCTTTGGCGTGCCCCCATCCATTTTTGGGTGCCCCCCATTTGCTTCCATTTTTTGCATCCCACAGAGCTCCAGAGCATCCCATAGGGATTCAGATCATCCCAAGCCCATCAGACCCCCTCCATCTCCCCATGGAACCCCCCATGGAATCCCCCATGCCCCCTCCCCCCCCCCATGAAACCTGCCTCTCTATGACATCAGCCGCAGCACCAAGGGACCTGTATGCAGCACCCGTATCCCTGGGGCAGTTGCGCTTTGGGCGCAGTGGTGGTAGCAGCTCCTTGGTGGCAGCTCCTTGGTGGCAGCTCCTTGGTGGCAGCTCCTTGGTGGCAGCTCCTTGGTGGCAGCTCCTTGGTGTCACCCTCAGTGGTGGTGGCAGCACCTTGGTGGCACCTTGGGGTCACCCTCAGCGGTGATGACAGCGATGGCTTTGCTCCATGTCTTCATCCTGCTGGCATTGGCCTGGCTGGTGCATGGCTCCTGGGACAGCTGTGGGTGAGTGGCACCAGGCTCCGGGGCTCCTGGTATTCCATAGGGAGATGCTGCTGCTCCCAACCATGGTCACACCAGTGGGGTGGTGGGACTGGGAGAGCCCCGCTTCCTCGCCATCACCCCATGCGGTGGCACAGCACAGCTATGGGGCACCCCATAGGGTCCCTTGTCCCTGCGTCACCCAGTGGGGCGGGATGATGCCCGCCCTTCATCCCTAACCATCCGGTGTTGGGCTTCTGCTTCCAGAGGGACCTGCGGTACCCGTCCCATGGCTGATTCCTATGGGGTGTCGCGCATCGTCGGAGGCGTGGATGCGCACCAGGGCGCCTGGCCATGGATGGTCAGCATCCAGTTCCCCACGGCCACCGGCTTCTCGCACATCTGTGGGGGGTCCCTCATCACCCCGCAATGGGTCCTCACGGCCGCTCACTGCTTCGTCGGGCAAAAGTAAGGGGGAGAAGGGATTCCAGCCATAGGGAATAGCCAAGGAGCAGCTCCCATCCTGTCCCCTTCCCCATCCTGGATGCACTTGGAGGAGCGCTCAGGAGAAGGCTGCTTCCAGCTTGACAGCCCTTGAGCCTAAGGCGAGCTGGGGCAGTGCTTTCCTTTGGGCAGCAGCAGGAATGTGGCTCCTTCCCACCCCTCCATAGAATGGGATGGGATGGGATGGGATGGAATGGAATGGATCATGGAATGGGTTGGGTGGGAAAGGAGCTTGGGATCATCCAGTTCCAAGCTCTTGCCATGGGCACGGATGCCTTCCATAGAGCAGCTTGCTCCAAGCTGGCCTTGAGCACTACCAGGGATGGAGCATCCAAACTTTCTCCATCCATCCCATCCCAGTGCCCTCATAGGGAATCCCTTCCTTATCTCCAACCTGCAATTCCCAGTCAGAACCCATCACCCCTTGTCCTATGGCTCCAATCCCTGCTCTTCCACTCCCTCCCAGCTTCACCACGGATTGGTACGTGATGGTCGGAATCACAGACCTGGCTTGGGCCAATTCCGAGACCCAGAAACGTTGGATCCAGAGGGTCGTGGTCCATGAATATTACACTAACGTCTCCAGCGGCTTCGACATTGCCTTGGTGGAGCTGGACCAGCCGGTGCAGTGCGGGTACCACGTGCAGCTCGCCTGCCTGCCCGATGCGACGCTCAGCGTGTCCCAGCTCTCCGAGTGCTTCATCAGCGGATGGGGCGCGAGGGAGGCCAGAAGTGAGTGCCCGACAGCCCCGTTGGCCTTGGGAAGCCGGGTCATGGATTCATGGAATGGGATGGAAGGGAGGGTAAAGCTCATCCACGTCTATTGGATGTTGCTCCGACTGGGGATGGAGCATCCCGATCTTCTCCATGCAACCCATCCCAGTCTCCCACCACTTCCTTCTCTCCAACTTGAGCATCCCTGGTTCAGTTGGAACCCATCACCCCTTGTCCCATCGCTGAAGGTCCCTCCATGTCCTCCTTATGTTGAGGATGCAGAACAAAGGGGATGCAGCCCGTGCCATGGGGCGGTGTTGATGGCTCCCATTGATCTTTTCAGCCCCAAATACCCCCATATCTGTTCCTTCTCCCCCCAGTCCTGACCCCCTTTGTGTCCCCACAGCAGGGGCATCGTCCCCATCTGCCCTGCAGGAGGCCAAGGTCCGCCTCATCGATGCCAAGGTCTGCAACAGCAGCCTATGGTACCGAGGGGCCATCAAGAGCCACAACCTGTGTGCTGGGTACCCGCAGGGTGGCATCGACACCTGCCAGGTAAGGATGTGCCACTGGGGCTCCCTTCTCCTCTCCCATCTGCAGGGCCTTGCTCTGCATCCCCCTTTATCCCAGCTTTGGAAGCGCATCCAGCTCCTGCTCCATCATCCCTGCGCAGGGACCACAGAGGTTGGAGCTTTAAGAGCATTGAGATTCCACCACTAAACCATGTCATGAGCATGGATTCATGGAATGGGTTAGGTTGGGAAGGAGCTTAAAGCATCCAGTTCTAAGCAAGGGGCAAGGATGCCTTCCATTAGACCAGGTTGCTCCAAGCCCCATCCATCCTTCTCCATCCAACCCATCCCAGTGTCCCACCGCCCTCATAGGGAACAATTTCTCCTTATCTCCAACCCATACTCCCTCGTTCCAGTGGGAACCGATCACCCCTCGTCCTATGGCTCCAATCCATGCTGAAGGTCCCTCTCCACACCCAAATGATGAAGGAGAACCCTTCCATCCACATAGGGTAACAGCAGTGGTCCCCTCCGGCATTGTCATAGCGACCCATCCCCATCCTCATCCTCTCCCGTTCTCCTCCATAGGGTGGCAGCAGTCGTCCCCTCTGCTTTGCCATGGCGACCTATCCCCATCCTCATCCTCTCCCGTTCTCCTCCATAGGGTGGCAGCAGTCGTCCCCTCTGCGTTGCCATGGCCACCCCTCCCCATCCTCTCCCGTTCTCCTCCAAAGGGTAGCAGCAGTGGTCCCCTCCGGCGTTGCCATGGCCACCCATCCCCATCCTCATCCCCTCTCTGTTTCTCCTCCATAGGGTGACAGTGGCGGTCCCCTCATGTGCCGGGACAACCATGCCAACTTTTTCTGGGTTGTGGGGCTGACGAGCTGGGGCCGCGGCTGCGCCAGGGCCAAGCAACCGGGGGTCTACACCTCAACAAGGCACTTCCATGAGTGGATCCTCCACCAGCTGGGGACGTTCCACTCCGCGGGAGCCTCCGCGACGCCCTCGACATGGAGCCACCAGGACGTCTTGCATGCGCCCATCCAGCAGACGATGCCGGCTCCGACGGCCTCGAGCACCGGTGACATCTGCTCCTTCCCATACCGGGTGCTCCTGGAATTTGTCAGTCGGGTGCAGGAGTTGCTGCAGGCTCTAAGGGGGAAGAAGCCTTGAGGAGCGGCGTCGCTTGAAGTTGGCTTCAGCTTCAATACAGTTGCCTTATTTTCCCATAGAGAGGATGCTTTGCGTGCCCACCTCTTCTTCTGGTCCGTGCGCAGGGATGGGGATGAGGGATGGAGGGCAGGGAACAGTGGGAAGCGGGAGCTGGGAATCAGGGAATCAACCAGTTTGTGAAAGACTTTCAGGAGCATCAAGTCCAATCATTGCCCCACCATTAAAGCATGGCATGAAGAGGCAGGTGGGACAGCTTCCATTAGACCAGGTTGCTCCAAGCCCATCCCTTCTTCTCCATCCCACCCATCCCAGTGTCCCAGCACCCTCACTTCCTTATCTCCAACCTGAACTTCGCTGTTCCAGTTGGAACCCATCACCCCTTGTTCTATGGCTCCAATCCATGCTGAAGGCTCCTCTCCACACCCAAATGATGAAGGAGAACCCAAACTTCCGTGGTTCTGCTTCATCCCTGCATCCAGCTGGAGCATCCCACTTCATCCCTGCATCCAGCTGGAGCATCCTGCTTCCAGGCTTGGGATCTTCCCTTAGGACCTCGCAAGCTTCAAGGTTGTATCCATCCCAGCTCCCAACACCCATCCCAGCACTCTTTGGACCTCTCCCAGATGCCAGCACTGGGGTCCCCAGTGCCTGGAGCAGGGACTGGGGCCAGGGCTCACAGCACCCAGTGCACCCCCAGCACCCATAGAGCCCACAGCACCCATAGCATGCATTGCACCCATACCACCCCCACCACTGCCAGCAACCACAACAGCTCCAGTGCACCCAGTCAGCCCAGCACCTATAGAAACCCCAGCACCCACAGAACCCCCAGCACCCTCAGCACTATATAGCTCCGGTATCGGGGTCCTAGTGCCCGCCCGCTGCCTCCTCCCTGTCAGGAGCCGGTCCCAGGGCCCGCCCCCTCTAGCGCCGGAATCAGGGTCCTAGTGCCCGCCTGCTGCCTCCTGCCCCCCCCCCCCCCCCCCCCCCAATAACTCCGTGCCGCAGAAAACACATGGACTCAGTCAGAGATCAATATGATCAGACAAAAGCCATTTTTTACAAAGCCGTAACTCCTTATATACTATTTCTTACATGCACTTACAGTGATTTGGCATATTATGATTGGATACGTGTCTTGATTTGGCATATTATGATTGGATACATGTCTCTAAGACCCTTTGTAACTAACATATAATTGGTTAAGCACAGGTGTGAGAACTTGACCTCGAAAACTTGCCAACAGTCCACAGTTCTCATTACCTCAGTGAATTCCAGCTTCTTCTTATCTTGCTTGTTCAGGCTTCCTCGGGCCTCTCACGGCCTTGCTGCATCTTTCAGGATTATTCAGAATAATTATTCACCTTGCCCTGCTTCTCCTATGGGATACAGGGTCAGAGCCCCAAAACAGGACAAAAACAGGGCAAAACCAATGCAAAACACCCCCAAAACGACCCCCCAAACCACCTTGTCCTGCTTCTCCTGTGGGATACAGGTTAGGAGCCCCAAAAGAGAGCCAGATCAGGCCAAAACAGGGCAAAAACACCCACAAAGCACCACCAAGCGACCCCCAAACCACCCCAAAACCAACATGTCCTGCTTCTCTTATGGGATACAGGCTCAGAGCCCCAAAACAGTCCACAAAAACGACAAAAACACCCCAAAAGTCCCCAAAACCACCCCCAAACCACCCCCAAAACCACCTTGTCCTGCTTCTCCTGTGGGATACAGGGTCAGAGCCCCCAAAAAGACACAAAACAGCCCAAAAACCACCCCAAAAAAGAGGCCAAAACCGCCTTGTCCTACTTCTTCTATGGGATACAGGGTCAGAGCCCCAAAACAGGCAAAAAACAACGAAAAACCACCCCAAAACAGCCCCGAAAAAAAACAAAACCACCCCAAAACCAACTTCTCCAGCTTCTCCTATGGCATTCACGGTCTGAGCCCCAAAACAGCCTCAAAACAAGACAAAAACAGGCTAAAACTAGGCCAAAACAACCAAAAACCACCCCAAAAATCACCTTGTCCTGCTTCTCCTATGGGACACAGCTCAGAGACCAAAAACAGCCCCAAAACAGGACAAAAACACCCCCAAACCACCCACAAATTACAACCAAATGACCCCGAAACCATCCTGTCCTGCTTCTGCTAGGGGATACAGGGTCAGAGCCAAAAAACTTGACAAAACCAGCCCCAAACCACCCAAAAACCGGCCCAAAATGACCTTGTCCTGCTTCTCCTTTAGGATACAGGGTCAGAGCCCCAAAACAGACACAAAACAGGACAAAACCAGGCCAGAAACACCCCCAAAACACCCAAAAAACACCCCCAAAACCACCTTGTCCTGCTTCTCCTGTGCGATACAACGTCAGAGCCCCAAACCAACCCCAAAACAGGACAAAACCACCACAAAACACGCCCAAAACACCCTAAAACAATTTTGCCCTGCTTCTCCTATGAGATACAGGGTCAGAGCCCCAAAACAGACACAAAACAGGACAAAAACAGGCCAGAAACACCCCCAAAACACCCAAAAACCACCCCAAAACCACCTTGTCCTGCTTCTCCTATGGGACAAATGTCAGAGATCAAAAACAGCCCTGAAACAGCCTAAAACCAGGACAAAAACACCCCGAAACGACCCCAGAATGACCCTGTATTGCTTCTCCTAGGGATACAGGGTCAGAGCCCCAAAACAGGACAAAAACAGAATAAAACCACCCCAGAAAACCACCTAACCACCTTGTCCTGCTTCTACGAGGGATAAAGGGTCAGAGCCCCAAAATAGCCCCAAAACAGGACAAAACCACTCCAAAAAAACCTCAGGACGACCCGAAAACCACCTTGTCCTGCTTCTCCTATGGAATACAGCATCAGAGCCTCAAAACAGACCCAAAACACCCCAAACCAAACAAAACCACCCCCAAACCACCCCAAAACAACGCCAAAACCACCTCGTCCTGCTTCTCCTGTGGGATACAGGGTGAGAGTCCCAAAACAGGACAAAAACACACCAAAACACCCAAAACCAGCCACAAAAAATGCCCAAAACACCCCAAAACGCCCTTGTCCTGCTTCTCCTATAGGATACAGGGTCATAGACCCAAAACAGCCCGGAAACATCCCAAAACCAGGTGAAAATTACCCCAAAACCACCTTGTCCTACTTCTTCTCTTTGATACAGGGTCAGAGCCCCAAAACACACCCAAAACACTCCAAAACCAACCTAAGGCCACCTTGTCCTACTTCTCCAATGCGATACAGTGTCAGAGCCCCAAAACAGCCTCAAAACAGGACAAAACCCCAAAACCACCCCCAAATCCAGGCCCAAACCACCCTTCCTACTTCTGCTATGCAATATAGGGTCAGAGCCCCAAAACGCCCCAAAACCACCTAAACCACCCCAAACCCAACCCAAAACCACCTTGTCCTGCTTCTCCTGTGAGATAGGTCAGACCCCAAAACAGCCCCAAAACAGGCCAAAGCCACCCCAAAAACACCTTATCCTGCTTCTCCTTTGGGATACAGCGTCAGAGCCCCCAAACAATACAAAAGAACGCCAAAACATCCAAAACCCCCCAAACCACCCCAAAAACACCTTTTCCCGATTCTGCTGTAGGATACAGGGTCAGAGTCCCCAAAAGCACCCAAAACAGGCCAAAAACAAACCGAAACCACCGGCAAAACCAGCCAAAAACCACCTTGACCTGCTTCTGCTACGGGATACAGGGTCAGAGCTCCCAAACAGCCCCAAAAAGGCCAAATCACTCCAAAACCCCCAAAACACCACCAAACCACCCCAAAACCACCTTGTCCTGCTTCTCCTATGGGATACAGGGTCAGAGCCCCAAAACAGGACAAAAACAGGAGAAAAGCAGGCCAAAACACCCCAAACAACCCCCAAAATGGGCCAAAACCACCCCAAAATCCCCCTGTCCTGCTTCTCCAATGGGACACAGCTCAGAACCCCAAAACTGGAGAAAACCACCCCAAAACCACCCCAGAACCACCTTGTCCTGTTTCTCCTGTGGGAAGCAAGTTCAGAACCCCAAAACAAGCTCAAAAAAGTACAAAAACAACAAAAAACTATTCAAAAGCACCCCCAAAACAACCCCAAACCACACTAAAACCACCAGAAAAACACCTTGTCCTGCTTCTCCTGTGGGATACAGGGTCAGATCCCCAAAACAGGCCAAAAAAAAGGACAAAAACAGGCCAAAACCACCCCAAAAACACCTTGTCCTGCTTCTCCTATGGCATACAGGGTCAGACCCCCAAAACATCCCCAAAACAGCACAAAAACAAGCCAAAAGCAGGCCAAAACACCCAAAACAACCCCCAAAACAGGCCAAAACACCCCAAAATCACCTTGTCCTGCTTCTCCTATGGGACACAGGTCAGAGCCCCAAAACAGGAAAAAAACAACCCAAAACCACATTGAACTGCTTCTGCTGTGGGATACAGGATCAGAGCCCCAAAACAGACCCAAAACAGACCCAAAACATACCCAAAACACCCCAAAAACCACCCCAAGGCAACCTTGTCCTACCTCTCCTATGGGACACAGGGTGAGAGCCCCAAAACAGCCTGAAAACAGGACAAAAACAACCCAAAACACCCGAAAACCACCTTGTCCTGCTTCTCCTATGTGATACAGGGTAAGAGGCCCAAAATAGCCTCAAAACAGACCAAAACCAGGCGAAAACCAGACCAAAACACCCAAAGCAAACCCCAAACCATGCCAAACCACCCCAAAACCACCGTGTCCTCCTTCTCCTAAGGGACACAGGGCCAGAGCCCCAAAACAGACCCAAAATAGCCCCAAAACAGGCCAAAACCAGGCAAAAACAAGGCCAAACCACCCTAAAACCACCCCAAAATCACTTTCTCCTGCTTCTCCTATGGGATACAGGGTCAGAGCCACAAAACAGCCACAAAACAGGACAAAACCAAGCCAAAAGCAGGCCAAAACACCCAAAAGAACCCCCAAAACAGGCCAAAACCACCCCAAAATTATCTTGTCCTGCTTTTCCTGTGGGGTACAGGGACAGAGCCCCTAAACAGACTCAAAACAGGCCAAAACCAAACCAAAACAGCCCCAAAACAGCCCAAAACCACCTTGTCCTGCTTCTGCTATGGGATCCACCGTCAGAGCCCAAAAACAGCTTCAAAGCAGGACAAAAACAGTCCAAAATCCCCAAAACAGCCCCAAACCAGGACAAAAACAACCTAAAACACAAAACCACTCCCAAACCACACCCCCCCAAACCACATCAAAACCACCTTATCCTGCTTCTCCTATGGGATACAGGGTCAAAGCCCCCAAAAAGACCCCAAAAAAAAACCAAAACAGGAGAAAACCACTCCAAAACCACCTTGTCCTGCTTCTCCTTTGAGATACAGGGTCAGAACCCCAAGCCAGCCCCAAAACACCCCCAAACAACCCGAAAACCACGTTGTCCTGCTTCTCCTGTGGGACACAGGGTCAGAGCCCCAAAACAGCCCTAGAACAGGACAAAAACAGGGGTTTAAAGTATAGAGGGGGTCCCTAAAGGGTTCTGGGGTTCAGGAGTGGGGAGGAAAAGATCATGGGGGAGGGCCCAGGGCAGTTTTGGGGTGCAGGGCGGGAAACCAGGCTGCAGGATGTATTCGGGGGAGTCCTTGAGAGGGTTTTGGGTGCATGGGGGAATCCATAGGGTGGTTTTGGGGTGCATAGGGGTTGTTTTGGGGTGCAGTGGGGGTAGATTTGGGTGCAGAGGTGTGTTTTGGGGTGCAGAGGGGGGGTTGGGGTGCCGTGGGGCTTCTGGGATGCATGGGGGTGGTTTTAGGGTGCAGGGGGCATGATTTTGGGGTGCAGGGGGGGCGTTTTGGGATGCAGGGGGGATGGTTTAGGGTGCAGGGGGGTGTTTTGGTCCCTGTGGGATCCCCCAAACCCCACAGAGCCCCCCCAAAACCCTCTAACGCTCCCCACCCCGCCCCCCAAACCTGAATCTCCTTGAGGTGCTGGTACCTGAGCCCCGAGTTAAGGAGGAAACCGGGGGGGGGTTAAAGGAAGGGTTGGGGGGGGTTGGGGAGGATCATGGGAGGGAATTGGGGGTTCCTGGGGATCCCAATGGGATTTGGAGGGGTCCTAAAGGAATTTGGGCTCCTGTGCATGGATCTGGGAGAAGAAAAGGGGTTGGGGGGGGGGGGCGACAAGGGGGAATTGGTGGGTGCTAGGGGGTTGTTGGGATCCCAATGGAATTTTGGGGGGGTCCTAACAGGCAAAGGCGTTTGGGGGGGTCCTGAGGGGTTTTGGAGGCTCCCCAATGAGCTTGGGGGTCCCCCCCCCCACTTTGGGGTGCAGCGGATACCACAGCAGGTTCCCTTTGATCTTCACAGCTCCAGCTCCGCCATGATGGGCGAAATTGGCGGGAACCGGACGGGACCAAACTGGGGCGGGCGCGGGGGGGGAGGGGGCGGGGCCGGGGCCCGATCCTGGCCCCTGCGCGCCCCCCCCCGCAGCCCCCTCCCACCCCTGCGCGTCACGTGGTCATCACCCAGCACCGCCTCCTGCCCCACCCCCGCGGGCTCTTCGCCCTCCAGGTCACCTCGGGTCACGTGGGGCGGGGCCTCAGCACCCCCCGCACTATAGGGGTGCCCCATAACTTTGAGGGGGGCACAGAGGGGGTGCCCCATAACTTGGGCGGCTCCATAGAGGGGACCCCGACCCCGCCCCATAACTTGGGGGGCTCCACAGGTGGGGAGCCCCATAACTTGGGGGAGGGCACAAAGGGGGACCCTCAGACCCCGCCCCATAACTTGGGGGCACAAAGGGGGGCTCCATAGTGGGGACCCAGACCCTGCCCCATACCTTGGGGGCCACAAAGGGGGCGCCCCATAACTTGGGGGAGGGCACAAACGGGGACCCCCAGACCCCGCCCCATAACTTGGGGGTCCCGGTGCCCACCCCCCAACACCCCATAGCGCGGGTCCTGGCCGCCCGCTTGGGGGCGCTGTTGCACCGGGCCCCGGTGCTGCTACGGGAGCGGCGCCGCTCGGTGCTGGGGGCGCTGCTCCGTGGGGGGGGCACCGGGGCTTCCCCCCCGGCTCTCGCCGCTGCTCCGGGGGCACCGGGACCCGAACCCGGGAGCTCGGGGCTCGAACCCGGGGTCCCTGGAGCCTCAATGGGGGCCGCAACCGGATGCGCAGCGGGACCGGGGCATCCCCAGCCCCATCTTTGGATCCAGTGCGGAGCAGTGGGAAGTGAGTTGGGAATGGGGGTAAGGGGTGGCAATGGCGTAATGGGGGGTAATGGGGTAACAGGGGCAATTGTGGTAATTAGGGGTAATGGGAAATGGGGGGCAATAAGGTCAATGGAGATAATGGGGGGCAATGGTGGGCAATGGTGACTCTCCCCCCCATCCCTGAGCCCCCCTCCTGGAGCCCGGTTCTGCTCTTCCAGCCCCATGGAATTTCGTGTCTGTGTCAGCGCTCTCCCCCGCAACCGGATCCGGACCTGGATCCGTGTCCATGTGTGGAGCATCCGGATCCAGATCCCATAGGATCTGCTCCCAAGCACCAGGAGCTGCGATACCAATGGGATCCAGTGCTCCCAGATGATCCAGGGCTCTGGAATGAGGGGGAGCTGCAGCATGAGCCGGTGCTTCAGGATGATTCCATGCTCCCAGAGAGCCTGGTGCAGCTCCGGCATGATCCAGGGATCTGGGATGATCCAGGGATCCGGAATGATCCAGGGATCCAGAATGATCCAGGGATCCAGGATGATTCAAGGATCCGGAATGATCCAAGGTTCCAGAATGATCCAGGGATCCAGGATGATGCAGGGATCCAGAATGATCCAGAGCTCTGGAATGATCCATGGCTCCAGAATGATCCAGGAATCCAGGATGATCCAGTTTGGCTCCATCGTGATCCAATGCTCCGGAATGATCCAATATCCCAGCATGATCCGGTTCGGCTCCATCAGGATCCTTTTGTGTTCCAACAGGATCCAGTGTTCTGGCATGATCCACAGCTCCGGAATGACCCAGTTCGGTCCCATCCCAATCCCACTCGGCTCCATTCAGATCCAATTCAGTCCCATTCCGATCCTGTTCGGCTCCATTTGGACCCAATTCTGCTCCATCCCAATCCCATTCAGCTCCAGTCAGACCCAATTCGGCACCATCCTGATCTGGTTCAGTCCCATCCCAATCCCATTCCTCTCCATTCAGACCCAGTTCGGCTCCATCCCAATTCAGTTCCCCTCCATTTCGACCCAGTTCAGTCCCATCCCAATCCTACTCAGCTGCATCCCGATCCCATTCGGTCCCATCCTGATCCAGTTCCGCTCCTTTTGGACCCAGTTCAGCCACATCCCAATCCCATTCGTCTCCATTCAGATCCAATTCGGTCCCATCCCGATCCCATTCATCCCTATCCTGACCCCATTCAGCTCCATTTGGACCCAGTGCAGTCCCATTCCAATCCCATTCGTCTCCCCAATATGATTCATCCCTATCCCAAACCAATTCAGCTCCATCCCGATCCCATTCGGCCCCATCCGGGTCTGGTCCGCCTCCAACCAGACCCAATCCAGCTCCATCGGGGCTCAACACGGCTCCATCTGGATCCATCCCGGCCCCATCCGGATCCGATCTGGCTCTCTTCAGACCCAATCCGGATCCATCCAGCCCCAATCCAGCTCCATCCGGACCCACCCCAACTCTGCTGCTGCTGCCCCGACCCAGCACCCTGGAGCTGCTGTGGGCGCTCGGCCTGAGAGCCCACCTCGCCACCATTAAAGGCTCCTTTGCTGTCAACATCATTTTGGGGTGAAAACAGCACTTTTAGGGTCATATACTGGGTTATAATGGGGTATAATTGGGTTATAATGGGGTATAATGGTTGTATAAGAGGGTATAATGGGTTGTACTAAGGTTATAATTGGGTATAATGGGTTATAATGGGGTTACAATGGGGTATAATGGGGTTATATTGGGTTATAATGGCCTATAATAGGGTAAAATGGGGTTACAATGGGGTATAATGAGTAATAATGGGGTATAATGGGGTTATAATGGGGTATAATGGGATTATAATGGGGTATAATGTGGTTATAATAGGGTACAACCGGGTATAATGGCGGTATAATAGGGTATAATAGATTAAAATGCGTTGTAATAAAGTTATAATTGGGTATAATGTGTTATAATGGCGTATAAAGGGGTTACAATGCGGTTATAATGTGGTTATGATAGAGTACAATGGGGTATATTGGGAGATAATGGGGTATAATGGAGTTATGATGTGGTTATAATGGATTATAATGCGGTTATAATGGGGTATAATGGGGTATACTGGGGTTATCTCTTTCATGGACACCCCCCTGTGGTGGGGGAAGAGCCTGCATGCCCCAGTGAGGTTGGGAGCTACGCTGGTGGTGGCTCATGCCTCCGGTAGGGTCTCCCATTCCAGACCGGTCTCAACTGAAGGGGCAGACAAAGTGTGTCCATGGGCAGGATGGGCTCACCAGCCTTGGGCAACCATCCTAGGAGAAGGACAGCTCTAACTTCAAACCGGGCAGACGGAGCTCGTTGGGCCCTGTAAGGCCATCCATCTCAGAAAAGGACACTCTAACCAAGTGTCCTGGGTTCAGCAGTAGCAGTCATGTTTTTTCCTTTGTGTTAACTGGTGCAGTGCTGTGTTTTGACTTCTAGTTTTGAGAACAGCGTTGGTGAAGCCGATGTTTTCGGTTGTTGCTAAGTGATGTTTACCCTGACCAAGGACTCTGTGAGGCTCATGCTCTGCCAGGGAGGAGGGGAAGCTGTGAGGAAGCAGAGACGGGGCGCCTGACCCGGGCTAGCCGGGGAGGTATTCCATACCACAGCACGTCATGCCCGGGGTGGGGGGTAACTGGGAGTTGCCCAGAAGGACAGGGGCTTCCGGGTGGAACTCGTTTTTCTTGGCCGGTGGTATCGTATTCTCTTCCCTTGTTATTTTCCCTTATCATTGTTTTAGCTGATAGTAGCGGTGGTGATTTGTTGCTGGACTGTTCTTGTCTCAACCCGTAGGAGTTGCACTCTCTCGATCCTCCTCCCCGTTCCTCCGGGAGCGGGGAAGGGGAGAGCCCCGGTGCAGGGAGGGGGGGGAGACGAACACGGACCTTGATTGTTGTCAGCTTGGCACCACTCACTGGGAGTGAGTGAACAAGTTACCTGACTGGGTTTAAACCACGACAGTTCTTTTTGGCGCCCAACGTGGGGCACGAGGGGTTGAGATAAGAACAGATCTGACTGGATTGATAGTCACTCGTCACAATGCTGATTTATTGGCTCTCAAGGTTTTTCCTCTTGATCTCACAGTTTCAGTATACCATATCTTACGTCCATCCGGTATTGGCTGTATTAGTGTTTTTCAAGTGTGGGGCTTGGGCTAAGGTTTTTATCCCATTGTACTTTATGGTAATGACTTGTAATACAATAGAATCATTGATCATGAAACTGATCTGGTTTATGTTCCCAGTGTGGTCACCACCTTTATACTTTGGGAGGTATATGATGGAGGTGCTTAGCAATTACACATCTTTTTTCTCCTTCTCAGGTGCTCAACCTGTGAAGGAGACATCCTTTTACCCTCCTAGTCGTCCCCCCAGACCATTTACATTTGAGAGTTTTGAATTTTTTAAATGGCCTTTTAATGCTCTTGAGACTTGTTTGCTGATGGTGATGGGAATCACCATGCTAACACGCATACAGAGTGTGTTTTGCCCACTACTGATTTCAAGAGTTAAGCAGATTCAGGTTTGGGTCTTGTCTGGGGTCAAACGACGATGTAGGAGGACCGAGAGATTTTCCCAGAGGCTGGACAGCCATGAGTGGCAGGGTGTGTGGGATAGTATGGGCAAGTATCTAGGTCAGTGGGCCCCTCCAGTATTTTGGAATTTCACTACCGAACAACTGCAAAATCCAGAAGAATTAGTAAAACACTTAAATGAGGTGTGTGGTCATTCTGGCCATACCAGAGATGGACAAATCACGGCAACGTGCTGGGGCTTGGCCTATGCTTACAGGGCCTTGTTCAACACTATTCAGCACCTTCAAAAGGAAAAGAATGTCGGCGGATTTGAGGGCAAAGTGACAGTCGCTACTCAAACTTTGGCTGCAATGAACTGCGCAGCTACCCCAGTGGCAAGTACAGCAGCTGCTCAAACTTCAACTGCAACAGACAGCGCGGTTACCCCAGCTCCAAGCACGGTAGCTACACCACCCCCAGCAACAAGTACAGTCGCTACTCAAACCACAGTGATAATCACTGCAGCCAAACCAGAGGACCAATTCGTACCAATATCAGTTGCCCCTGTACGCAAGAGAACAAGCAAAAAGGAGGCAAAAAGGGTGAAGCGAGATGAAGAACCAATGAATTCACCACCCGGTCCAGAATCTGATCAGGAGTCATCATCACATGACGAAGAAGAAGAAGAAGAGGTAACTTCTCGACCTCGGACCTCAACCGAGCTGCGGAATATGCGAAAAGATTTTACCCGTCAACCAGGGGAGCACATCATCACCTGGTTACTCCGATGCTGGGACAATGGGGCCGATGGTCACGAACTAGAAGGTACAGAAGCCAAGCAGCTGGGATCACTTGCTAGAGAAGGGGGAATTGACAAAGCAATTGCAAGAGAGAAAAAGTCCCTCAGCCTTTGGAGGAGGCTCTTGGCAGCTGTGAAAGAAAGGTTTCCGTACAAGGACGATGTTACGAGTCGTTCGGCCAAGTGGACTACTATAGACAAAGGCATCCAGTCTCTGAGGGAATCGGCCATCGTAGAGATGATCTATCACATCAAGCCGAATAACGGGGATACACCTATAGATCCAGATGAAGTTGAATGTACACGACCCATGTGGCGAAAACTTACACGGAATGCACCGTCATCATATGCCCATTCATTGGCAACAGTGACCTGGAATGACATAGTACCACTAACAGTGGATGAAATGGTTCATAAACTCCGAGAGTTCGAAGACAATCTCACTCCTTCCATCATCTCAGCTGTGAAAAAACTGTCCCAGGACCTCGACAAATTGAGGGACGATGTATCTGATTTATCCAGCTCCTCACGTGTACCAACACGCGTCTCAGCTATTAACAAAAGACGTCCTATTGTTCAAGAGAGGAGATACAGAAGGTATACGCCACGGGGTACCCTATGGTTTTACCTGCTGGATCACGGAGAAGACATGACAAAGTGGGATGGAAAACCTACTTCAGCTTTGGAGGAACGGGTGAGTGAACTGAAGAGGGGAGCAAGGGCCAAGACTGATCGTCCCATGAGAGCTACAGCTTCAGTCTCTGGTGAGCAGTTTCCCAGATGGAGTGGAAGAGCTGATTTTACTCCAGCTCCTGTGATAACGAAGAATAATCCCTTTCAACACGACTTAAGTGTCCAATGCTGTGACGACCATTAGAGGGGCCCTGCCTCCAGCCAGGTGGAGGTAGGGGACAATCGGATTTACTGGACTGTGTGGATCAGATGGCCTGGCACATCAGTCCCACAGAAGTATAAGGCTCTAGTAGATACCGGTGCACAGTGTACCCTGATGCCATCAAGCTGTCAAGGGGTGGAACCCATCTATATTTCTGGAGTAACAGGAGGATCCCAAGAGTTGACTGTGCTGGAGGCTGAAATCAGCCTGACTGGGAGGGAGTGGCAAAAGCACCCTATTGTGACTGGTCCAGAGGCTCCATGCATCCTCGGCATAGACTACCTCAAGAGAGGGTACTTCAAAGACCCAAAAGGGTACCGGTGGGCTTTTGGTATTGCTGCTTTGGAGACTGAGGAAATTGAGCAGCTGTCCACCTTGCCTGGTCTCTCAGAAGATCCCTCTGCTGTGGGGTTGCTGAAAGTTGAAGAACAACAAGTGCCAATTGCGACCACAACAGTGCACCGGCGGCAATATCGCACCAACCGAGACTCCCTGATTCCCATCCATCAGCTGATCCGTAGACTGGAGAGTCAGGGGGTGATCAGCAGGACCCGCTCACCCTTCAATAGCCCCATATGGCCAGTGCGAAAGTCTAATGGAGAATGGAGACTAACAGTAGACTATCGTGGCCTGAATGAAGTCACACCACCATTGAGTGCTGCCGTACCGGACATGCTAGAACTTCAGTATGAACTAGAGTCAAAGGCAGCCAAGTGGTATGCCACGATTGATATTGCCAATGCATTTTTCTCCATTCCTTTGGCAGCAGAGTGCAGGCCCCAGTTTGCTTTTACTTGGAGGGGTGTCCAGTTCACTTGGAACCGACTGCCCCAGGGGTGGAAACACAGCCCTACCATTTGCCATGGACTGATCCAGACTGCACTGGAACAGGGGCAAGCTCCAGAACACCTGCAATACATTGATGACATTATTGTGTGGGGCGATACAGCGGAAGAAGTCTTTGAGAAAGGGAGGAAAATAATCCAAATCCTGCTGAAAGCCGGTTTTGCCATAAAACGGAGTAAGGTCAAGGGACCTGCACAGGAGATTCAATTTTTGGGAATAAAATGGCAAGATGGACGTAGACAGATCCCCACAGATGTGATCAACAAGATAACAGCAATGTCTCCACCAACTAATAAGAAAGAAACGCAAGCTTTCTTGGGTGCAGTGGGGTTCTGGAGAATGCACATCCCAAATTACAGTTCGATTGTAAGCCCTCTCTATCATGTGACCCGGAAGAAGAATGATTTTAAATGGGGCCCTGAGCAGCAACAAGCCTTTGAGCAAATTAAACGCGAGATAGTTCATGCAGTAGCCCTTGGACCAGTCCGAACCGGACCAGATGTAAAAAATGTGCTGTACACTGCAGCTGGGGAGAACGGTCCTACCTGGAGCCTCTGGCAGAAAGCTCCAGGGGAGACTCGAGGTCGACCCCTCGGCTTTTGGAGTCGGGGATACAAAGGATCTGAGGCCAGCTATACCCCAACTGAGAAAGAGATACTGGCAGCCTATGAAGGGGTTCGAGCTGCTTCGGAAGTGATTGGCACTGAAGCACAGCTCCTCCTGGCACCCCGGCTGCCCGTGTTGGGCTGGATGTTCAAAGGCAGGGTCTCCTCTACACATCATGCAACTGATGCTACATGGAGTAAATGGGCTGCACTAATTACACAACGAACTCGAATAGGAAATCCCAGTCATCCAGGCATTCTAGAAGTCATCATGGACTGGCCAGAGGGCAAAGATTTCGGAATGTCACCAGAGGAGGAGGTGGTGCGTGCTGAAGAGGCCCCACCATATAATAAACTGTCAGAAAGTGAAAAGCAGTATGCCTTGTTTACTGATGGCTCTTGCCGTATTGTGGGAAAGCATCGGAGATGGAAGGCAGCTGTATGGAGTCCTGGACGACAAGTTGCAGAAACTGCTGACGGAGAGGGTGAATCGAGTCAATTTGCCGAGGTGAAAGCCATCCAGCTGGCCCTGGACATTGCTGAACGAGAAAAGTGGCCAGTACTTTATCTCTATACTGACTCATGGATGGTGGCAAATGCCCTGTGGGGGTGGTTGAAGCAATGGAAGCAGAGCAACTGGCAACGCAGAGGTAAACCCATCTGGGCTGCTGCACTGTGGAAAGATATTGCTGCCAGGGTGCAGAACCTGGTGGTGAAGGTACGTCATGTAGATGCCCATGTACCCAAGAGTCGGGCCACTGAGGAACACCAGAACAACCAACAAGTGGATAAAGCGGCTAAGATTGAAGTGGCTCAGATGGACTTAGATTGGCAACATAAAGGTGAATTATTTTTGGCCCGGTGGGCCCATGACACTTCAGGCCATCAGGGCAGAGATGCAACATATAGATGGGCCCGTGACCGAGGGGTGGACTTAACAATGGACACTATTGCCCAGGTTATTCATGAGTGTGAAACGTGCTGCAATTAAACAAGCCAAGCGGTTAAAGCCTCTTTGGTATGGAGGACGATGGTTGAAGTATAAATATGGGGAGGCCTGGCAGATTGACTATATCACACTGCCACCAACCCGCCAAGGCAAGCGCCATGTGCTTACCATGGTGGAAGCAACCACCGGGTGGCTGGAAACATACGCTGTGCCCCATGCCACTGCCCGGAACACCATCCTGGGCCTTGAGAAACAGATTTTGTGGCGACACGGCACCCCAGAGAGAATTGAGTCAGACAATGGGACTCATTTCCGGAATAACCTTATAGATATTTGGGCCAAAGAGCATGGCATTGAGTGGGTATATCACATCCCCTACCATGCACCAGCCTCTGGGAAAATCGAACGGTACAATGGGCTGTTAAAAACTACACTGAGAGCGATGGGTGGGGGAACTTTCAAGCATTGGGATACACATTTACCAAAGGCCACCTGGTTGGTCAACACCAGAGGATCTGCCAACAGGGCTGGCCCAGCCCAGTCAGAACTTTTACATATTGTAGAGGGGGACAGAGTTCCCGTGGTGCATATGAAGAATTTGCTGGGGAAGACAGTCTGGGTTATTCCTGCTTCAGGTAAAGGCAAACCCACTCGTGGGATTGCTTTTGCTCAGGGACCTGGATATACTTGGTGGGTAATGCGGGAAGATGGGGAAGTCCGATGTATACCTCAAAGGGATTTGATATTAGGGGAAAACAGCCAGTGAACTCAATTGTATGCTGTTGCCTGCTGTGTAATGCTTTTATAGCCCATCAACTAGATGTCTCCAGGTCACCAGCGACTGGCCCTGACTTCCCTCCAGCCATCATCCCAACAGAGAATGAACTTGGAACATCATGGACCGAATGGACTCGGCAGCATTATAGGGATTGGTCCATGCACTAAGAAAATGATTTTTTTCCTCTTGGTCTGTATGTATATGGATGTATATATGTGGGAGAGCGATGGTGTATTGAAAATGTGGGATCTGAGCACGACGTGAATGGTATGGAATAAGGGGTGGATAATGTCCTGGGTTCAGCAGTAGCAGTCATGTTTTTTCCTTTGTGTTAACTGGTGCAGTGCTGTGTTTTGACTTCTAGTTTTGAGAACAGCGTTGGTGAAGCCGATGTTTTCGGTTGTTGCTAAGTGATGTTTACCCTGACCAAGGACTTTGTGAGGCTCATGCTCTGCCAGGGAGGAGGGGAAGCTGTGAGGAAGCAGAGACGGGGCGCCTGACCCGGGCTAGCCGGGGAGGTATTCCATACCACAGCACGTCATGCCCGGGGTGGGGGGTAACTGGGAGTTGCCCGGAAGGACAGGGGCTTCCGGGTGGAACTCGTTTTTCTTGGCCGGTGGTATCGTATTCTCTTCCCTTGTTATTTTCCCTTATCATTGTTTTAGCTGATAGTAGCGGTGGTGATTTGTTGCTGGACTGTTCTTGTCTCAACCCGTAGGAGTTGCACTCTCTCGATCCTCCTCCCCGTTCCTCCGGGAGCGGGGAAGGGGAGAGCCCCGGTGCAGGGAGGGGGGGGAGACGAACACGGACCTTGATTGTTGTCAGCTTGGCACCACTCACTGGGAGTGAGTGAACAAGTTACCTGACTGGGTTTAAACCACGACACCAAGCCTGCGACCGGAGGACTTTGCTGTCACCGTCCAAGCTCGCTAGGCCCTGGCAGACAAACATCAGGCGTAAAGGACGAGGCCAGTTCTGCGCATGCTGTGCCTCACCTAAAAAACCCACTGCTCCTTGGCTTTTTAGTCATCAGCGCGCTTGTAGTAAGCGTGGGTAAAGCCCCTCCCAAATGAAGTCAAGCCATCATCATAATAGTTGCTAACAAAGCCTAACGTCCTTGAAGTTAATCATTTACAACCCCATACATCAATCAACCCCAGTCACAAATCAACCCCATCCTTCAATCAACTCCACCTTTAATCAACCCCATCCCTTAATCAACCCCATCCTTCAATTAACCCCAATCTTCAGTCAACCCCAGTGGCCAATCAACCCCATCCTTCAATCAACCCCATTATTCAATCAGCCCCATCCTTCAATCAACCCCATTCTTCAGTCAACCCCATCCTTCAATCAACCCCACCCTTCAATCAACTCCATCCTTCAATCAACCCCAGTCGCAAATCAACACCATTGTTCAATCAAAACGTCTTCAGTCAACCCCACCCTTCAATCAACTCCATCCTTCAGTCAACACCAGTGGCAAATCAACACCATTGTTCAATCAAAACGTCTTCAATCAACCCCATCCTTCAATCAACCACCATCACCAATCAACCCCATCCTTCAATCAACCATATTCTTCAATCAACCCCATCATTCAATCAATCATAGAATCATAGAATAATTAGGGTTGGAAAGAACCTTAAGATCATCCAGTTCCAACCCCCCTGCCATGGGCAGGGACACCTCACACTAAACCATGGCACCCAAGGCCTCGTCCAACCTGGTCTTGAACACTGCCAGGGGTGGAGCATTCACAACCTCCCTGGACAACCCATTCCAGTGCCTCACCACCCTCACAGGAAAGAATTTCCTCCTTAGATCCAATCTAAACTTCCCCTGTTTAACTTTTAACCCGTTACCCCTTGTCCTTTCACTACAGTCCCTAATGAAGAGTCCCTCCCCAGCATCCCCATAGGCCCCCTTCAGATACTGGAAGCTGCTATGAGGTCTCCATGTAGCCTTCTCTTCTCCAGGCTGAACAGCCCCAACTTCCTCAGCCTGTCTTCATACGGGAGGTGCTCCAGTCCCTGATCATCCTCGTGGCCTCCTCTGGACTTGTTCCAACAGTTCCATGTCCTTTTTATGTTGAGGACACCAGAACTGCACACAATGCTCCAGGTGAGGTCTCACAGGAGCAGAGTAGAGGGGCAGGATCACCTCCTTTGACCTGCTGGTCACGCTCCTTTTGGTGCAGCCCAGGAAACGGTTGCTTTCTAAGCTGCAAGCGCACACTGCAGGCTCATGTTCATTTTCTCATCAAATAATAATAATGGGGTTCTATGGGGCTATAATGGGGCTCTATGAGGCAATATGGGGTTCCATGAGGCAATAATGGGGCTCTATGGGGGAATAATGGGGCTATAATGACACAATAATGGGGCTCTATGAGGCTATAATGGGGTCTATGAGGCAATAATGGAGCTCTGTGAGACTATAATGGGGTTTATGTGGCAATAATGGGGCTCTATGGGGGTATAATGGGGCTCTATGAGGCAATAATGGGGCTCTATGGGGCTATAATGGGGCTCTATGAGGCTATAATGGGGATCTATGAGGCAACAATGGGGCTCTATGAGGCTATAATGGGGCTCTAAGGCAATAATGAGGTTCTGTGGGGCTGTAATAGGGCTGTAAGATGCAATAATGGGGCACTATGACGCAATAATGGGGCTCTGAGGATATAATGGGGTCTATGAGGCAACAGTGGGGCTCTATGAAGCTATAATGGGGCTCTATGAGGCAATAATGGGGATCTATGAGGCAATAATGAGGTTCTATGAGGCTATAAGGGGCTGTATGATGCAATAATGGGGCTCTATGAGGCAATAATGGATCTCTATGAGGCAATAATGGGGCTCTATGAAGTAATAATGGGGCTCTATGACGCAATAATAGGGCTCTATGACGCAATAATGGGGCTCTAAGAGGCAATAATGGGGCTCTGTGACGCAATAATGGGGCTATATGAGGCAATAATGGCGCTGTGTGAGGCAATAATTGGGCTCTGTGAGGCAATAATGGGGCTCTATGATGCAATAATGGGGCTCTATGATGCAATAATGGGGCTCTATGAGGCAATAAGGGGGCTCTATGGGGTTATAATGGGGCACTCTGACGCAATAATATGGCTCTATGATGCAATAATGGGGCTCTATGAGGCAATAATGGGACACTATGACGCAATAATGGGACTCTATGAGTCAATAATTGGGCTCTATGAGGCAATAATGGGGCTCTATGGGGTTATAGTGGGGCTCTATGAGGCAATAATGGGGCTCTATGACACAATAATGGGGATCTATGATGCAATAATGGGGCTCTATGAGGCAATAATGAGGCTCTATGGGGTTATAATGGGGCAGTATAATGCAATAATGGGGCTCTGTGACCCAATAATGGGGCTCTCTGAGGCAATAATGGGGCTATATGAGGCAATAATGGCGCTGTGTGAAGCAATAATTGGGCTCTGTGAGGCAATAATGGGGCTCTATGATGCAATAATGGGGCTCTATGAGGCAATAAGGGGGCTCTATGGGGTTATAATGGGGCACTCTGACGCAACAATATGGCTCTATGATGCAATAATGGGTTCTCTATGATGCAATAATGGGTCTCTATGATGCAATAATGGGACTCTATGATGCAATAATGGGGCTCTATGAGGCAATAATGGGGCACTATGACGCAATAATGGGGCTCTATGAGTCAATAATTGGGCTCTATGAGGCAATAATGGGGCTCTATGACAATAATGGGGATCTATGACGCAATAATGGGGCTCTATGAGGCAATAATGAGGCTCTATGGGGTTATAATGGGGCAGTATAATGCAATAATGGAGCTCTGTGACATAATAATGGGGCTCTGTGACACAATAATGATGCTCTGTGACGCAATAATGGGGCTCTATGACGCAATAATGGGGCTCTATGATGCAATAATGGGGCTCTGTGATGCAATAATGGGGCACTGTGATGCAATAATGGGGCTCTATGAGGCAATAATGGGGTCTATGAGGCTATAATGGGGGTCTATGAGGCTATAATGGGGCTCTATGGGACAATAATGGGGCACTATGAGGCAATAATGGGGTCTATTAAGCAATAAAAGTGTTCGATCGGGTTATAATGGGGCTCTATGAGGCAATAATGGGGCTCTATGAGGCTATAATGGGGTTTTTGAGTCAATAATTGGGCTCAATGAGGCAATAATGGGGTTCTGTGGTGCTAGAATGGGTTGTATGATGCTACAATGGGGTTCTATGGGGATATAATGGGGCTCTATGGAGGTATAATTGGGCACTATGAATCAATAATGGGGCTCTAATTTTAGGCAGTAATTATAGAATCATAGAATAATTATGATTGGAAAGAACCTTAAGATCATCCAGTTCCAACCCCCCTGCCATGGGCAGGGACACCTCACACTAAACCATGGCACCCAAGGCCTTGTCCAGCCTGGTCTTGAACACTGCCAGGGATGGAGCATTCACAACCTCCCTGGGCAACCCATTCCAGCCTCACCACCCTAACAGGAAAGAATTTCCTCCTTAGATCCAATCTAAACTTCCCCTGTTTCAGTTTTAACCCGTTACCCCTTGTCCTATCACTACAGTCCCTAATGAAGAGTCCCTCCCCAGCATCCCTATAGGCCCCCTTCAGATACTGGAAGGCTGCTATGAGGTCTCCACGCAGCCTTCTCTTCTCTGCTTCTGCAGAAAACCCAGAGAACTAGATGGTACTGGTATGGGTAACCAAAGCTAGGAAGTAAGATCCCGAAACATCAGCATTACAGTGCAGATGCCCTGCTAACAGTTTCCCAAATGAACTTACCCAAGTGCCCAGTGCCAGCAGAGAGCATGCCGGGTCCTGCGGCTCACGGTAGCTGGCCCGTTCGGTGCGCATGGTCACGCACAGCACAGTCAGGATGCTCCTCTTCACACACAGCTCTGCAAACGCACCGCAGTCCTGACCTCCAGCGCTGCTTATTGTGGTTTGGAATGTTTCTGAACAGCTACTGCCAGAATTGTCAAAATGAATCAAATTAAAAACTGGCCTACAGTGAAAACCACACTCGGTTTTTTATTTATGACTCAAAATAAGAATATACCTTCCTACTTTTAAAGTCTGTCAAATAAGGAAAGTTTAAAATTATGTAGATAATTCGCAATCAGTGATGAATTTTAAAGTCAGCCACGTGTCTCCGGTTCGTGTCAATGCGTCTGAGGAAATTCTCTCCGTCGTCTTTGGTATTTGAAGAGTTGGAAGCACGTTGTAACAAACAAACAAGGACCCATGCAGAGATATCAATGGGTGGTATTGCCACAAGGCATGAAAAATTCACCAACAATATGTCAAGGTTATGTTGATGTAGCACTGCGTCCATTTTGGGAAAGACACCCCCAATTATTAGTGTATCGTTATATGGATGATATACTGGTGGCTGGGAAAGTAACCTAGAAGCTGTTAAACAAGAATTGTGTTCAGTGTTGCAACAACATAAATTGCAAATTGCCCCTGAAAAGGTTCAGGATACCACACCATGGAAATATTTGGGTTGGAAAATCTTAGATCATACCATTGAACCTCAGGAAATTAGCCATCAAGGTCAACATCCGTACACTTAATGATGTGCAAGTCTTGTTAGGGAATATCAGTTGGATTCAAACATTATTGGGAATTGACAGCAAAACTTTAGAACCATTGTTGAATTGTTGAAGGGTGACACAGACTTCAATGCACCCAGACAATTAACACCAGCAGCAAAACGAGCAATAGCAATGGTAGAAGCTGCATTAAGTGAGAGACAGGCACATTGTGTGATGAATGGAGTTCCTATTGAGTTTTTGGTTGTCAGTAATGATTTCCAGCCAGTAGGATTAATCATGCAATTGGTTGAATCTGATAAGGAGAAATTGAAAATTCTCGAGTGCCAATTTTTGTCACATCAACCATCAAAAAACATTGTAACCAGACCTGAAACGTTTGCTAAGTTGCCTCTTTGCAAAACAGGGCTGCCATAGACTTCTTATTATTAGCACAAGGCCATGGCTGTAAAGATTTTGAGGGTATGTGCTGCAGGAATTTGTCAGACTTTTCGGAATCTATTCCTAAAACTATTCAGGAACTGAAAAAAGGAGTAACAAAGTTACAGGTAAATGATGGATTTTTTGGATTAGGAAATTGTCTTAACTCTCTAGGACTTGGGACATGGTTTGTTTCATTGATCAAAGGAGGTCTTATAATGCTATTTATTGTTATTTGTATCTTACTGATTGTTCCATGTTTATTGAGTTGCCTACAGCGAACGTCAGAAAACATGGTAAACCAAGTGATGTTTTTAGAAAAACAAAAAGGGGAGATTTAGGAGAAGAGGCATTTGAACGTGGTCAGAGGATGCTGAGCGACCTTAATTCTTTGGGGAATTAACTTTGAGCCAGACTCTGCAATTTCAGCTCTGTGGGGAACTAACATCAAGCAAGAAAAGTGGAACAAAAGAAGCAGAATAAAAGGGGATGAAAATGAGAAGTAGAAGAAGGAACTGAGAAGTGAGGAGAAGGTCGAAAGGATAGTGTCAAAAAAGCAGACTAATCAATTATAATTTTAGATTATGCTCGTGGACAGCAGCAACTAACCAAGTGTATTGTAGCTTTAAGTGCGTGGATATGATCAAAAAGATACATAAACCATGTAATCTAAAGTAAAAAGGTCTTCGACCAGCAATCGGACTCCGTGCCTTAAATCCCCTCACTAAAGGAGAAAAGTGATTTTAGAAACTGGACTACTACACCCGAATATAATTGACTTCTGAAGATGCTGGTACATTTCTTTTGTATAGAGTATAAATAAGGCAAGTGCTTTTTACTTACTGAGCTGTGATGTAGAAAGTGTTGATCTAGAACAGCTGGAAAAAATTAGTTATTCACATATACTTTAGAAAAGGCTTAATACAGAAGGACAGGGAAAGAGTTGCATGTTTAATATTAGCATAGAGGAGTAACACTTACTGCAAATTTAATTACCTAATATGCATATTTGAGTGTTGTCTGAAAATAATCACTGATGACTTACTGTAGTGACTGAAAAATTAGCAGCTCCAACTGCTGAGGATGCTAGAGGCTGACAGACGCAGTGGCTGCTGCTGTCAGAACAAAGGGAGAAGCTGGTGGGAATGCAAACTCATTTTTTAAGGTAGTACTTACTATCACTAAGGTGTCTAGAGCAAATGGTGGGCAAATAGTCGTAGAATAGTTAGGGCAAGAAAGGACTTCAAGATCATCTAGTTACAACCTCCCTGCTGATACGGAGAAAACTCCAGGAACAAACTCACCACCAAAGTTTTCAAGCTGACAAGCAGGTATTCTTTACTGCGGCGCCGGGAGACACGGGGGATAGCTACGGGTAGCGTGTATCACCCCGATTGCCACACAAGCCGTCCTTTTATAGCCACTGGGCATACATACATATTCATGAGGCTACGGATGGATTACATCCTTTTCCAGAGAGTTCCCTGTATGCGTACAGAATTGTGGGGGTGGTCTCTGAGGGTCGTTTACTTCCTCCAACGATCTTCATCACTTCTG
This sequence comes from Pezoporus flaviventris, assembly GCF_033815535.1. Lineage (NCBI taxonomy): Eukaryota > Metazoa > Chordata > Aves > Psittaciformes > Psittacidae > Pezoporus > Pezoporus flaviventris. The sequence goes on along the minus strand of NW_026892683.1, from coordinate 240,410 downwards.
GCAGCCTTTGAAGCACGCGCAGTAGATGCTCATACCAGTTTAATTGGTTCGTTAGCACCAGAGACATAACAATCCTCCTATCCTCCTACTGATCAGGTAGTTTAACTGCAGCCCATCCTGGACACCTGCGGTTCCCAGATACTCCTTAAACCTGTGTCCTGTTCTTCTAGACTCTTTTTTCCTTAAAACTATGTCAACTATAGCAATTTATCTTGTGACAATTCTCAGTATGTTCTCTATGTTCTCTAGCTGCTCTATGGAATCTTTTTCTCCCTGTGTCACGCACCTCAGTAATTTTCCATTGCTACTGTTACAAAGCCATCAAACTTAACATTACTTAAAGCTAATTATAAAGATTTCCATATTCCATTTTGTGACTTTGTGCCCCCCCCCCCCCCTTTGTCTCACTATGGAATGCCATTGTTCCGGGAGAGGGTCACAGCTCCTCCTTGTCCATGGTGCTGAAGAAGATGTGAAATCCTCAGTGTCCCTTATGGAACTGCATCTCCCTATGGAATCCCAGCATTCCTTATGGAATGGCAGCATTCTCTATGGAATGATGGTGTTCCCTATGGAATGCCATTGTCCGGGGGAAGGTGGGGGGGGGGGTTGTCACAGCTCTTCCTTGTCCACAGTACCGGAGAAGAAGCGGGCGAAGCGACAGAGATGGCGCGAGGCCAAGTGCAATTCCTGCTCCAGGCGCCGGCTGTTGTGACGCAGCTTGGCCACTTCCACCTGGAGAACCACCTTGTCCTGCTTCTTCTGTAGGATACAGGCTCAGAGCCCCAAAACAGACCAAAAACAGCCCCAAAATCGCCCAAAAACCAGCCCATAACCACCTTATTTTGCTACTCCTATGGGATACGGGGTTAGAGCCCCAAACCATTAAAAAAAAAACAGGAAAAAACCACCCAAAACAGCCCCAAAACAGCCCAAAACCACCTTGTCCTGCTTCTCCTATGTGCTACAGGGTCAGAGCCCCAAAACAGCCCCAAAACAGGACAAAACCACACCAAAATATCCTCACAACACCACAAAAACCATCCAAAAACCACCTTGTTCTGCTTGTCTTATGAGATACAGGGTCAGAGCCCCAAAACAGGACAAAAACAGCCCAAACCACCCAAAAACCACCTTGCCCTGCTTCTCCTAAGAGATAAAGGGTCACAGCCCCAAAACAGGACAAAAACACCCCAAAACACACAAAACCACACACAAAACACCCCAAACCATGGCAAAACCACTCAAAAACCACCTTGTCCTAGTTCTCCTGTGGGATACAGGGTCAGAGCCCCAAAACAGACCCAAAAAAGCCCCGAACCAACCCAAAAAAATCCGAAAACGACCCAAAACCACCTTGACCTGCTTCTGCTGTGGGATACAGGGACAGAGCCCAAAACCAGCTCCAAAACAGGCCAAAATCACTCAAAACCCCCCAAAACAGGCCCAAAAGAGACCCAAAAAATATCTTGTCCTGCTTCTCCTATGGGATACAGGGTCAGAGCCCAAAAACAGACCCCAAAACAGGCCAAAACCACCCCAAAACACCCCCAAAACCACCTTGTCCTGCTTCTCCTATGAAATACAGGGTCAGAAAGCCAAAACAGACCCAAAACAGCCTCAAAACACCCCAAAAAACCAGCCCAAAACCACCTTGTCCTGCTTCTGCTATGGGACACAGGGTCAGAACGCAAAAACAGCCCTAAAAAAGGACAAAAACAACCTAAAACACCCCCAAAAACCAGCCCAAACCCACCATGACCTGCTTCTCCTGTGAAATACAGGGTCAGAGCCCAAAACCAGACCCAAAACAGGACCAAAAAACACCAAAACACCCCAAACCCAGCCCAAAACCACCTTGTCCTGCTTCTGCTATGGGATACAGGGTCAGAGCTCTAAAACAGCCCCAAAACAGGACAAAAAAAAAAAACAAAATACCCAAAACCACCCCAAAACCACATTGTCCTGCTTCTCCTAAAGGATACAGGGTCAGAGCCCCCAAAAAGACCCAAAACAGGCCAAAACCAACCCAAAACACTCCAAAACCCAGCTCAAAACAACGTTGTCCTGCTTCTGCTATGGGACACACGGTCAGAACCCCAAAACAGCCCTAAAACAGGACAAAAACAACCTAAAACACCCCCAAAAACCACCCCAAAACCACCTTGTCCTGCTTCTCCTATGGGATACAGGATCAGAGGCTCCAAACAGCCCCAAAACATGCCAAAAAAAGTCAAAAACCACCAAAACAGCCCCAAAACACCCCCAAACTACCTTGTCCTGCTTCTGCTATGGGATACAGGGTCAGAGCCCCCAAACAGACCCAAAACAGGCCAAAAACAACCCAAAACACCCCAAGAACCCAGCCCAAAACCACCTCGTCCTGCTTCTGCTATGGGATACAGGGTCAGAACCCCAAAACAGACCTCAAAACAGGCCAAAACCACCCCATAACCACCTTGTCCTGCTTCTCCTATGGGATACAGGGTCAGAGCTCCAAAACAGACACAAAACAGCCTCAAAACACCCGAAAAAACAGCCCCCAAAAAAACTTGTCCTGCTTCTGCTATGGGACACAGGGTCAGAACCCAAAAACAGCCCTAAAAAAGGACCATAACAACCTAAAACAACCCAAAAAATAGCCCAAAATCACCTTGTGCTGCTTCTTCTATGGGATCCAGGGTCAGAGCCTCCAAACAGCCCCCAAAAATGCCAAAAACAGTCAAAAACCACCAAAACAGCTCCAAAACACCCCAAAACCACCTTGTCCTCCTTCTCCTACAGGATACAGGGTCAGAGCCCCCAAAAAGACCCAAAACAGGCCAAAAGCAACCCAAAACACCCCAAAAGCCACCCCAAAACCATCTTGTCCGGCTTCTCCTTTGGGATACAGGGTCAGAGGTACAAAACAGACCCAAAACACCCCAAAAACACCCCAAAACACGCCAAACCCAGCCCAAAACCACCTTGCCCTGCTTCTGCTATATGATACAGGGTCAGAGACCCAAAACAGGAAAAAAACAACCCAAAACACCCCAAAACAGCCCCAAAACCCAGGCCAAAACCACCTTGTACTGCTTCTGCTATGGAATACAGGGTCAGAGCCCCAAAACAGGACAAAAACAACCCAAAACACCAAAAAAACACCCCAAAATCACCTTGTCCTCTTCTCCTATGGGATACAGGGTCAGAGCCTCCAAACAGCCCCAAAACAGGACAAAAACAGTCAAAAAACACCAAAACAGCCCCAAAACACCCCAAAACCACCTTGCCCTGCTTTTCCTATAGGATACAGTGTCAGAGCCCCAAAAAGACCCAAATAGGCCAAAAACAACCCAAAACACTCCAAATCCCAGCCCAAAACCACCTTGTCCTGCTTCTGCTATGGGATACATGGTCAGAGCTCCAAAACAGACCCAAAACAGGCCAAAAAAAAATGCAAAAAAAAAACAAAACACCCAAAAACCCAGCCCAAAACCACCTTGACCTGCTTCTGCTATGGGATACAGGGATGCAACCCCAAGACAGGCCCAAAAAAATGCAAAATAGGGCAAAACCACCCCAAAAGCACCTTGTCCTGCTTCGCCTATGAGGTACAGGGTCAGAGCCCCAAAACAGCCCCAAAACAGGACAAAAACAGGCGAAAACCAGGCCAAAAAACCCAAAGCAAACTACAAACAGGCCACCCCCCCCCAAAATCACCTTGTCCTGCTTCACCTGTGGGATACAGGGGCAGAGCCCCAAAAAAGACCTAAAACATGACAAAAATAGGACAAAACCACCCCAAAAGCATCTTGTCCTGCTTTTACACTGGGGTACACGGTCAGAGCCTCCAAATAGGAAAAAAACAGGACAAAAACAGGACAAAACACCCAAAACAACCCCCAAAACAGGCCAAAACCACCCCAAAATCACCTTGTCCTGCTTCTCCTATGGGACACAGGTCAGTGCCCCAAAACAGGACAAAACCAACCTAAAACCAGCCCAAAATCACCTTGATCTGCTTCTCCTATGGGATACAGGGTCAAAGCTCCAAAACAGACACAGAAGAAGACAGAAACACTCCAAAACCCCCAAAACACCTGAAAACCTTCTTGTCCTGCTTCTCCTATAGGATACAGGGTCAGAGGCCCAAAACAGACCCAAAACAGGACAAAAACAACCCAAAACACCCCAAAACCACCTTGTCCTGCTTCTCCTATGGGATACAGGGTAAGAGGCCCTAAACACCCCAAAACCAAGACAAAACTACCCCAAAACCACCTTGTCCTGCTTCGGCTGTGGGATACAGGGTCAGAGCCCCAAAACAGCCCCAAAATAAGACAAAACCATGCAAAAACCAGGACAAAACACCCAAAGCAAACCGCAAAACAGGACAAAACTACCCCAAAACCACCTTGTCCTGCTTCTCCTACAGGATACAGGGTCAGAGCCTCAAAACAGCCCCAAAACAGGACAAAAACACTCCAAAACCCCCCAAAAAGCCGCAAAACACCTCAAAACCACCTTCTTCTTCTTCTCCTACGGCATACAGGGTCAGAGCCCCAAAACAGACCCAAAAAAACACCAAAACAGGACAAAACCACCCCAAAACCACCTTGTCCTGCTTCTCCTGTGGGATACACAGTCAGAGCCCTGAAACGGACCCAAAACAGGCCAAGTACAACCCAAATCACCCCAAAACCAGCTCTAAAACCCCCAAACCAACCCAAAACCACCTTGTCCTGCTTTTCATATGGAACACAGGGTCAGAGCCCCAAAACAGGCCAAAACCAGGCCCAACCACCCCAAAACCAACTTGTCCTGCTTCTCATATGAGACACAGGGTCAGAGCCTCAAAACAGACCGAAAAGAGGCCAGAAACACACCAAAACACCCCCAAAACCAGGACAAAACCACCTTGTCCTCCTTCTGCTATGGGATACAGTGTCAGAGCCCCAAAACAGGCCACAAACAACCCAAAACACCCCAAAACCACCTTGTCCTGTTTCTCCTATGGGATACAGGGTCAGAGCCCCCCAAAAAGACACAAAACATGACCAAAATATGGCAAAACAACCCCAAAACTACCTTGTCCTGCTTCTACTCCGGGGTACACATTCACAGCCCCCAAACAACCCCAAACCAGACCCAAAACAGGACAAAACCAGGCCAAAACACCCAAAACAACCCCCAAAACCACCCCAAAATCACCTTGTCCTGCTTCTCCTATGGGACACAGGTCAGAGCCCCAAAACAGGACAAAACCAACCTAAAACCAGCCCAAAACTACCTTGTCCTGCTTCTGCTGTGGGATACAGGGTCAACGCCCCAAAACAGACCCAAAACAGCTCCAAAACAACCCAAAAATCACCCCCAAGCCCACCTTGTCCTGCTTCTCCTGTGGTATACAGGGTCAGAACCCCAAAACTGACCCAAAACAGGCCAAAAACAACCCAAAAACCACCTCAAGCCCACCTCTTCCTGCTTCTCCTGTGGGATACATGGTCAGAACCCCAAAACAGCTGCAAAACAGGATAAAAGCAACCCAAAATCATTCAAAACAGACCCAAAACACCCTAAACCAGGTGTCTGCTTCTCCTTATCAATGGTTAGTGCCTTTGTTCTGCTTAGTAGGCATGATAGGTACAGACCATACTTTTGTTTTAGCAAGTGAATTCCTCTAACCCCCTTGTACAACCCCATTGTACAACCCCCCTGTACACTGTTAACCCTGTATCAGATGGACGGATAGATGGATGGATGGATGGGTGATGGATGAATGGATGGATGATGGCTTGGTGATGGACGGATGATGGATGGATGGATGAATGGATGGATGATGGGTGATGGATGAATGGATGAGTGGAAGGATGATGGATGATGAAAGATGGATGATGGGTGGATGACGGATGGATGATGGATAACGGATGAATGGATGAATGAATACACATAGATTCCATAAGCCTCATCTCCTATTACTTTCCCATCTGTAATGCTGAAAGCCCATTGTGAAGAGCAGCACTGAACCACTGAAACCCTTGTAGGGTCCAAACACAAATCAGTCTATTACAAACAAATTCTGTAATCATGTCCAATTTAATAGTTCAGAGTCCCAGGGCCGCTCCTCACAGCAATCAGTCAAACCATGGACAGTTCAGGCTCAGTCCAGTTCAGTCACTCACAAGAGGATGAGGTGGGATTGACATGGGATGGGAAGGGGTGGGATCGAATGGGATTAGGATGGGTTGAGGTGGGATGGAATGGAGTGGGCCTGGGTGGGGTGGGATGCAAAGATGAGACGAGATGAGATGCAATGCAATGGGATGCTTTGAGATGCAATGCAATGGGATGCTTTGAGATGCAATGAGATGCCATGAGATGGCAAGAGATAGGGGAGGAGAGGAGAGGAGAGGAGAGGAGAGGAGAGGAGAGGAGAGGAGAGGAGAGGAGAGGAGAGGAGAGGAGAGGAGAGGAGAGGAGAGGAGAGGAGAGGAGAGGAGAGGAGAGGAGAGTTCTGCAGAAGAGGGCTTTGAACGTTAATAACATGAACACGTGGTTTTTATTAAGCAAAGGAAATAGTGAGAATAGTATGAGGAAGAGATTACTCAACAGTAATAAAAAAGCCCCCTGAAATTGACACTTGTAACTAGCTGGTTTTTAACTATTCTTTTTCACAAATCTGATTACAGATTTAGGTGAAAGTCCAGCAGATCCCTGAAGTATGTGTTTAACTTCAGCCACACACTGTACTTTAAATACATCCTTACCTATTTTAACTCCGGATTTAAAAAAAAAAGCTAATGAATTTCCAGTGCACGGAACCTTTAAAAAGTAAACCTTTGTGATCTTGCTTTTATATTTAAATTTTGATCAAATTCTTCACAAACCCCATGCAATTTCAAACAAGTAACAACCTGCAGGTAACGTTTGAAGTTTTCTTAAATGTTTTCCAAGGTGATACTTCAGCTTTTAACTCTGCATGTTATTTAATCTTTCAGAAATTATTACAATATATTTGCCGTAACAATGAAAGACTTTAGAATACATTCATGTGTTAAATAGGCAATCACTAGTCAGGATCTACTTAAAGTGAGTATTTTTACAAGGTAATAATCTCACCGGCTCCATTTGAAGAAAAGGAAACACTTCTGTAACCTGAGGGTGACTGAGGACTGCTGCAGGTTGCCCAGAGGCGTTGTGGAAACCATCCTCGGATCCTCTAAAGCTGGCTGGGTATGGTTCAGTGAAATCAGATAAAATTAATAAAAACATAGTCTATGATTGGACAAGACTTCCTTCAGAGCTCCCGTCCGACCTCAGCCACTGTGTGATTCTGGGATTCCACCAGACTCCATGGCAGTGCAATCGTTCTTTTTTGCCCACTTTCTTATTTAGATACCTAAAAAAAAAAATAACAACAAACCAAGCAGACTGACTTTATACAGATAACAAAATAAAATCTATGAATCAGAGCCAAAAAGACATGTATTGCCTTTTTGAGTATAAAGTGACCTGAGGTGACAACTTCACCTACAGATTTCCAGATTTAAAGCAGGGGGGATTTCACCTTACTAATCTGCTAAAAAAAAGGTCATCATTTTATATATAAAAAAAAAAAAAAACAACAACCAAAATTGTAGACTCAAAGAACGATTTGTGTTTGAAGGGGCTTTTAAAGATCATCTAGTCCAACCTTCTTACCATGAGCTTACCATTTCACTAGGTCAGGTTGTGCAAAGCTCATCCAACCTGACCTTGAACACTTCCAAAGATGGGGCATCAACAGCTTTTTGGGAAAGCTTTCCCAGTTTCTTACCACCCTTGTAAAAAGGTGTGTGTGTGTAAAACCTTGTAAAAAAAAAAACAAACTTGTGAAAAAACCTTGTAACACCTTGTGAAAAGGTGTGTGTAGGTCCTTGTAAAAACCATCTTCATTATATGCAATCTAAACCTACCCTCTTTCAGATAAAAACAAATTGCCCCTTGTCCTGTCACTTCAGGCTCATCAAAAAGCCTCTGTCTTTTGTATAAGCCCCCTTTAAGTACTGAAAAAGGGCAATAAAGTGTTCCCAGAGCCTTCTCTTCTCCAGGCTGAGCAAGCCCAACTCTCGCAGCCTTTTCTCGTAACAGAGGTGCTCCATCCCTGTGATTACTTTTGTGGCCCTCTGCTCCGGACCTGTACTGAGGACTCCAGAGCTGAACACAGCACTCTGGATGGGATCTTGCATGAGCAGAGTAGAGGAAGAATCACCCCTACCTGCTGGCCACACTTCTTTTTATGAAGCCCGGATAAGAGATGGCATTAAAAAAGGAAATGGAATTAACTTTAAACACAACTGACAATGAAACATAAATGTTACCAAAATTAAGAAAATATTTGTTCATTATTATTTAAAACAAAGAGAGCTCAATTGTTTGTACAAGTCTCAGAATAGAAGGATCTCTTACACTTTAGAAGGGAAAATATAGGAGTAGTAACCAAATTCAACAATAAAAATTGTGATTCATCTGTGACATATGGAAATTCAGCTACGTGAAACTAAATTCAAAACCTTGGATTGTAAGGTAATTAGAGCTTTACTCAAAAAAATGCAGGATACAAACAAAAAGGCATCTTCTATTTGGGCGTTTTGAAAAATAACCCTTTAAGTGAAAACAGTCTACTGATAAAAAAATAACACCCTTCAAAAATAACACTCATAAGCTTTTTTTTCTCTTTCCTTTTGTATTCCCCAAAAGTACTTTTGTGTTAAAACATTACCTATGTCCTGAAGGTTACATGAAGCATTCAAGCATCAAACCTGCTTAACAGCAGGGCTTGAACTTTAGTGTGTACTATCTGCTATTTCTACACTAACAGATAATTTAAACCCATGTCAGAATAAATGTTTGACTCAGACTTTGTAGAGATATGTATTAAACCCAAGAAAGATGATAAAACATCAGGCTTGCTTATTTTCCCGAAAGCCCACAGTGCTCTATTTCATCTTCATACTTGGTTCTAGGAAAGACAGGCATGAATGCATCCTTTCTTAAAAATACCCTGTGACTGCAGAAGAGCTCTTTTAGCTTTTCTCAATTACTGTCTAGTCCAGGATCAAAGTTCTGCATACTTTTCTACTGCCATAATTCAGTGAATGTGCTGACGGCTCACAGTTAAAAAGGTAGTTAAGCCAAGTGAAAGAAAAGCATCATTACTGTTTTCCCAAATCTGTGAAGATATGAACTACCTCACCTAAAGGTCATAAAAATGTCATTGCTGCAGCTAATAGCATATATGTGTACATGCAACATTAGAAGGCTTTAGAGTATCATGCGATAATCATTCACACATGGGTTTTGGCAAAGTAGAAAAACAGAGCGCTGAAGCAAACCTAGCTCTTGAATGAAGCAGATTATCCCTCAATTTTCCGAAAAGATTATATTGCAAGGTTTCTTGCAGAAGAGAAGAGCCCCAAACAACCGTTTACAGAGCATTTTGGATAAAGATGAGGTTGATGTAAAACAAGACTCATCATTTTGAAAATAACGCACACGATTCTTTCCAATTGCGATCACATCAGAACTGATTTATCTATATTATAAGAGAGAGCTGAGGCGGACATGAACCATGCTCTTCAGAACTGCTCGTCCTCAATAAGGATTATTTAGCCCTCTAAGCACTGCCGGCTGCTCACCACACAGTGAAAGTTGTGCTCATGCAAAAGTAGCTCTGATGATGCCTCACGTACACATTCATGCGGATTCCTCTTCATTTTGCTGCTGATTGACTTCAGACACTTTGCACCATTTCTCTTAAGGAGATCAAAGCCCAGAAATGCTTTTTTTTAATCAAATTTCCAGCTACTCATTCTGTTCAATGACCAAGGTGATGAATATTTTCCTTCAGAAATCAATAGATTAGGAAAACTAGAAACAGGCTTCAATTTAGCTTCTTGGTGAGGTGGTTTTTTCCCCCAGAATTTTCAGAGGGACATTCTAGAAGTTTTTTTAATATCCATTTTAACCTGCCAGAGAGGAGACTGAGATGAGGTCTTAGCCACAAGTTCTTCCCTGTGAGGCTGCTGAGGCACTGGCACAGGGTGCCCAGAGAAGCTGCGGCTGCCTCATCCCTGGCAGTGCTCAAGGCCAGGCTGGATGGGGCTTGGAGTAAGCTCCTCTAGTGGAAGGTGTCCCTGCCCGTGGCAGGGGGCTGGAACTGGATGAGCTTTATGATCCCTTGCAAGCCAAAGCAGGCTGGGATTCTATGATTTTAGGATAATGAATTCTGTCCCTGGAACATCACAACTTCTCTGGGGAGCTGCCCTTTGTGTCAAAAAAAAATAGGGTAGGAAGGTGAACATCCCTCCAGCATTGCTCTCCTTCTCCAAGTGGCCACTTCTACAGACCATAAGAAAAGCACAGTTTCATTCACTGCCCAAAACCAAACCAATACAGATGCGGTCAGAAAGTGAACCAGTGTGAAACACCCCTGTGACTGCCACGGCACAACGCAGAGCCAGCACAGACCCTGCACCACAGAACAGCCAGGGCAGTCTCACCAGCCCATCTCGGGCCCCTGTGTGGCAAAGCAACACCTGAGCTGCCTGGGGGGACTTGGTGCACCCTTCCATAGGGGCAGCAGCCCCTCCAACCTAAGAAGCAGGGGACTTGCTGCAGACAAGAACGCTTTCCTCCCCACTGCCCACTTCTAGACAGCCCTGTCTCCAGCAGCCCACTCCACGCCTGCCAGAACCACCAGTCCCCTCAACCGCCTGCAGGCAGGCAGAACAATGAGACTTCTGGATCAAACACAGACACTAGTAACTAAATAAAGGAATAAACAAGAAATCTAAGGTTGTAACAGTGCTGCGGCTGCTCTGCAGCACACTGCAGGCTCCCTGCCACACTGCAGCCTTCAGAGTTGAAACTGAAAAGATGTTTTGAACCAGTCCCCTATAACCTCTCCACTGGTCCCAGCAGCACCATGATGCACACAAAGAGGAGACCAAAGTCACTGCCACTCCTTGCCAAGCCTTCGCTTTGTTCCTACGAATGAAATGAATGGCTCTTTATTTTATAGCTGTACTAATGCCAGTGAAAAAAAAAACAATGACCGTGGGCAAACACATCACCAGTCATTGACAAAAGCTCAGACCAATCTTGGGGAGCAAAGGTGTTGGGATCCCACAGCTGCTGGACTCACACAGGACACAGTTAGAAAATCAGAGCCCAGCTCTGAAGCAAGGTGCCTCCAGTGCAATAGCAGAACTGTGGTCTCAGCAGCATCAGGAGAGATTCTATTGATTTAGCAAGCAAGAAAAATTCAACACATTCTCGTCCTAAGAAATAAAAGAAATTAAACTAAACTGCCTTCAGTCTCCAACTGAACAGAAGCTCCCATCACCCTTCTCCTGGCTCTGCCACTCAGAACTGAGGCTTCTGAACTGCAGGGCCCTCAGTCCAGCTCTTCTCAAGCTTGTCCTCCTTTGGTTTGAAAAGGCCATTAAGTTCTCTACAGCTTGTTGGAAGGCCCTCATCTGATCAGCAGTATTGTGCAGAAAGAGGGTTAGAAATAGCTCAAGCCAGTTTAGAAATAGCTAAGAAAAGCTTAAACCAGGCTAGAAACTTCCATAAATAGTTCAGATTTAGCCAAAAATGGAATAAAACCTGCAAGAAATGGACAAAAATAAGAATGACCAGCAATTGCTTAGAAATAGCCAAAAAAAGATTTGAAATGGGTTATAAGGAACCAAAAATGGTTTAAACCAAGTCAGGAAAGGGCCAAAATGGGTTAGAAATACAAATAAATTGGTAAGAAATGTTGAAAAATGGATTGAAAATGGCCAAAATGGCTTAAAAAGAGTCAGTATTGCGCAAAAAAAGTGTCTGATATAGCTCAAGCCAGTTTAGAATATTCAGTTCAGTATAGTTCAGAATAGTTCAGAAATTGCCATAAAATGGCTTAAAACAGGAAAGAAATGGGCAAAAATCAGATAAGAATGACCAGCAATTGCTTAGAAATAGACAAAAAAGCCTTAAAATGGGTTAGAAAGGGCCAAAAATGGTTTAAACCGAGTGAGGAAAGGGCAAAACCAGGTTAGAAATAGAAAGACATTGGTAAGACCTGGACAGAAAGGGTTTGGGAATGGCCAAAAAGGCTTAAAAAGAATCAGTATTGCGCAAGAAAATGGTTAGATATAGCTCAATCCAGCTTAGAAATAGCACGGAAAAGGTTAAACCAGGCTAGAAACTTCCATAAATAGTTCAGATTTAGCAAAAAAAGGAATAAAACCTGCAAAAAATGGGCAAAAATAAGGTAAGAACGACCAGCAATTGTTTAGAAATAGCCAAAAAAAGAATTAAAATGCATTAGAAAGGGCCAAAAATGGTTTAAACCAAGTCAGGAAAGGGCAAAACCAGGTTACAAATAGAAAGAAATTGGTAACAACCTGACAGAAGTGGTTTCGGAATGGCCAAAATGGCTTAAAAAGAGTCAGTATTGTGCAAAAAAAAGGGTTAGATATAGCTCAAGCCAGTTCAGAAATAGCTAAGAAAAGCTTAAACCAGGCTAGAAACTTCCATAAATAGTTCAGATTTAGCCAAAAATGGAATAAAACCTGCAAGAAATGGCCAAAAAGAAGACAAGAATGACCAGGAATTGCTTAGAAATAGCCAAAAAAGACTTAAAATGGGTTAGAAAGAACCAAAAATGGTTTAAACCAACTCAGGAAAGGGCAAAACCAGGTTAGAAATAGAAATAAATTGGTAAGAAATGTTGAGAAATGGTTTGGGAATGGCCAAAATGACTTAAAAAGAGTCAGTATTGCGCAAAAACGGGTAAGATATAGCTCAAGCCGGTTTAGAAATAGGTAAGAAAAGCTTAAACCAGGCTAGAAACTTCCATAAATAAATCAGAAATTGCCATAAAATGGCTTAAAACTGGCAAGAAATGGGCAAAAATAAGATAAGAATGACCAGCAATTGTTTAGAAATAGCCAAAAAAGACCTAAAATGTGTTCGAAAAAGCCAAAAATGGTTTAAACCAAGTCAGGAAAGGGCAAAACCAGGTTAGGAACAGAAAAAAAATTGCTAAGAACTGCACAGAAATGGTTTGGGAATGGCCAAAATGACGTTAGAGTCAGTATTGTGCAAAAAATGGTTAGAAATAGCTCAAGCCAGTTTAGAAATAGGTGAGAAAATCTTAAACCAGGCTAGAAATGCCCAAAAAAAAGGGAAGCATTAGCTAAAAACGGCATAAACCAGGTAGGAAATGGGCAAAAATAAGGTGAGAATGACCACCCATTGTTTAGAAATAGCCAAAAAAAAGTTAAAGTGGGTCAGAAAGGTCCAAAAATGGGTTAAACCAAGTTAGGGAAGGCCAAAAAAAGGGGTAGAAAGAAATTGGTAAGTACAGGACAAGAACAGTTTGGAAATGGCCATAATGGCTTAAAAAGAGTTAGAATTGGGCCAAGAAATAGCTCAAGCCAGTTAAGAAATAGCTAAGAAAAGCTGAAACCAGGCTAGAAATGGCCATGAATTCTTTAGGAATTGCCAAAAATGGCTTAAAACTGGTAAGAAATGGGCAAAAATAAGATAGAAATGGTCATCAATTGTTTAGAAGTGGTAAAAAATGCTTCAAACAGGGGACAAGCAGGCAAGAATGGACTAGGAATAGCCAAAAAAAAAGCTTCAAACTGGTAAGAAATGGCCAAAATTAGGATAGAAATGGCCATAATTCTTTTCGAAATAGCCAGACTTCAAATGGGTTAGAAATTGGCAACACTGGGTTAGGAATGGCCAAAAATGGCTCAAACTGAGTCAGGAAAGAGCAAAAATTGGTTAGAAATGGCAAGAAATTAGTAAGAAATGGACAAAAAAACATTTGGAAAAGGTCAAAATGGTTCAAAAAGTGTTAGAATTGGGGAAAAAAGGGTTCGAAACAGCCTGAACCAGTTAAGAAATAGCTAGGAAAAGCTTAAAATAGGCTAGAAACTTCCATAAATAGTTCAGATTTAGCCAACAATGGAATAAAACCTGCAACTCAATCATGTACCAAGGAAAGAGTCAGAGCATTTTCAGCTCCGTCTTGAACACTGCCAGCCATGGGGCAGCCACAGCTTCTCTGGGCACCCTGTGCCACTGTCCCACCACCCTCACAGGGAACAACTTCTAAGATCTCATCTCAATCTCCCCTCTCTGTCACGTTAAAATCGTTCCCCCTTGGCCCATCCCCACAGGCCCTTGCTCTCCCCACAAGAAATGAGGGCAGATCCCAGGATCATCCCTCGGCAGCCGCAGCGCTCCGCTGCCGGCTCAGCCAGCCCAACTCACACACCGAGTCCAAAGCAGCCACTCTGGGGAAGTCTCTTGAGGTGTTCTGGCAACTCCTACAGCACCCCAAGATCGCCATCGCCACCCACCTCCTTCCACGCTCCTGTGTCCACAGGCGGCACCGGCTCCGAGACACCAAGACGGGAACCACCAGAGGAGCTGCTCTTGCCTCCTCCACCGGTAGCTTGTGTTCCGTGGGGCAGCTGTCGTCTCCCGGTGCCTCTGCTGGAGGGTTCTGTGGGGTTCTGTGACCTCACACACCTGAACACGGGGAGTTCCAGAATCAGCCACCCCTGTGGTCTCCATGTCCCCAAGGTCATTGTGACGCATGAGCTCTGACTGGGTCCATGGGGTGCTCTGGAGGTGCTGCAGGCATTCTCTGGGATTCTCTAGGGGTATCCCCAGGATGCCCTGGGAGTGCACAGAGACACAGGGCCGTGGAGCAAGCTGCTCTAGTGGAAGGTGTCCCTGCCCGTGCCTTTGGGGGTTGGAGCTGGGTGAGCTTTAAGGTCCCTTCCAGCCCACTCTGGGATTCCATGATTCTCTGCTGTGCCAACGTCGGTCCCTCTCCACTCCTCGTAGGTGGCCGTGACGCCCTGTTCCATGGCCCACGTTGAGCTGTGACCCCTCGCATGCTCCACCTCCGGACCAAAGGCACTGAGGAAGAGCAGCCCGTGAGGGACCTCCCCGAGCCGGCTGGGCAGAGGCTGGTCCCCCCGCAGCCACTCCCGGCGCACCCCTGGGTGCCCAGTGGCCATGGGCACGATGCTGCCGCCATCCCAAAGCCCTGGCGGTCGCTGTGGATTTGCCCATTGTGACGGGGCCCCCACGCTGAGCGTGGGCTCTTTAAGGAGGGAGAGCCCTGCAGTAACCGGTGCAGAGGAGAGCCCTCCCCTCCCTCGGGGCTTCATGTAACCAAAAACGGGGGTGGGGAAGGTGGGGGGGGGATCATTAAGTGCCTGCTGATGAGCTGTCTGTGGGGGAGGGGGGCGATGGGCCTCACCTCCCCCCCAGCACCCCAAAACGAGGGGGGTGGGGGAGGGTACCCAATGGACACAACCTCCCATCCCCCACCAGGGGGTGTTGGGGGGTGGCACCTCCCCCCCTCTTTATACCCCGGATGGGAGAGGGGAGGATAAAGGGGGGATGGGGTCTATCCAAAGCCTTATTGACACCGATGTAAATAGCGCAGGGGGGGGGAGGGGAGGGGTCACCTTAAGAATGTATAAAAAGTAAACTTAACCAATAAATAAAGATTTCACAGGAAATCGAGGCCCCCTCTCCCCCACGTGTTTCGGCCTTTCCCCATCCCTGTTCCGCGATGCTCTCCGCACTTCCGGGTTTGTTGCCTCTGTTGCCTAGCAACAGGGTCTCCGCGTACCGCTTCCTGCGCGTTGCCAGGCTACGGCCCATGGGGCTGAATATGGGGCCTTTCCTCGCCCCTCCCCCTCATTTGTCCCCTCTTCCCCTCCCCCACCGCATACCCATTTTCTCCCCTCCCCCCCTTATGCCCCCCATTCCCCCTCCCCCTTTTTCCCACCCCCATTCCCCACATTCCTGCCATTTCTCCCCCTCTCTCTCCATCCCTCCCCATTTCTCATCCCACCATCGTTACCCCCCCCTTATTTATTATGCAATTAGCGTAGGACCTGCTTTATCCACACGCACTTCATGTAGGGCTGACCTTATTTACACGTTACTTCCTTATTTACATGTTATTAATGTGGGGCCTACTTAATTTGTGTCCTTTTAGTCCAGCATGCTCAGCGCTTCCAGCAGCCCCCGCCCTTCTCCCAAGGGCCTGAAAGGGGCGTGGCCAAAGGGATGAGGACACGCCCCCCCGCCCCTCCCTCTATCTCCCCGTCTTTGCTCACCTGGGCCTGCAGGGGGCGCAGCTGCGCCTGGAGCTTCCCATTGGATGCGCCCAGAGCCCGGAGCTGGATCCAGCGACAGGACTGGAAGGGATGGAGGGGGGGACACAAGGAAATGAGGGACCCCCAAAGCCATGGGAGGGACCCAAATACCCCCCAAGACCCCCAAACACCTTAAATATCGCCCCATATTTCCCCACAAGCCTCTCCCTTAACCCCAAACCCATCCATAACCCCCAGATCCCCCTCCCAGCACCCCCAAAATTCCCCCTAAAGCCCCAAACTCCCCCATGTCATCCCCTATAGACCCAAAATCCCCCTCCAGGACCCCCACATATCCCTCATCCCTCCCAAAAATCGGCGCTGGGACCCTTTAGGGACCCCAACCCCTCCCCATAACCATCAAATTCCACTTCCCAGACCCCCCCAAGCCCATCAGGACCCCCCCAAATCCCCATATTCCCCCGTTGGCACCCACCAGCCGCTGCTTCCCCTCCTGCAGCTGCCTCCTCAGTGGCCCCAGGGCAGTTTCTGGGGAGTCCATGGGGCTGCCCCGTAGCTCTGGGCCCTGCTGGATCTGGGCCCCCCGAGCCCCTGAGAGCCCCGCGGCCTCCAGCATCAACCTGGTGGCAAGGGGGGCCCCAAAGCCAAACGTTGAGGGGAGTTTTGGGGGCCTAAAGGGGTCCAGATCCCATTCTGGGGACCCCAAAAGGGCTGCAGGGACCATGGAGGTTGGGGGGGGGGCACCCCGAAAGGTGTCAGTACTGGGTTTAGGGAGAGTGGGGGGGGGTCTTTAAGGACCCCTATGAGCCCAGCACCCACTTCAGAAGGAAACCCAGGGGGGTTTAAAGTATAGAGGGGGTCCCTAAAGGGTTCTGGGGTTCAGGAGTGGGGAGGAAAAGATCATGGGGGAGGGCCCAGGGCAGTTTTGGGTTGCAAGGGGGGAAACCCGGCTGCAGGATGTATTCGGGGGGGGTCCTTGAGAGGGTTTTGGGTGCATGAGGGAATCCATAGGGTGGTTTTGGGGTGCAGAGGGGTTGTTTTGGGGTGCACAGTGGGTGCTTTTGGGGTGCAGGGGGAGGTTTTGGGGTGCCGTGGGGCTTCTGGGATGCATGGGGGTGGTTTTAGGGTGCAGGGGTTGTGTTTTGGTGTGCAGGGGGCATGGTTTCGGGGTGCGGGGGTGGCGTTTTGGGATGCAGGGGGTTGTTTTGAGGTGCAGGGGGGATGGTTTTGGAGTGCAGAGGGGGTGTTTTCGGATGCAGGGGGGATGGTTTTGGGGTGCAGAGGTGTGTTTTGGTCCCTGTGGGATCCCCCAAAACCCCACAGAGCCCCCCCAAAACCCTCTTAACGCTCCCCACCCTGCCCCCCAAACCTGAATCTCCTTGAGGTGCTGGTACCTGAGCCCCGAGTTAAGGAGGAAACCTGGGGGGGGGGTAAAGGAAGGGTTGGGGGGGGGTCGGGGAGGATCATGGGAGGGAACTGGGGGTTCCTGGGGATCCCAATGGGATTTGGAGGGGTCCTAAAGGAATTTGGGCTCCTGTGCATGGATCTGGGAGAAGAAAAGGGGTTGGAGGGGGTCACAAGGGGGAACTGGGGGGTGCTGGGGGCTGTTGGGATCCCAATGCAATTTTGGGGGGGTCCTAACAAGCAAAGGGGTTTGGGGGGGTCCTGAGGGCTTTTGGAGGCTCCCCAATGAGCTTGGGTGTCCCGCCCCCACTTTGGGGTGCAGCGGATACCACAGCAGGTTCCCTTTGATCTTCTTCACATTCCTATAGGAACAATCCCCCCCCCGCCATGTATTTTAGGGACCGATCCGAGGTTTGGGGTCCCTCCAGATGTTGCAGTTCCTCCCCCCCAGATGTTGGGGTGCCCCCCTCACCGCGGGTGCCGCACGTGGCCCATGATGTACTCCCGGATGGGGGCACAGGGCCCCGTGCACAGCCTGGAGGTGGGGGGGAGACAAAGAGAGGGGGTCAGGAGCACCCCAACCCCCCCAGGACCCCAAAAGCCCCCACTGGGGGGTCCCGCGGGCTCCAACCTGCGCAGGTCGGGATCGGAGGGGAGCTCCAGCTCCGCCATGATGGGCGAAATTGGCGGGAACCGGACGGGACCAAACTGGGGCGGGCGCGGGGGGAGGGGGCGGGGCCCGGGCCCGATCCTGGCCCCTGCGCGCCCCCCGCAGTCCCCTCCCCCCCCCGCGTCACGTGGTCATCACCCAGCACCGCCTCCTGCCCCACCCCCGCGGGCTCTTCGCCCTCCAGGTCACCTCGGGTCACGTGGGGCGGGGCCTCGGCACCCCCCGCACTATAGGGGTGCCCCATAACTTTGAGGGGGGCACAGAGGGGGCGCCCCATAACTTGGGGGAGGGCACAAAGGGGGACCCCCAGACCCCGCCCCATAACTTGGGGGGCACAAAGGGGGCGCCCCATAACTTGGGGGTCCCAATGCCCGCCCCCCAACACCCAATAGCGCGGGTCCTGGCCGCCCGCTTGGGGGCGCTGTTGCACCGGGCCCCGGTGCTGCTACGGGAGCGGTGCCGCCCGGTGCTGGGGGCGCGGCTCCGTGGGGGGGGGGGGCACCGGGGCTTCCCCCCCCGGCTCTCGCCGCTGCTCCGGGGGCACCGGGGCTCGAACCCGGGAGCTCGGGGCTCGAACCGGCGGCCCCGGGAGCCTCAATGGGAGCCGCGACCGGATGTGCGGCGGGACCGGGGCATCCCCAGCCCCATCTTTGGATCCAGTGCGGAGCAGTGGGAAGTGAGTTGGGAATGGGGGTAAGGGGTGGCAATGGGGGTAATGGGGGGTAATGGGGGGGCAATGGGGTAACATGGGCAATGGGGGGCAATGGGGGTAATGGGGGCATTGGGGGTAATGGGCAATGGGGTTAATGGGGAGGGCAAAGGGGGTAATGGGGGCCAATAGGGTCAATGGAGACAATGGTGGGCAATGGTGTCTCTCCCCCCCACCCCAGAGCCCCCCGTCCGGGAGCCCAGTTCTGCTCTTCCAGCCCCATGGAATTCCGTGTCCGCGCTCCCCCCTACAATCGGATCCGGACCTGGATCCGTGTCCATGTGTGGAGCATCCGGATCTGGATCCAGATCCCATAGGATCTGCTCCCAAGCACCAGGAGCTGTGATGCCAATGGGATCCCGTGCTCCCAGATGATCCAAGGCTCTGGAATGAGGCAGAGCTGCAGCACGAGCCGGTGCTTCGGGGTTGGCTTGGGCTGTTTTAGGGGTGGTTTTGTGTGTTTTGATGTGTTTTTTTCCTCTTTTTGGCGTGTTTTGGGGCTCTGAGCCTGTGTCCCACAGGAGAAGCAGGACAAGGTGGTTTTTTTGGGTGGGTTTAGGGTGGTTTGGGGTTGTTTTGGGGGTGGTTTTGAATAGTTTTTGGTTGTTTTTGTGCTTTTTTGAGCCTGTTTTGGGGTTCTGAACTTGTGTCCCACAGGAGAAACAGGACAAGGTGATTTTGGGGTGGGTTTGGCCCATTTTGGGGGTTGTTTGGGGTGTTTTGGCCTGCTTTTCTCCTGTTTTTTCCTGTTTTGTGGCTCTGACCCTGTATGCCATTGGAGAAGCAGGACAAGGTGGTTTTGGGGTGGTTTGGGGGTGTTTTGGGGTTTGCTTTGGGTGTTTTGGCGTGGTTTTGGCCTGTTTTGGGTCTTTGGGCCTCTTACCCTGTATCCCCTAGAAGAAGCAGGACAAGGTGGTTTTGGGGGGTTTTGGGTTGTTTTTGGCCTGTTTTGGTTTTTTGGGGGCTCTGACCATGTATCCCATAGGTGAAGGAGGAGAAGGTGGTTTGGGGTTGTTTTGGGGTTTGCTTTGGGTGTTTTGGCCTCGTTTTCGCCTGTTTTTGGCCTCTTTTGGGGCTATTTTGGGTCTGTTTTGGGGCTCTGACCCTGTGTCCCTTAGGAGAAGGAGGACAAGGGGGGTTTGGGGTGGTTTGGCATGGTTTGGGGTTTGCTTTGGGTGTTTTGGTCTGGTTTTCACCTGTTTTTGGTCTGTTTTGTGGCTATTTTGGGCCTCTTACCCTGTATCACATAGGAGAAGCAGGACAAGGTGGTTTTGGGGTGTTTTGGGTTGTTTTTGTCCTGTTTTAGGGCTGTTTTGGGGCTCTGACTCTGTGTCCCATAGGAGAAGCATGACCACCAGGTGGTTTTGGGGTTGGCTTGGGCTGTTTTAGGGCTGGTTTGGGATGGTTTGGCGTGTATTTTTCCTCTTTTTGGCCTGTTTTGGGTCTGTTTTGGGGCTCTGACCCTGTGTCCCACAGGAGAAGCAGGACAAGGGTTTTTTTGGTGGGTTTAGGGTGGTTTGGGATTGTTTCGGGGATGGGTTTGAATATTTTTTGTTGTTTTTGTCCTTTTTTGAGCCTGTTTTGGGGTTCAGAAATTGTGTCCCACAGGAGAAACAGGACAAGGTGGTTTTGGGGTGGTTTTGGAGTGGTTTTGGGGCTCTGACCTGTGTCCCATAGAAGAAGCAGGACAAGGTGATTTTGGGGTTGTTTGGGGTGTTTTGGCCTGCTTTTCTCCTGTTTTTGTCCTGTTTTGGGGCTCTGACCCTGTATGCCATTGGAGAAGCAGGACAAGGTGGTTTTGGGGTGTTTTGGGGGTTTTGGAGTGATTTGTCCTGTTTTGGGGCTGTTTGGGAACTCTGACCCTGTATCCCATAGCAGAAGCAGGACAAGGTGTTTTTTGGCTGGTTTTGCGGGTGGTTTTGGTTTGGTTTTGGCCTGTTTTGGGTGCTTTTTGGGACTCTGACCCTGTATCCTACAGAAGAAGCAGGACAAGGTGGTTTTGGGGTGGTTTGGGGAGTTTTGGATGTTTTGGCATTCTTTTGTCCTGTTTTTGGGCTCTGACGCTGTATCCCAAAGGAGAAGCAGGACAAGGTGGTTTTGGGGTGGTTTTGGGTTGTTTTGGGGCTGTTTTGGGTGTTTCGAGTTGGTTTTTCATTGGTTTTGGCCTGGTTTGGGGCTTTTTGTGGGTCTGACCCTGTGTCCCTTAGGAGAAGGAGGGCAAGGTGTTTTTTGGGTGGTTTGGGGGTGTTTTGGGAGTGGTTTTGGGTGTTTTGGGGTGTTTTTGTTCTGTTCTGGGTCTCTTTTGGGTCTCCTACCCTGTATCCCATAGGAGAAGCAGGACAGGGTGGTTTTGGGTGTGGTTTTGGGGATGTTTTGCATTGTTTTTGCCCTGGTTTTGTCCTGTTTTGTGTCTCTGACCCCGTATCCCATAGGAGAATCAGGGCAAGGTGGTTTTGGGGTGGTTTTAGGGTGGTTTTGGTTTATGTCCTGTTTTGGGATTCTGACCTTGTGTCGCGTAGGAGAAGGAGGACAAGGTGGTTTTGGGTGTTTTTGTTCTGTTTTGGGGCTGTTTTGGCACTCTGACTCTGTATTGCATAGGAGAAGCAGGACAAGGTGGTTTTGGGGGTGGTTTTAGGGTGTTTTGGGGTGTATTTGGGGTATTTGTGGCCTCTTTTGGGGCTAGTTTGGGGCTCTGACCCTGTATCCCCTAGGAGAAGCAGGACAGGGTGGTTTTGGGGCCGTTCTGGGGTGGTTTTGGGGTGTTTTTGTCCTGCTTTTGGGCTGTTTGGGCTCCGCTGTTGGCAGTGGGGACACATGCCATGCCAGACCTTGATGTGAAGGATGGCCTCCCCTGTTACCAGAGAGCCATACAGCAGAAAAAAGGGGCAGGCCCAGCAGCCTGTAGTTGGCATATATTGGAGATATGATCTAGGGCAAATCCCTGCTCAAGTAGGGTCACCCAAAACATATATAAAACAAAAAGGGGGAGATGTGGAGGCAGTGTTCTCACAGGAGAGTGGATAATTGGTACATAAATTCTGAATAATCCTGAAAGATGCAGCAAGGCCGTGAGAGGCCCGAGGAAGCATGAACAAGCAAGATAAGAAGAAGCTGGAATTCACTGAGGTAATGAGAACTGTGGACTGTTGGCAAGTTTTCGAGGTCAAGTTCTCACACCTGTGCTTAACCAATTCTATGTTAGTTACAAAGGGTCTTTGAGACATGTATCCAATCATAATATGCCAAATCAAGACATGTCTCCAATCATAATATGCCAAATCACTGTAAGTGCATGTAAGAAATAGTATATAAGGAGTTACGGCTTTGTAAAAAATGGCTTTTGTCTGATCATATTGATCTCTGACTGAGTCCATGTGTTTTCTGCGGCACGGAGTTATTGGGGGGGGGGCAGGAGGCAGCAGGCGGGCACTAGGACCCTGATTCCGGCGCTAGAGGGGGCGGGCACTGGGACCGGCTCCTGACAGGGAGGAGGCAGCGGGCGGGCACTAGGACCCCGATACCGGAGCTATATAGTGCTGAGGGTGCTGGGGGTTCTGTGGGTGCTGGGGTTTCTATAGGTGCTGGGCTGACTGGGTGCACTGGAGCTGTTGTGGTTGCTGGCAGTGGTGGGGGTGGTATGGGTGCAATGCACGCTATGGGTGCTGTGGGTTCTATGGGTGCTGGGGGTGTACTGGGTGCTGTGAGCCCTGGCCCCAGTCCCTGCTCCAGGCACTGGGGACCCCAGTGCTGGCATCTGGGAGAGGTCCAAAGAGTGCTGGGATGGGTGTTGGGAGCTGGGATGGATACAACCTTGAAGCTTGTGAGGTCCTAAGGGAAGATCCCAAGCCTGGAAGCAGGATGCTCCAGCTGGATACAGGGATGAAGTGGGATGCTCCAGCTGGATGCAGGGATGAAGCAGAACCATGGAAGTTTGGGTTCTCCATCATTTGGGTGTGGAGAGGAGCCTTCAGCATGGATTGGAGCCATAGAACAAGGGGTGATGGGTTCCAACTGGAACAGCGAAGTTCAGGTTGGAGATAAGGAAGTGAGGGTGCTGGGACACTGGGATGGGTGGGATGGAGAAGAACGGATGGGCTTGGAGCAACCTGGTCTAATGGAAGCTGTCCCCCCTGCCTCTTCATGCCATGCTTTAATGGTGGGGCAATGATTGGACTTGATGCTCCTGAAAGTCTTTCACAAACTGGTTGATTCCCTGATTCCCAGCTCCCGCTTCCCACTGTTCCCTGCCCTCCATCCCTCATCCCCATCCCTGCGCACGGACCAGAAGAAGAGGTGGGCACGCAAAGCATCCTCTCTATGGGAAAATAAGGCAACTGTATTGAAGCTGAAGCCAACTTCAAGCGACGCCGCTCCTCAAGGCTTCTTCCCCCTTAGAGCCTGCAGCAACTCCTGCACCCGACTGACAAATTCCAGGAGCACCCGGTATGGGAAGGAGCAGATGTCACCGGTGCTCGAGGCCGTCGGAGCCGGCATCGTCTGCTGGATGGACGCATGCGAGACGTCCTGGTGGCTCCATGTCGAGGGCGTCGCGGAGGCTCCCGCGGAGTGGAAGCTCCCCAGCTGGTGGAGGATCCACTCATGGAAGTGCCTTGTTGAGGTGTAGACCCCCGGTTGCTTGGCCCTGGCGCAGCCGCGGCCCCAGCTCGTCAGCCCCACAACCCAGAAAAAGTTGGCATGGTTGTCCCGGCACATGAGGGGACCGCCACTGTCACCCTATGGAGGAGAAACAGAGAGGGGATGAGGATGGGGATGGGTGGCCATGGCAACGCCTGAGGGGACCACTGCTGCTACCCTTTGGAGGAGAACGGGAGAGGATGGGGAGGGGTGGCCATGGCAACGCAGAGGGGACAACTGCTGCCACCCTATGGAGGAGAACGGGAGAGGATGAGGATGGGGATAGGTCGCCATGGCAAAGCAGAGGGGACGACTGCTGCCACCCTATGGAGGAGAACGGGAGAGGATGAGGATGGGGATGGGTCGCTATGACAATGCCGGAGGGGACCACTGCTGTTACCCTATGTGGATGGAAGGGTTCTCCTTCATCATTTGGGTGTGGAGAGGGACCTTCAGCATGGATTGGAGCCATAGGAGACGAGGGGTGATGGGTTCCCACTGGAACGAGGGACTATGGGTTGGAGATAAGGAGTAATTGTTCCCTATGAGGGCGGTGGGACACTGGGATGGGTTGGATGGAGAAGGATGGATGGGGCTTGGAGCAACCTGCTCTAATGGAAGGCATCCTTGCCCCTTGCTTAGAACTGGATGCTTTAAGCTCCTTCCCAACCTAACCCATTCCATGAATCCATGCTCACGACATGGTTTAGTGGTGGAATCTCAATGCTCTTAAAGCTCCAACCTCTATGGTCCCTGCGCAGGGATGATGGAGCAGGAGCTGGATGCGCTTCCAAAGCTGGGATAAAGGGGGATGCAGAGCAAGGCCCTGCAGATGGGAGAGGAGAAGGGAGCCCCAGTGGCACATCCTTACCTGGCAGGTGTCGATGCCACCCTGCGGGTACCCAGCACACAGGTTGTGGCTCTTGATGGCCCCTCGGTACCATAGGCTGCTGTTGCAGAGCTTGGCATCGATGAGGCGGACCTTGGCCTCCTGCAGGGCAGATGGGGACGATGCCCCTGCTGTGGGGACACAAAGGGGGTCAGGACTGGGGGGAGAAGGAACGGATATGGGGGTATTTGGGGCTGAAAAGATCAATGGGAGCCATCAACACCGCCCCATGGCATGGGCTGCATCCCCTTTGTTCTGCATCCTCAACATAAGGAGGACATGGAGGGACCTTCAGCGATGGGACAAGGGGTGATGGGTTCCAACTGAACCAGGGATGCTCAAGTTGGAGAGAAGGAAGTGGTGGGAGACTGGGATGGGTTGCATGGAGAAGGTCGGGATGCTCCATCCCCAGTCGGAGCAACATCCAATAGACCTGGATGAGCTTTACCCTCCCTTCCATCCCGTTCCATGAATCCATGACCCGGCTTCCCAAGGCCAAAGGGGCCGTCGGGCACTCACTTCTGGCCTCCCTCGCGCCCCATCCGCTGATGAAGCACTCGGAGAGCTGGGACACCCTGAGCGTCGCATCGGGCAGGCAGGCGAGCTGCACGTGGTACCCGCACTGCACCGGCTGGTCCAGCTCCACCAAGGCAATGTCGAAGCCGCCGGAGACGTTAGTGTAATATTCATGGACCACGACCCTCTGGATCCAACGTTTCTGGGTCTCGGAATTGGCCCAAGCCAGGTCTGTGATTCCGACCATCACGTACCAATCCGTGGTGAAGCTGGGAGGGAGCGGAAGAGCAGGGATTGGAGCCATAGGACAAGAGGTGATGGGTTCTGACTGGGAATTGCAGGTTGGAGATAAGGAAGGGATTCCCTATGAGGGCACTGGGATGGGATGGATGGAGAAGGTTTGGATGCTCCATCCCTGGTAGTGCTCAAGGCCAGCTTGGAGCAAGCTGCTCTATGGAAGGCATCCCTGCCCATGGCAAGGGCTTGGAACTGGATGATCCCAAGCTCCTTTCCCACCCAACCCATTCCATGATCCATTCCATCCCATCCCATCCTATTCTATGGAGGGGTGGGAAGGAGCCACATTCCTGCTGCTGCCCAAAGGAAAGCACTGCCCCAGCTCGCCTTAGGCTCAAGGGCTGTCAAGCTGGAAGCAGCCTTCTCCTGAGCGCTCCTCCAAGTGCATCCAGGATGGGGAAGGGGACAGGATGGGAGCTGCTCCTTGGCTATTCCCTATGGCTGTAATCCCTTCTCCCCCTTACTTTTGCCCGACGAAGCAGTGAGCGGCCGTGAGGACCCATTGTGGGGTGATGAGGGACCCCCCACAGATGTGCGAGAAGCCGGTGGCCGTGGGGAACTGGATGCTGACCATCCATGGCCAGGCGCCCTGGTGCGCATCCACGCCTCCGACGATGCGCGACACCCCATAGGAATCAGCCATGGGACGGGTACCGCAGGTCCCTCTGGAAGCAGAAGCCCAACACTGGATGGTTAGGGATGAAGGGCGGGCATCATCCCGCCCCACTGGGTGACGCAGGGACAAGGGACCCTATGGGGTGCCCCATAGCTGTGCTGTGCCACCGCATGGGGTGATGGCGAGGAAGCGGGGCTCTCCCACTCCCACCACCCCACTGGTGTGACCATGGTTGGGAGCAGCAGCATCTCCCTATGGAATACCAGGAGCCCCGGAGCCTGGTGCCACTCACCCACAGCTGTCCCAGGAGCCATGCACCAGCCAGGCCAATGCCAGCAGGATGAAGACATGGAGCAAAGCCATCGCTGTCATCACCGCTGAGGGTGACCCCAAGGTGCCACCAAGGTGCTGCCACCACCACTGAGGGTGACACCAAGGAGCTGCCACCAAGGAGCTGCTACCAGCGGGCTGCAACCAAGGAGCTGCCACCAAGGAGCTGCCACCAAGGAGCTGCCACCAAGGAGCTGCTACCAGCGGGCTGCAACCAAGGAGCTGCCACCAAGGAGCTGCCACCAAGGAGTTGCCACCAAGGAGCTGCCACCAAGGAGCTGCCACCAAGGAGCTGCCACCAAGGAGCTGCTACCACCACTGCGCCCAAAGCGCAACTGCCCCAGGGATACGGGTGCTGCATACAGGTCCCTTGGTGCTGCGGCTGATGTCATAGAGAGGCAGGTTTCATGGGGGGGGGGGGGGGGGGGGAGGGGCATGGGGGATTCCATGGGGGGTTCCATGGGGAGATGGAGGGGGTCTGATGGGCTTGGGATGATCTGAATCCCTATGGGATGCTCTGGAGCTCTGTGGGATGCAAAACATGGAAGCAAATGGGGGGCACCCAAAAATGGATGGGGGCACGCCAAAGGGCAATGGAAGCAGATGGGGGCACCCAAAGGCTCAAACAAGCACATGGGAGCCCGCCAAAAGGACCAGGAAGGTGCCCAAGGAACCGCAAGGATGAGGGATGCAGGGGGCAGAAGCAGCATCCCCATGGAGCAAGGTCCCTGGTGAGGATTTATCCCACATTGATCCCAAAACCACCACTGTTTGCCCCTCAAAAGCACCCAAAATCCTGGGATTTGGTGGGCAAGGAGTGGTGAAGGGGTTGTCCTTATATCCCAGAGCCTGGAAGCGGGATCTGGCAGCAGGAGCCTCCGTGCAGGCCCGGATCCAAGGACATGGCTGCTGCCCCAGAAGCAGCTTCCCAGCTTCTTCTTTGGGCCAAAAAGAGGTGGAATGGGGCCCAGGTTCTTGTTAAAAGCCACTTTGGGGGGGGTGGGGGGGGAGTTCAAATGGTGCCAAATCCAGGGAATTTGCCCAGGAGGGGGAGGATGGGGAAAAGAAGGGATTGGAAAGGGATTGGTGCAGAAGGAATGGGGTTTGTGTGGTATTCCTGGAAGTGGGCATGGTTGGATGGGGCTTGGAGCATCCCGCTCCATGGAAGGTGTCCTTGCCCATGGCAGGGGGTGGAGCTGGATGAGCTTTAAGGTGCCTTCAACCCAACCCATTCCGTGATTCCATGACTCCATGATCCCACACCTCTGTGCTGCAGTGTGGATGTTCCCTGGTGTAGGGAACTTAGGGAGGAGCTGGTGGCACAAGGGAGCTCCAGAGCATGCCACAAGCAGAGCATCCCACAGGGATTCACAACATCCCACAAGCAGAGCATCCCATAGGTGTTCAGAGCATCCCACAAGCAGGGCATCTATCTTGGGTTCAGCAGCAGCAGTCATTTTTTCTCCCTCTTGGTACCTGGTGCAGGCTGAGTTTTTGACTTTCAGCCTGGGAACAGCGCTGATAACACCGATGCTTTTCGTTGCTGCTCAAATGTTCAGTCTGACCGAGGACTTTGTGAGCCTCATGCTCTGACATGGAGGGAGGAGGAAGGGAAGCCGGGAGGAAGCAGAGACAGGACACCTGACCCAAACCAGCCAAAGAGGTATTCCATACCACAGCACGTCATGCCCGGGAGGTAACAGGGAGTTACCCAGAAGGGCACTCACTGCTCGGTCGGGCTCGGTCGGCGGGTGGTATTGTATTCTCTTCCCTTGTTATTTCCCTTATTGTTATTATTATTGGTGTAGCAGCAGTGGTTTGTGTTACACCTCAGTTACTGGGCTGTTCTTATCCAACCCGGGGGAGGTACATTCTTTCGATTCTCCTCCCCATCCCTCCAGGAGCGGGGGCAAGGGAAGAAGGAGGGGGGGGAGGTGAGCGAGCGAGACTGCGTGGCTGACTGGGTTTTAAACCACGACTAAAGTTGAGATTGCGATTGCATGGGAACCTAGATACTCCTCTACCACACAACAGCAACATTTCACAGAGTAAACTTAGGCAAGAAGCTAACTCCACACAGAAAAATTACCTTCAGCAACCAAATTGCTGTCATCCATCAGGTCCTACTTTGTTCCTCATCTGCACAGAGCTGTTTCAGGTCTCGGTTTCCTCCTGATTTGTTAGGCTAGGCGGCCACAGCACATTTTTTTAGCACTAATGCATACCTTGAACACAATACCTGTTGAAATAAAAGCCACTAATTGTCCTATTTTATAAGAGACAGCTGAATATTGTTTTCAGAAACCTTAAAGAATCTTCAGCTTACTTAAAAATTGTGGTTTACTTTAATCTGTATCCGAATAATAAGCTTGTACCTTAAAGCAGAATCCATGGTTTGTTGGTGCTCCAGAAATCTTTTTGCCTGTCAAAGACATGTACGTAGCACTAAGGCTGAATTCACAGAAAAACTGCAGATGCCTTGGCTCCTAAAAAGAAGAGCAATGTACTATAGTTAGACTATTTTTAGCCAGCCCCTCCAGATAAGAAAATCAGGAGATGTAGTGGTTATCCTGGTCCAAAATAGTCTTAACATACTGTACGTTTGACATTGTGAAATCTAGAAAGAGACAACTCAGCAGCAATTTCATAATGCAGAGAAAAACCACATCAAACTAGTCAAAGAGCTCATTCTGTCAGAGAGGGAGAAAAACCGAAGTACAAGTGATGACACTTCTGGGAAAGCATCCGCTAAATTCAAGCCACAATAATATTACAGTAGGAGTCACGTTTTGAGAGCTGTATGCATTTCAAACATCAAAATAAAAGGTACTTTCATAACCTGAAAACTGTCCACTCCTCTTTCTAACCATTCTCTCCATCCTCTAAGATGAACCAAGTTAAGGAAGAAAACAAAAGAGGTTTGCTGAAGGATACAAAAGCAGCTCAAGGATTACTCTGGCAGTTAGCACAGAAAATTCAGAACAAGAAAAATCTTTAAGTGCTTTACGTAAAAGGTGTCTCAACTCCAGTGTATCCTGTTTAACATTATCAGGTTTCAAGAACCGCCACCAAAAAGTTGAAGTAGTAAAATGGAAAACTGTACAGTGACAGAACGTGAGAACTCGCAAAATCTTCCTGTAAAATCCCTTTATACACAGGGGTTTTTTATTTTACATCATGAAGTAAGACAACCCCTTTTCAAAGCACCTACTTCCACTTCAGCATTTTAACTACCAGCTGAAAATTGATTTTAAAAGAGTACGCTGTTAACTGACTGGAAAAATATTGATCAGAATGAAGCAAAGTTAGGCAAAAGGAAATTACTCTAAGACAATACTTTTCCAATTTTATATCGCTCTACATTTTATCCAGAATAAATATTTTTCTTCCTTTTTATCGTTGGAAGTTGAAATTCAATTTTTTCTTATTAGAACAGATTTTAAATACATACACCTTTGCTCTAACTTCGTTATGTTACTATGTTCTCCCTTTTTTATTTTCCCTTACCTTAGATGTACCTTTAGTGGAAAAATAAAGGCCAGATCTTCTCAAAAGAAAGTACAGTTCTGTCTGGGATTTTTCCCCCTGCTCCTTTGCATGCAAATAACTGTGAATCTCAGGGGATGTGCTGGAGCTTAGGAACATCTGAAAGAAAACATCAGATATGCATTTCTCCTTCCACCTGAAACCAGCTTTCTATTTCACTAACATACTCAGACAGAACTAAGGGGAATAAACCCCTAAATCCAGTATCACACCACAGGAATTCAATTATGATTGCATCTAATCCCATTAAGAGTACTTCTGACTTAAGATGTGTAGAATGTCACACAGCTCCAAGGTATGCTAAGCAAGTTACATATTTATATAGAACGTATGGTTTGAAATGAGAGTATTAACTATGCAATATGTTGACTTCAGCAACAAAACCAGTGTTAAGAAGTTCTGATCCCATGCCTCAGACCCTACGTATAGAAAACTGCAAATGAACGCTACCAACAGATGAAGAAGAAACAAAACAAAGCTACCTCTCCTTCCTCCTGTGTTACAAACCAGGTAAAGGAACCGATCTGAGCTAAAATTAATTCGGCAAAGAACTCACAAAAACTGAATCACAAACCCATGCAGGTCAGGTAGATGTTACCATTTTCAAAAGGAGGAGACAAAGGAGCCACCTGAAGGGGTGCCTGAGCAGGAGCTTTAGGAGCCAAAAGCAGAAGCTGGGCCAATCATCGAGACAGCTGCTCGAGATATTCAATGGCTTTGCTTTAGCCATTTCAACCAGACATTGTCAGAGCGCAACACAATTGTTACCTAGCAAGACACTGTTATCTTAGCAAAGAGCAAGTACACAGTTCTACTCAGTCTGCAGGACAAAACTGCAGAAGTACCCATTAAAAGCTGGCAACCACATTAACTTTATGCTCATTCCATGAAATGCATTATTCATTTTTATTCCTCTTCTTCCAATAAAACTGCTCAGAACAATGACTCACATCTAAGCATACTAACCTAGAATCCTTCAATTTCCATATACGCAAAGGAACCAACGTCATTACTAAGCTCTTAAAGGAAAATTGCCCCAGGCTGCTCTGTACTATTATCAATTCTATCCAGACTTCTACAGAGATAGGCAACAAAGGCTTTTCAGGGTGATACCTGGGTGCAAATGCAGTTTAAGCTATTTCAGCCACACTGAAGCAGAAGGGGAGGTTCTGGTAGGTGTTCCAGCCTGTTCATCTCCCCATTTGCCACGAACGAACAGGTTCACTGGTAGCAAATATAAAGGCTGAGTTGAAGAAGTATTTTAACTCCATAAACAACGTCAAATGGAAGCTTTACGAAAATCTAAACGAGTCAATCAATGTAAAAAAAGAACAGCATCTTTTTGGGTTTTAGTATCTCTGCTTAACACGAAAGGAGTGCTTGGCTCGCAGCCTGCACAAGTGTCTTTCCCAGGATTTCTGCCATAAGAGCTTCAAACCAGAAGTGCTGTCATGAAAAACGCTTTTCTTACTCAGCAGACCAAAGTGGAATACAAAATACAAAGCTCAGCTTCAACAGCCATCGTTGTGCCCATGCTATCAATTAAAATAAAGGAGCAATAATGCTAGGAAAAACGCAATCCCAGATCCATCTTTTTCTTTCTAAGACAGCTGAGGACTGTGTGAGAAAGTACAACCTGAGCAAGCTGAAGTTAAACTAGTAAACGTCAGAAGGAATGCGCAGTAAAAATATTTCAGAGTCAGAACTGAATGCAACAAACACCTAGAACTAAGGATAGGAGAAAAGATCCCTTCTTCGGGATTTTTGTTCTGGCTTGGTTTTGGAAGGGTTTTCTGTTGTTGTTTTGGTTGTTCCTTGGTTGGTTGTTTTTATTTAACGGAGGTACGTGCAAATTTACTACTGGGGGAATGGATCCCTCTTCAAACAGATAACCAATATATGCCTAATATCAGAAAAATAAGTCCTTAATATAGGAAGATGAATTGCAGAGTTAAATGATGGTATGCTGCAGGCAGGGATTACCAGTCACACGGTACACAGAAACAAACTTGCACCCTCTCTCCCATGCAGTGAAATATATAACATGATTTGTAGGCTGGTGTCAAACGTCACCATGTCTTTCCGAGAGTAGCTTATGACAGCACCAAGGACTCAATTATGATTTGCTTAACTGTGAAGCCAACAAATGAAAACCAATCTGAACAAAAAACTAAAGCAAAATAAATGCCTTTTGTTGGTAAAAAACCAAATCAATCAACAGGTGAGAAAACAGAACAGGAAAAAAACATTGCACTGTCTCAGATTAATACAACAAAAATCAGAAACTCTAGATGTCACTAAATGCAATGAAGTTTGAGAGCCATACTCTTAACTAGAAACTTTTTCTGTCTGCATCTGCAACATTTTGAATGAAAGACTGGCTGCAGTAGCATGGAAAATATTTGCTAAGGTGGATGCTTCTCAAGCATTACACACTATTTCTGACAGTCAAAGAAGCCAACATTTTCCCAAGGCTCTGTGAATCCAGTTTGAATTTGATGACTGATTTCTTCAAAGATGTGACGACAGTTGGCAGTGATCCAGCCCAATGCTGCTGGGAATGAGCAGGATTTTGCCCTGAACCTGCTGACAAATTCTAGGGCCCCAAGCAGTGCCAGTGAAGAGCTGTTACTGACTCTCAGTATTGTCTCCTGTTGACTTCAGTCAGTCTGAGAGCTTTAGACTGGCAGAAAGGCCAGAAAAACCTAGAAGGGAAAATGAGGAAAGGCAGACTGGAACATGCCGAGGAGATTGACAAGAGACTGAAGTTCTGTGCACGGCTATTTCAGCCTGAAATCTGGAACAGAATCAGATGGGAAACTGCTCAGGGACAGAGAGACTTTCTGTGGCAAAATGGTTAGAGAAAGAAAGCTTAACTCTGAAATCTGTGAAGGCAGAGAATGAGAACAACTCAGAACATGGGGGAGTGGGGCAAGAGATGGCAATGGGGAAGGCCAAAAGGAAAAGTCACTACCAGGAATTCTACCTTTCACAAAAGGATGAGTGCCTGTCTTGGTAAGCCCGCTGTGTCTTTAACTTAATTTTTGCATATATAAGATTTATTTTGTTATGCTTATTTAGGAAAGGCATGTGCTCTCTTCTTTAATATATCCTACATCAGGTGCAAGGTTCTTTTTATTCCTCTGGAAGACAGGCTGGACGTGTGCTGTCTACAATAGGTTTTTCTAACGTATTCACATTACATGTAAAAAGCTATTAGAAAGAAGCTGTGAAATTGGCCAACAGAACTCTGAACTTCAAGTCTACTGACCAAACAGTTGCATCTATTAAACAGTGGGCAGTGGGAGGGGAATAGGTTTATTCTTAAAAACAAAACCAGAAAGAACTGTAATTACCCAAGTAATTTCAATCTTCTGTTTTTGAAGGTGTCACTGTTAAATTTAAAACACTGACATACTGCATAGTGAAAAAAATCTGTTACAAATACAATTAAATATAAAAAACTCCAACATTAAAAATTTGAGAAATGGTATTCACAGAGAAAAAACAACCCAAACCAAAAGAAAAAAAAAAGAAAAAAAAGGGGGGGGGGGGGGAGAAAAAAGAAAGAAATCTAGGATAAAATTTTGACCCTTCAAAGGAATTTTAAAAAAAAAACCCCACCAACACCTTATTGACTTCAGTGAGGGTAGGATATCACCTACTAACGACTCAGTTCTGTCAACACTCTAGGCTATGCAGTCTATTCACTGGAAATGCTGTCATGAGTAAGAGAGGCCTCAGATAAAGAGCTTCATGCTACCTTCCTTCTTGAAATGCTTTTAAGCATCCGATTTGCTTAAATAGCCTACAGCAAGACTTCCAGATTATTCACACTGCCTACCACTAGACATGTACATACAGTGTTGTCTCAGAGAAACCATATTCTAATAAATATGGCTTCTAATTCTAATAGTGACACACTTTATTTTTAGGCTATAGGTCAAACCTCTCTTCGGTACACACAGACATCTGGTGTAGGTCAGACCCAGTAATTTCACTTAGCACATGCTAAATGGATAGCAGGCAGTTAAACTGTTTTTTTGTTCTGAGGTTATTCAGATGTTCTGACTTAAAGCCATCAGCCAAAATACTCACTTTCAATGAAAGTCAAGAAAAACATACTTGAAAAATATTTTACTCGCTCACTGCTCAATCCACAAAAAACTATAAAAGTATCAGAAGTGATTTTTTAATCACTTGTAAGCACTGAGTTGTTAAAACTAATGTCTCTCTTGCTACTTGACCAAGCACATCACAAAGAATAACCAAGACTGTTAACTTGTCTTAATGAAAGTTTCCAAGGATATAGCGACTGGCTGTGAACAACTGACCCAACAGCTCCTGCTGAAACGTGCGTGAGGACTGCACAGTTCACAAAGGTATTCTCTGCCTCATGCCTCCTAAGTTTTATTGAACAAAATACAATTAAACAGACAATACACCATAAAACAGCAACAGAGGAGCGTTCACAACAGATTTTTCCATCTATCAAAATGGGGTGTAACCATTACCTCTTTAGAATGATTCTTAATCTTACCCACAAGCTCTGCACATTCGCTGTATATCGTATATGGGCAAGAGCATCCAAATCAAATGTTTATGTTACACTGCAAAATCTACTTGATATTTGGGTAGCAAAAGTGAACCAATTTTCATTGGATATGCAGCATCTGTAGAAATTAATTCTTTTTATTTAGGTTTGTAAAAATTATTTACAGAATCTAGTTCTGTATGTGTCAATTATATTTAATTTGAAACATTTTTAATCCATTGGGGGTTAGCTTAACCTCCTGACTACTAAACATCCATTTTTATAAGGATATAACTTTTTAATACAGAAGAATGTTTTGAGAATTATTTATTTAATGTTTTTCCTTTACTGGTGGATGCTAGAGTAGAATTTATTATATAATTAAAAAAAAAACCTCAACAACCTAGCTTTAATATTTCTTTCAGTTTTACCTTTAAAATCCTGTGTTCTTATGTTGCCTTTCCAACCAGTCTTTATCCCCAAAACTCACACATAAGCTTGTTGTCTTAAGACCACTGAAAGTTCTTCTATTAATTAATTTTTCTAGTGACAAGCAAGCAAGAGTGATGAGTATGTTTCCACCTTTATTACTCATTTTTCCCCTCTTTGGGAAGTAAGACCATGATCCCTGATATGGTCATTCTGTGAATCTATTCCCACTGTAAGTTAAAATCTTGTGTCCACTTAAAGATGACTAACACTGAGTGACCTACCTTGTTTTTCCCCAAAGGCTACAGTAGCCTTCCAGCTAACAAATCATACTAGTCACTCTGAATTTTCTACTCATTAAGTTTAACCTTTTAAGCCTTTTTTTTTAGCGGGTTGTATCACATTCCCATTTCCTCATTATCCTCCCAATGCCTGCTGTTAAGTATGTGCCAAGTACTGCAGCACTCCACCTTTTTAAGGAAACAGGGTCTTTCACCTGAAATACCCAAGAAAGGCATTAACCATTTTTACTTCATCTTCTGTTTTGACACTCCGAAAGAATGCCTAAGTTTCCAAGTGCGGTCATACAGTAACTGTCTGGCAGGGACACACCACCTCATACCTCATAAGGAAAAAAGTAGTAACCATATTTTGAGGTATTCATAACCTAGGAACAGATCCAACAGTGGCAAAGAATTATGCTCACAAAAAAACAGGCAATGGGAAATTCTAAGCTATGCTGGCTCATCTGCATTCAAAGATTACACACCTGTAATATCCCAGAGTGGCTTACAGCTGCATGGGGCTCACTTGGAAAAGGTACCATATGATCCGGAAAAAAGCTCTGGAACAATAACAATTTGTATCAAAGTTCAAGAAAAATAAATATAAAACTTCCTATCCCTTTTGGATGCAAAATTAAAGTTCTCCATGCCCTGCAAGACACTGCAGGTTCTCTGATCCAGGAATCCACATTTACCTTACTATCATTCCTCAATTTGTGGTATCCGATATATTATTTGCTGGAAACCTTAAAAACTTTGAGAAAACATCACCAGTTTCTGGAATCAAGAGGGTTTCATACACCACTACTTGGCTCTTAGTGCTGTTTTTCTAGTAGTAATTTCTATTGCTATTGACGTTTAAGAGTTGCCTGGGGGTTCAACGTGCTGCAAAGTAGGGGCAACATATGCCAACAGTGTTTTCTACTGCTTTCCTTACACTAGAAACCCAGCAAACCTTTTTTGGAAAAACTGCCAGTAATAGAGAATAAGTCCTCTCAGTTTTTATCTAACTATCCACTTTGTGTACGAATATCAGTTAGATCTGACAACATCAATATGGTATGGTTAAAAAGTCCACATTTAAAGTGTTGATTTCATTATCAAGGAAAGCTCAAGGGGTAATTTATGGATAGACCTGCAGCTGGGGAGTTCAGTACACTCATGCAAATATGAACCGGCCAAGAATTTGATCACTACTTATGAAGTAAAGGCACAGCTACAGGTTGGGCAGAGAAGAGATTCAGAGCAGCCCTGTGGAGAAGGACCTGGGGGTGCTGGTCGATGAGAAAATGAACATGAGCCGACTTCAGTGTGCACTCCCAGCCCAGAAG
This sequence comes from Pezoporus flaviventris, assembly GCF_033815535.1. Lineage (NCBI taxonomy): Eukaryota > Metazoa > Chordata > Aves > Psittaciformes > Psittacidae > Pezoporus > Pezoporus flaviventris. The sequence goes on along the minus strand of NW_026892683.1, from coordinate 204,051 downwards.
GCCAATCGTATCCTGGGCTGCATCAAAAGGAGCGTGACCAGCAGGGCAAAGGAGCTGATCCTGCCACTTTACTCTGCTTTTGTGAGACCTCACCTGGAGCATTGTGTGCAGTTCTGGTGTCCTCAACATAAAAAGGACATGGAACTGTTGGAACAAGTCCAGAGGAGGGACAAGAGGGTGATCAGGGGACTGGAGCACCTCCCCTATGAAGATTGGCTGAGGAAGTTGGGGCTGTTCAGCCTGGAGAAGAGAAGGCTGCGTGGAGACCTCATAGCAGCCTTCCAGTATCTGAAGGAGGCCTATAGGGATGCTGGGGAGGGACTCTTCAGTAGGAATTGTAATGATAGGACAAGGGGTAACGGGTTCAAACTTAAACAGAGGAAGTTTAGACTGGATATAGGGAAGAAATTCCAGGTGAGGCACTGGAATGGGTTGCCCAGGGAGGCTGTGAATGCTCCATCCCTGGCGGTGTTCAAGGCCAGGCTGGACGAAGCCTTGGGTGGAATGGTTTAGTGGGAGGTGTCCCTGCCCATGGTAGGGGGGTTGGAACTTGATGATGTTAATGTCCTTTCCAACCCTAACTATTCTATGATTCTAAGTTTTCCCAAGGTCTGGACAAGTTTGAAGCTAATATTCCCTTGACCATCAAATGTCCAGTGACCTTCATTTTTAATAAAACTGAACTACTGGTAGGGTTGATTCATATCAACAGAGCATCCCTGCTACACCTGGGTTCACAGTACCCAGAAGAATGACTCAAGCAGAAACAGTAAACTCTCTGATCAACCACAGTTGCTTATGCTAGTCATACCTGCATGTCTGCCACACTCCACAGCTGGTTCCAAGCACTGGCTAACCAACACACTTCTTTGAAAGCTTCTCAACTAACCATTGACTGTCTCAAGCTTAGGATTTTTCACTGGTGCAATCACACCTCTAGATTGGGGAGTACATGATTTGCCCAGAGAAACACAGGTGGAGAAAGAAAAAGCCTCAGATCTCTTGGATCTTTTGTTACCTTAATATTTACCTTTTCATCTTTTTCACAGGTAGATAATTTGAGTTCCCTGCCACTGTTCACCTTTCAAGTCCTCATACATTTCTATTTCTCCCTTTGACATCTGAAACAAGCAGGCTTTACAGAAGACAGCATTACCAGTGACCCAAATACACCATGCATTTGAGCAACCAGAGGGTGAACTCCTCCAGCTGAGCCAGGACTGCTTCCATGGCCTTTTGTCATCAGCCACAGCCTGAATTAGCAACATTAACCTTTGGCAATACCCTTGAATTAGGAGTTGTCTCTGCTCTCCTTCCATTCCTTACATACACTAACTCTGGCTTCACTTCCACTTGCTCCTAACAGGCTACAGCTGCTCACAGCCCTTTGTGTCAGCTGTCATGTAGCTGCAGCTGTGAGAAGCTGCCACAGGGCACCACTGGCCCAGAACATCCAATTTTCACTTAAACAATAAAATCCATCTTTGCTACAGATGCCCCTCCTCACACTGCTTCATTTTATGTTTTGTTGTCACTCGATGGAAACTTCACTCAATCTCAATCACTTTATTTTGTTGCAGGTCTATGTGCAAACTTCAATAAAGTTAAGCCCATGCCTGCATGATGTTTATAGCTGAGACTAATTAACAGCTGAGCTAGTGGAGAGGCAAAGATATGTTGCTTGGCCTCCCTCTGCTCAGCTTTGGGCCAAGGCAGGGGAGCAGGCCTGCTGTCCTGTCCCTGGTCACTCCACTAAGGTGGTCGTGTGTTCTCAGAAGCCCCAACAGAAGGTGGGGATGCTCAAAGGCTGGTAGTTGCGAAGCAGAGGAGGAGAGGTGGGCAGGCTGCCTTACCTTGCCTGGGCGGCAGTCTGCTGGCCCTCCCTTCGCTGTTTTGTCTCCTCCAAGGCTGCTTTTGGTTCCATCCTGTACATGGTAGGTCCTTTTCCGTAGACGTCCAGTTCCACCTTGGGGAAAGCAGCAGGACCTGGTGTCTGTAAGAGAGGCAGGGAGGTTGCTGGGTACACAAGTGTTCTGCTGACAGGCAGGGTACTCAACAAAATGATCACACACTCGCTGTACAACATGCACAGTGGATTAAACCAGCACACTAAAGCAAACAAGCACAGTAAAGCAAAGTGGGTAGATAATTCTATACAGTAAGTAAGTACAGTAAAACAAATTGTGTACATGTATATAAGTAAAGTACAGATGACAATTAGCAGTGCATCCAATCAATACTGCAGAGAGAGACCAGAGACTTAGAAGAAAGACATCACCAGCCATCATCAAACCATCCTCCAGGCCCACACTTCAGCTGGGAAGCCCCATTGCAGCCATTGCCGGGAGACTCAGGTAATCAGGAAAGTTCCTACGAGGTCCATCCACACATAGGTGAGGCCTCGGAGTCAGCTACAAGAGGCTCCTGCTTTTGTACCCTTAGAAACACAAGGGGCTTTATGCCAGCTCTGCCACTGTTTACTCGTGGGCCCGTGCAGTTCCTCATCATCTCAGTGTTGGTCACACTGACAGCACTGGCCAGGTGGCCCAGCGTGCCCAAGCAGGAAGCTCACGGAACAGCTGCACCCTCATGGTTTCCTGCCTCTTTCCGACAAACAGTCACCATGAACAGACACACGTGGACTCTGCCAAATACACTGTGAAAAACCCACACTGGGTTGTCTCTCAGTCAGGAGAGGGAATCAACTCTCAGCGAGGTTCCCATCCGTTACAGTCACAGCCAAATCCAAGCACAGGAGCGGTATGCACATAGAGATGGAGACGAAAATGGAGATAAGAAAAATAATGTAAAAGAATATTTTCTTTTCACAAAATAATGGAAAACAACCAAAATTGTCTTCCTGATACAGACACTCAAGATTTCTACTGCAATTGAAAATAATCTGAACAAAACAAAACTCTTGGAGCCAAGACTACCCATTTTCTAAGAGCCTTCTCAGCTTTCACAGTGGCACACACAGTCCTGACTTCCACAGGAGGAACTCAAAGGTACGCTTCTGTTGAGCTGGACATTTGTGATGGAGGTTCTGTGGGAGTATGGGCCCTGAATACCCCATGAGGGAGGCCATCTCTGCTTTTATAACAGGGACACAGGGCTATGACTTCAGTTTTCCAGAGAAAAAGAATGTTGTGCTTTGATTTGATTAACCCAGCTGTGATTGATGCAAGAAGCCTCAGCGCCTGTATTTCAGGCAGCCTGCTTGCACAAGTCACACAGTGTTTATGGTGAAGATTTCACGTGCCACACGCCTGACAAATTACTTTGCCCTTTTGAGTAGAGAAAGAATGCGTTTCACATGGTATCTGCAAACTGTGAACAGCCACTGCACTCACACAAAGCAGCAAGACCACTGTCTGCAAGGAAAATGATTCATATCCTCAAGAGGGTGCCCGAGCACAGTCACTGTATCTCACAAGCCAGATTCCACCAGAGCTGAGAATCATGAGTCTGCTCCTTGGGTAAGGAGCATTCTGGAGGGTAGATTTTGTCTAGTTAAGCCCACCAGCACTTTTGGATCACTGACTACTGCGGCGCTTGAGCCTTTTGGGCATCTCCCCACTGCCCCAGTCCTGCCAGCCCATCTGTGCCAAGCACTTACAATCAACTGAGGGAAGCAGAGTAATGAGGACGCATTTAATGAAATGCTCAGTACTACTAAGGCCATAAATGACAGAATCACAGAATACCTCCCTACTGAACACAAGTGCACGTGTCCTGTCTTTCACACAACTGCCTCCTGTGCTCTTCAAGATGCCTTCCTCAGCTTACGTGGTTTACCTTTAATGCTTATTTCTATTCAAGGTGGTTTGAATCCTATTAACCCTTAAAGCTCTCACAATGCAATTAGAGAAACCCCAGCTGGATCAAACTATTTTTACAGAAGTCACCTGTTAGAAACATGCATGCCAGGAGGTAAATTGCTCTTTTGTTAGATTTATTCTCAATTACCTTTATGCAGATGTTGCTTTGGGGCTGCACCTGTGGAGCTATTGGTGACTCCCATCCAATGCAAGTGGGTGTAGTCACTGGCAGCAGATGTCTGCATTCAAGACATGGTGCCACCTGAAGAACAAGCCACATCACATCATGTCATGAAGGCTATCAAGAGGTTTTCAGTATTTTCCTGGTTAGAGTCTGCAGCAGCAAAGTCACTAGAAACACTGAAGCTGATAGCCACAGCTGCTGGTACGGATCCTTACAGATCAAAGGCTACTGAGAAAATAGGAAGACAACTGGAAAGAGTGACTTTACTGACAACTAAAACTAGGCCAGAAAGGTACTAAGTTAGTTCTCAGTAAAATTAAAAAGCCAGAGAGAAGATAGAGGCATCACTGTGAAAACTTGGTGCTCTTACATATATGCCCACACCTGCCACCATTTAAGGTTTCAGGCATGATGGATCTTCTGTAGCTATGACACAAGCAGTAGTTACTAACTGCACTACTTAGCACTGGAACAAGATGCATGCGCAGGTCCTGAAGATGCGGTGGTTGTTGTTGTTGCAGCATGAAGAGGAACCTGAATTTGGTCATGTTTCCTGACACCGGTGAAGAAAACACAATTTACTTTTCCAGTCTTACCCCTACTAACATAACTGGCACTGGAAGGAATCTGTGGTTCATTTTGCCCATTATTTAAGAATTACATCCAGTGCTAAAGGTATGGAACAAAATCACAGAATCTCAGAATCCCAGTCTGGTTTGGGTTGGCTCCTTAATGAAATGTGCCCTCATAAAAATCATGAAATGCAAACAAAAGTCTCAAGGCTCAAAGTTTCACATGAACACGTAAGGAAGGTTTTATAATTATAAAATATATATAATTATATAAAAATATACATAATTAAAATTATCCATAATAATAATAGAAATGCTTATATATCTCTCTTACCATTATAAATCATACAGTCTAAGAGAAATGCTTTTCAGCCCTCTGGGCTCATGACACCTCAGACCATAGGTGCGCACGTGTGTGTGCGCGTGCTGCGGGGGCGGCAGTCGGGTCGGGGGGGCTGCAGCATCTGCAGAATGGCTTCCCTACATGTAAAACCTGCACTTGCTGGATATGTGACAGGGCTCACGTCCAGCCCCACAGTCTCACCGCATTGCTTGTTCCAATGAAGAGTGGCCATAGTGGAACATCAGCTGGTTTGCCAGAGGCCCAGGAACAAGAGGCAAAGGCACCAGCAAGGGTCCGTGGACCCAGCGCAACTGCAAAGTTCACCAGCCAGAGAAAGACAAAGGCATCGGCTACCTGGAAGATGAAGAGGTACTCAGGTACGGGCTTTCTCCTCCATAAAAAGCAAAAGTACGCTGAGCACCTGCACACAGTTCAGTCACCTTGGTTGTGCTAAAAGCCTGTCCGGGAAGAGAAATCAACACCACAATGATAAGCACTGAATCCTGTGTTCACAGGCTCTGAAATTTAGCAGCTTCATACAAATCACATCATTCTGCTTGATGTCTCATTAGATCATTCAACACTGCACTCCAGTACTATGTAACCTGTTTGCATATATAAGGACTCATGTCCTGTGCAGGTGTTTAACTTTAAACTATACGGTTGGCAAACAGGGCTGCTTACCACACGACTGAAACCTAGAGATATGGAATCTGAATGTCAGAAATATACTTTTAAGATACACAAACGCTTCCGTTTCATTAAAGAAAAGCTGCTCACATAAAAAGTAATAGTGAGGAAATAAGAACAATTGAAAACCAGAGGGTAAGTCAAAACCAGAGGCTTGTGCAAATCACCACAACCGACCTGAAATCAACTGAGCTGAGCCATTCTGTACAAGCTGCCACAGCTTCCCTTACCCATCTCACGGTATTAAAACAGGAGCAGTCTTTACATGAAATTACTCTTCCTCACTTCTCTTGTTCAATTCATGCGTTTGCTCAGTTTGGGCGTTAAATAAAACCAGTCAGTTCCTAATCCCTTTCTTTTTAGAGTTCGTGTATCAGGATGTTGGGGAATTGTCAGGGATGTACCTAACCACAGCAGTGCATTGACATTTAAACACCTGAAAATAACCTTGCTATAACATTTGATAAATAATTCTAGTTTTCAAGAAACACTTCAATTCAACCCCACACTCAAGTCAAAAGACAAGTATTTCTGGAGCTCCATAAAGGTCATCACTGTGCAAAAGCAGCCAAGCCTCTGCTTTGAAACCTGGCTGCTCTTTGGGCAAGTCTGAGGCACAGCTTTCAAATTCTTCCACTGCCTTTTGAGAACCACAAAACCAGAAATCCTCATGGATTCAGGAACACTTTTCCAAATAAACCTCTATTTCTGCGTCTTCTTTTCTCACCCAGAAAATGAGGCTGGTTGATACTCACCTGCTAACAGGACACTGCACAAAGAAAATGCTTCATAGCTCTAAACTGCTTTGAACAAAGGAGTCTTAGCTGAACACGAAGCACTATTTTCAGATTTAACATGAGGAATCATTACTTAAAGTACGCACACTTTCTCACATTGCATTTAACAGCAATTAAGAAATACAATTAGGATAGCTCTCACAGCAGGGAAGTATTTGTAACACCTCCCTCTGGGTCACAAGTCAGCTTTGCATACTTGCATGGTGTTGGATTAGCCATTACTTTATACACAGGTTCTCCTGATGTAGCCAGAAAACTGAATGAGGTTTTTCAAGGAGGAATCCCAGAGCTGTGGGCTTTGAGCAACTCAGGAGTCTGCAGGGGGTAACCACAAGCTCTAAAACACTTGTGCCGCTCACAGAAAAACGCTCTTGCTATGCAGAGATGTGTATGAAGGGCCACAGACAAGACTGAATACTTTCATTACTTACAGAACTCAGGCAGACTTCATCCCAGAGCTGTATGCCATGGCCCTCTTTGCATGACAAAGAACAATTTGTTTGCAAAACGTGACTGTCCCCTTTCTGACACTTTACCAAAGCCTTGCCTTTCCAGGGACAGACAATGGCTGCTGTCAGGCAATTCAGAGGACTCCGGGCGCTCTGTGTTCTCTCACTCCTTCCCTACATTATTCTGTACAAAACACACGTGGAGCCCACCCAAGCTAACTAAGCGACCATTAACAGCAGGTTCACAGAGCATACAGCCGAGAAAGGGCATAGTCACTCTTTGCTGAGGTTCCTTTTTCACCCCTTGAAGCCAACCTTATGTAGTATAAAAGACCTTGTATGATCCTCTACCTTGGCATGGGTTTTAGTCCAGTTCTTTCTAATGACATTGAATTCACTATCCAGTTGGTACATCACACGCAAATGGCCACTGAGGAAGAGTGCACCGGTGCAGCAAGTGCCAAGTGACCAAATAGCCCTTTTAACGCTGGTTTGGCTAAGGTGAAAGCAGAGACTTAACCGGTCTTGTAGACCAGAAGACTCTTCCTCCAGAGAGGTACACAGATAATTAATTAATTGCAATGCTTTAACTGCACAGGAGCATAAGACAGGAAACAGGTACCTGGCTGAATGCAGAACCTCAGCATTTCCCAATCCCATTACAAAAATCCTAAACCCTGACTCCTGAGAACCATAACATCAACAGAGAGGGCAGAAAACTACAAGCAAGTGCACACAGAGAAACTCAGAGCTAACTCCATGTGCTCTAACACAGCTCTACTTCCGAGGCCCTCAAGGCCTTAGCTTATTTGCAATTAAATCCAAGGGCGTGTTAAGTCCATTTCTCCTTTCTTATGTTCCCATTAAAACAAACCCAAACCAAACTCAAACCACAACTAAGAGTTGGCACTGGACAAACCAGGAACCACTGTGAATAAAGCCTATCCAGAGTTCAGAAAACACAAAATGAAGAGGCCTCCCAACTCTCACATCCTGCTCTGCTTTCCTTTGTAAGCAGAGCTGAAAAGAAGAGCCTTGGACCACACCACATCACAATGTCTGGTCGTGGAATTCTCCTTTTCCCTCTGCAGACTTATGCATTTCCAGAAAAAAAGGTCTTTCCTAAATTAAAAGCCCCAGCTAAAACAACACCACTCCTCTACCACTAGTATATGTCTCTCTGGAGACAATCCAATGACAGAGCAAAGCTGGCAGCTGTAGCTCTTAGGCTCCTATTAACAGTGCCCCACACTGGGCACACACCTCCTTGCACCCAGGATACATGGGGCCGCTAACAGCGTCTGTACTCTTAAGGCAGGGAGCTGGGAGATAAGAAATGTCTTACTGCAAACGAGAGAGCTCTTATAAGCACAATGCAATGGCGATCAGGATCCGATTCCTTAGGAAGATCAGCATCAGTATGATTATGACAAACTTGCTCTAAGGTTAGAGAGCTGAGAGCACCATGTCCCGAAACATTTCCTCTCTTAGTTGTGAGCAGTGTTTGATTCATAACCCAGATCTTGTTTAAAGAGTTGGCTTCTCTCTGATTTCTATTTGTGTCACTTCAAATCCTACTGCTGCAATAGGAAGCAAAAGAATTCTCTGGACTCCACCTCGAGAAGGCAGAGTCTTAAATGCCTGAAGCACACCTCCTCTCACCCTGAGACACATCCCTTAATTCTGGGTGCCTCAGAGGGTTAGACAACAATTAAACCAGCCCAGCGGTGGTGGATGGTTACACACAGCAGGCCCTGTCTCCTCCAGCTGAAACCAAGAGTTCTGTGGAGGGAGAGGAAGACAAAGGGAAGGTATCCCTCAGCCGTGGCATCTGGAGGTTTGCACAGGGACAGGGGAATTGGCTTCAGGTCCCACAGCTTTGACACAGCCTCAGAATCCAGACCCAGATAGTCAGAGATGATGTTCAGTTGCGATCCCCAGTACTGATAGCAGTACCCCTAGCCATCAGAACCGCACGTGGCAAGTGACCCCTGGGGTGCTCAGAGCCACAGACTTTCTTCAGAACAAAGGTTTTGTTACACACATTTCAGCACCTATTTTTGATATGGTTCTCCATGAAGGAATACATAGGCAGGTTGCTTTGCGGTTGGTCTCAGGCCAGTTCAGATCTCTTAAGTTAACGTAGCTTGTCCCCATTAGTAGTACCTCAATTCACTCATCTGAAAGTGACACTAACCTCTGGATAAACTGTACATTGGCTGCTAAGAATCAGGCAGGGGAGTTACACGGAAAGATGTAAGAAAATCCTAATATTCTCTAGGGCCAGCATGCTAAAAAGCTCTGCCTCAACAATATGCAAAGATGCTCCTGAGCTCAATGATCCAACACAGTTACTTGAAGACACAAAGCAGAGGAAGCAGATTAAAGGAGTAAACTAATGACCAATTCATTTAGCTACCAATAGGGAGAAGCACTGCTTTAGGCTATGTGCCATTCATCATCAGTTAGTGCCTTCTAATAGAGTAGTAACAGCAGCACAAATAGTGTTTGACAGGTATTTGTTCTCTCTTGTGCCCCTCCTTGTCTTTTGTTCCAGTAGGATTGTTTTAAATACGCTGCCCTTGTAAGAGAAAGCAGTGAAGCACTTCTGAAAACCAGAAGTGATGACATTTGTGATGGTTCATTACACAGCCTCAGGACAGCCTCCAAGAAAATGCAGTCACCTGAATGTAAACAGGTCTACAAAAGATGCACAGAGTTATTCATCTCATTTCTGGGGCCCTCCAGGAGGGGGCATAAACAGACTGAGAGACAAAAATGCCCCTCCTTATCTTCATCGGGACTTAGTTCTTGCCTTCTGCTTCCCCATTGGGAAGACTGAACACACGGGAAGTAGAATGCTAGGAACACAAGCCTTTTTCACTCTCATCACTAGTGCGACTGCATTCTGGCCCCTTACACAGTCACTTTGCAGAAAAAGTAGATTTTTGTACTATACAAAGAAAGTGAATTCTGATTACTTCTACGAGCAACATATGTAGAGGAGGAGATTTAACAAGGCAGAAACTGTAGCAAGACAGCGACTGAATCTTCTGAACATCCCTTAACAGATACCAAGTTTAAAGGGCACTTACTAAATGCTAACCATGTTTGCCTCAGCTGCAGGTGCACTCTCAAGTCTGTCTGGAATCCAGCACCAGAAACAGTGAGCTCAGATCCAGGTACTCCTTTAAGATGGTCGTACTCCCAGCGACGATGCCGGATGCCTGTTAAAAATCAATCAATATCAAATGAGCGTTTTTGAAGAGTGCAAAGACAAGGTTGGGGTTATTTAAATCTTTGACAAGTGAAGCGTTTTGTCCTCAGCATGTCAGGGAAGCAAAACTAAACACGCGTTACTGCGAGACTAGCCAGCTATAACATCACATCTACAGATAAGAAAGATCAGTACAAGTGAAAGTGGACTAAGTACACTGGGGGTAAATAGTTCGGGTTACTACATCTGGGGCTAAGTATCAGCACAGCTGGATTCTTACGAAATTTTGCTGCCATTTAGGCCCTTCTCATTTAATTGAGTCTAAACCTAGGCACTAGTTCTCCCAACTACAGCATTTAACTGATGTAATCACTTGCTTTCCTTGCCCAAAATCAAGCAATAAGGAAAAACAGCCTCAGAGCCTGGAGGATTACACCTACCATAACCTATAATTCCAGTCACGCCAAAGATGAAAATCCAGAAGAGAATCCCAGCTGTGAACCTCAATAACACAAGGAAGAGCAGGCTCACAATCATTGCAACGAACAGCCCACTAGAAAGACAAGAAACAGAAACCCAGGCAGAACAAGTGTGAGCATCTTTCTTGCACGCCTCTTACTCCAAATGAGGGTCCCTTCGTCTCGTGTAGGAGAACGGTTTGCAAAAATGTATTTCAAAATCTTCCTTATGAAATATTTCCTCACGGCTCTCTGCTGTTAGAAACAGACAGATTATATATGATGATCTGGACACAGCCAGAACTGTCTGCGTACACCGAGTTCTCAGGGTGTCTGAATGGGACCAGCACACGTCTGGTTTGGTCATTTACACTGGCTGACCAACTCACTGCCTTTTCCAGGCCATGGCCTAGTCTACAGCACACAAACTTAAATGGGAGACATACCTGTGTGTGGGGAGGTTACTGGTTTATGTCCTCCATTTAAAATCCCTGCTTGCACAGAAACAGTATTATGAAAGTAACATTTGAGGAGCTTTCCTAGAAAAAAAAGAATTCATTTTAGGAGGAAAACCAGTGATCCTTTCTACCCATCGGAGAAGAAAATGATCAGGGCATAGTGATGCATAAAAAGAACCTGTTCAGAGCCATCAGTGGGAGCCCTAGGATGGACATCTCCAGTGTCTTTATCAAGTCTGTGCTAAGGAAACATTTGCTTTCATTTCACTCCCAGAAAGCAAGTCAGAAAGGAAAGAATGACTGCAAAAGGCCTTTACTCAGCGGGTTTCTTCTAAAGCAATGCAAATAAAGCAGTGGGAACAATGGTTCCATCCAACAAAGATCCAGCTTAGACGCTTCACAGAACATTTCATTTCTCTAGAACTCTGAGGTGTTACATCAGAATTTTGTGTTAGAACAGACTCAAAAGAAATGAAACCCTTTTCTTCCCTGTGGTCAGGAACTTCTCTTCTGAACGTTCCCAGTTTATTTAGCCAGTGACTAAAGATAACAAACGGGTCAGCCTGACCACAAACAATCAAAACCGGATGTCTTGGGCAAACTAAGCCAGACAGGCAGAGGGACAAGAAAAAGAACATCAGTTTATTTAGTTAAGCCTTTGTAAACTGGTCTTAAGTCCTAGCCCCTTAGAGGCTTCCCAGCATGATGCGTGTTCCCTTTCTGAATGGCTTGTTTGAAATTCAGAATGCATTCCTCAAAAAAAGCACTGCCATTTTGGAGTTCCTGACTCTCTTCTTCAAGGTAGTAAGATACCTTTATCTAAGGTTAGCTTCAGATTTGCTCTAGTAACACCAAAACTGAATGAATACATGGTAACAACTGTCATTAATAGAGTGCTTCCCTTAAAGTGAGCCTTGAAAGCAGCAGTTCTTTGGGAGTAGGATAAAAAGAACAGAGCAATTCCATATTAGATTTTTAATCCCACCTCCTTTCACCATCAGGCCTTCACTCTCATCACCCAAACTCTGGCACTTTCATATGTTTGCCCAGAAATCACTGGATGCATGCTGTCATTTGGTGAAAAGTGTGAGGAAAATTCTACACAACTACTTTAAAAGTAACAATCCCTTATAAAAGTATCCTATTTGAAATGTGGAAACTGGCTTCAGTATGGAGAAAGTCTGTTCAGAATATGGTCAATTCTCTTGCCAGCCCATCTGTTGAGCAGTATCTCCTTTGAGAGAATCTTCACCGTAAGCCTGATTTCAATAACAGATCTAGAGAGAACGGTCATTTAGGCATATATACTCACAGATCTGCTGCAGCAAAATAGCTACTTCTTTTGTTTTGGTGCTGCATTTTTACTAATTGCTCATTATTGAGTAAGAATTGCAAGATAAAGCTAACTCTGTTCAGTAGGTTTTATTCTTTAAGTTGCTTTGCCTGCTGCACTGGATTTGTGTATTACAATGAATTTAACTACATATTGCTAGTATCAATTTGGAAATTGGGATGTGTTTTATATAGATATTCATGACATTTAGCAACTGCAATTGGTTTGAAAGTCTCGTAATCAAGAATTTTTAGGTTTGGAATTACCAGGCAGATGGGTCCTGCAACAGAACACAGCAGCACCTCTTGGGTTTCTGCCTGGCAGGATATTAAAAAGCTACTCCAGACCATACTGTATGCATGTATGCTGTGCTATCCTTACCTCACATACAGAACCATAACAACATTATGGCAAAGCTTAAAAGTAGGTTTGGTAACAAACACGTACGTGATCAATTCTTCAATTCCCTACACATTCCATAGTGAGTTTGGAAAAAACATAAAATTACCCATTAGAATCTTACATTAAAATCCAGTACCAAGAAATAGCATAGTCTTCAAAACCCTTTACTCCAATTGATCTTGCATCCAGGATATTACTGAAGCTGCTGAGAAAAGACAAGACTGCTAATAGCAGAGAAGCAGAAAACAGCTCAGTGAAGCAAAAGGAGGACTTCTTGGAGTTGTTTTCCTATCCTGAAAAGTGCTTGCCCATATTAACGTTTCCTCAGAAGAAATGAAGAATCATCTTGTCAAAGAACAAACAATGTAGTTGTAGATGCCAGAAGAAGGAAACTTCCTAAGGTGCGGGTGCTAGCACTGCTGGGAAGGTGCTAGAATGCGGCAGCCTCAGATCCAGAGGTAAGAAAAGGTACCCCTGTGCTCCAGACTGCCTGAGGATGGAGAGTTGCTACCCAGCACTGGAGATGCTTGCTGTCCATCTGCAAGGGAGGTGCTGTCTGGCATCAGAGCCCAGGACGTTGCCTTTTGACCTTCAGACGTGTGCTAAAACCAGGAGCATGCTGATGAGGTGAGATGCAAAAGTACTAGGACAATCCACAGTACTAGGAAGGCTGCTGTAGGAAGGAAGAGCTGAGGCCATCACTGGCTGGCCTGAGTCCTGCTGCATGAAGACTTCAATTTGAACCTCCTTTAACTTCCCTTGCTATTAATTTTGGCTAGGAAAACCAAGTGGAATGTTTTCAAAACTGACAGTCATTCTGAGGAACACTAAAGCTTGTGGCTCCTTGTTCATTTCTGCATACCACAGTGCTGGTTTTCCCTACTGGAACTTTGCAAGTGCTCAGGCACAGAAACCATCTACCAGGAAGTCTCGTCCGGGTACCCTCAGCCATTTGATACAACAGATTCTGATCTTTGTTTTTCAATTCCTAAATTATTTCACAGTCTCAGAATCCAACACACAAGCACTTAAGAAGGGTAAAACCTACTTTGCAGCTCTCCTGAGGTCGGTTATGTTTCTTGTTTTCCCTCTTCCGTCTTTGAAGGTAGTCTGATTTGCCACAGCCAGCACACCACTCTTCATGGAGAAGTCCAGGAAGCATCTCTTCAGAACTATTCAAAATACCAAAAGAAAGCAGGAATGGAAAGCAATGGAAAAAAAGACAGAAACTATGGGTAAGACAGAGAGAGGAGGAGTTTATAAAAGAGAGAGACAAGGACAGATGTTCACATACTCATTTATGTTGCCCTGCACTTTGCGGCACCAAATCCTTGGTTTCATTCCAAAGGGAAGAGTAGGTCAGTCCTCCTACCAGCTGTACGTCACCTTTATCTACTGGTTCTGCACTTTCCTTATCAGGTTCCAATAAGCACTGATGCCTGGGCTCAATATTCAGTCTGCAATATCTACTCCCCCACTTATTCTCAGGAAACACTTAACTAACCTGTCTCTTTTCTTCCCTCTCTGATCTTCACCTCTGGCTGTAGGCAAAAAGAAGGTAAGAACTTCTTTGCAAATGATTTTCTGTCTTTTGGGTCAGTACATCATTTTTCATACAGATTTTTAATTCTTTAGTGCTTCATCCATTATTTTCTCTTTTTGACAGCCTGGGCCTGCTTTACACAATCTCTATTTTAAAGCATGGAAAAAAATAACAGCAGTTCCTTATTTGCATGAGCTTCTAGGTCAGTGACAGACACTCTTGAGCTCTGAGACCTCTGCCTGTCTACTCAAAAGCACCTGCTGACCACAGTGACGAAACCAGCTTTTTGTCCCCTTAATTCCTCTGCCACCCTCCATAGGCAGCACTGTGTGCAGCCCTGAAAAGCAAGCTGCCCGGTTAACTGGGCTCAAGTACCACCTGAACTTCAACAGCTGCCCAGAGGAGCTTTCCTGCAGTCGTGGCATTTCCTTCCTGCCAACAGGTTGGCTTGGGTTTGGTTGGGTGCTCACATGTTCTGGAAGGAACAGTTTGCACCGTAAACCGCTTCTTATCAGGAATGATTCAAGAGCAAGAAAGAGCTCAGCTTGACCCAATCACACTCCAAGTGTCCATGGATGGCTCTCTAGAAAAAATGATGATAAAGCTTCATATTTTCAAACTGTTTAAAACTGAATGGAGGCCACTGCCAGGTAAGAGCCAGCTCCTCGTGACCTTGCCACAGAACACTTTTCAGGCTGGAGTTGTGATTTCATGTGAACGCTTACAGTCTGCTAAGATGTGTGTAAGATACAGAACCACTCACAAGGCCTGCTTGGAATGATCATCAAAGGACAACCTTCATCACGTAGAGCTTGAGCAACAGACTGAAAAGGGGAAAACCGGGAATGCTGAATACACAGCAGAATTAAATACGTGGGTTTTGTTTCCCACCCACTCTGAGAAAATGCCCCAAACTGGACTCTGTAGCCTCCTCCCCAAATTTGACTGCTGAAGCTGCAAGACACATTCATGATGTGAGAATCCAGCCTCTCAATGAGATTTGGGAAAAGACTATTCTTTACTTTTCTAGTGACAAAAAAGAAAAGACCTCTTCACTTTGGATCGGCAGGTAAAGCAGCAATGACTGGGCAATTGCTCCTTGCCTCCCCCTTACTTTTCTCCTAAAGAAGAGTAAGAATTTAACACAACTAACACAGCTTTAGTGCAAGGCGGTTTAGAGATGGGAGAAATCACACAGTACATTTGAGTCCAAAATCAATTCCACGAAAGACAAGACTTCTTTGCCTAGCTAAATTACTGAGGAGCTCTACATAACAGGAGCCTTAAGAACTGCTTTGAGACACTCTGCTCGACTGCTGCGGGGTACTTAAGTACTAAAGGATACTTCTAACAGTACTGCAACCACATGGGTAGCTGCAGATACTCTTTAAGGAAACAGTAATCACTGAAAGAGTTAGGGATGGGATGTGCATACAAGACCTTCATCCCCGACCAAATCACTGTCAAAGCGTATGTATGGGACAACTCCTTATATGGTGAGATCAGAATAATTCAAAGCTTTGTTGTAGCTCAGTAAAATCATGCTTATTACACATTGCTTGAAGAAACAAAATGGATTCCATCTCCTCCTGATACACACAGACCTTGTGAGGACTCTTAAAACCAGGTCTGCAGAACTGCTTCAAGTAATTCCACTGATCGGGTTTGTATCTGTAGGAAGCCTGAATATCAATGCAGGTCACAAACCTGCCTGGGCACTTTGAGACCCAAGCTGTAAGGAAAGAAGACACACTGGGGGTAGAGAAGGGTAAGGAAAGTCAGGGCAATCAGAAAGCAAGAAAAAAGGCCACCTGCCAAACTGCCCTGTTCTATGGAATTGCCTTCAGTAATGCTTACTGCAGCATTTGGAAAGGGACACAATGCATTTGCCAGTGCATTTTGAAGGGTCCTTTCCAACCCAAACTATTCTATGATTCTGGGAAAAGAAAATGGCAGGCTCCCTGCTGGGAAAAATCACGCATGAGAGAGAAACACTGTTGGGTTTGCACATTTGGGATGAGGCTTTGCAATATTAAGGTTTTGTAATACTAAGACTTTGCAATATTGGGACTGGGGCTAAGCCGGTGCAAACTGCTGCTGTAGTTAAGCAGTAAGTTGGGGTACCATGTGCCTGCCAGAGAGTTATGAAATCAAACCCTAAAAGGAGAGAAAGAAAGAAGTAAGAGGAAGGGGTGTACGAAACTGAGTAAGGGGAGGTGTAACCAGAGGCGGGACAGTTAGCACGTAGATTGTACACGTCAGAGAGGCTGTAAACCTTGGAGTCCCCAACCAGTGGGGTAACAAGGGAGGGAACGTGAGGATGGGAAAGGAAATACAAATCAAAGTTCTGCCTTTGCTGTGTGTGCCTGCTTGCCAGGACACCCGTTTGTGCACAAACGTTAAATAAATAGCTGCTCCACTGCTGTGTCTGACCGAGGCCTGCCTGAACCTAGAGACTGCTTCTCACCCTTCAACTTCTCAGACACCAAAACCCACGACCCATTCCCTCAGCAGGAGGCTCACCTGAGACTCCAACTTCTCGCCGCCTTCCTTTTTCTGGGACGCTGCTCTGGGAGGGGCACTTTCTCGCCTGACCTGCTGGAGGCTGCTGCTTCTCCTCTCCCTGCTCTTCACTGGCATCTTCCGCACTGCTTTTCTGGGCTCGTTTCTTCCCCTTTCTCTTCTTTACCCGTCTCTGCCAGGCATTCTCCTTCTCCTTCCTACTCACTACAGGCAAGCAGAGGGGGAAAACAAAGCAGTTGTGTATATTTTTAACTACAGAAATCCCATGCAAACGTTTCACAGAAGAGACAATCCCCTGCAAAAAAAACGTGTTTACAAAAACCAGCACTCACAGCGACTGCAGCCGTTGGCGAGGGCCTGTGCTTGAGCTACGGCAGTAACTAAGAGTCACCTCAGTGCAGGACGCGACTCCGTGACGAAGCACGGAGCCTCCTGGACACCTGCACAGACAACACATGGCCAGGAGCCTGTCCACAGAGCACCAGGACAACCTGGGAACGAGAGACTTCCCCAGAAACAAGGCCTGGAACATTTTCAGTTCATCCTCAAATAACCTCCTGTGACACCACACTCGTTTTCAGCCGCACGCAGGGACCAGGAAGGTCATACATATTTTGTACTGTAGGGTGCTGTACGCGTAGCCTGTGTACCGGGCCATCCACAGCTATCTCATACATTAAAAGCACTAGGATTTAAAGGGCATTTGTAGAGCTTTAATGAGAGAAACTCCGTTTAGTTTTTAGATGGCATAAAATTACATGAACAAGCCCTAGATCAACTGCTCCCACATCTAAAGCCTTCAGCTCGATGACCAGGGGAAATCAGCAGCAGGGCAAAGAAAGGTTCTGGCCCTTCTCAACACACTGAGACTTGAAATGGAAATGGTACAATGGGCTGCTGAAAACCACACTGAGAGCAACGGGTGGTGGGACTTTCAAACACTGGGATACACTTAGCAAAGGCCACCTGCTTGCTCAACACCAGAGGATCTGCCAACAGAGCTGACCCAGCCCAATTACAGATTTTACATACCATAAAGGGAGATGAAGTTCCTGGGGTGCACATAAAGGATGTGCTGGGGCAACCAGTCCGGGTTCTTGCTAATTCAGGCAAAAGAAAACCCGCTCGTGGGATTGCTTTTGCTCAAAGAGCTGGGGGCATTTGGTGGGTATTGCGGGAGGGTGGGGAAGTCCGGCGTGTACCTGAAGGAGATCTGATTTGGGGTGAAAAGAGCCAGTGAATTGAACTTTATGATGCCGTGTAATACTGAATTCCATGATCGCTTCCATGGCGGCTGAACACCCATCATTGCGCGGGACACCTTGCAGCCCCTGTCCCCACCGCTGTGGGTCTGAGGATCTGAACCTGACTGCCTGGATCACCATTAATGAAGAATGGACTTTGATCAAACCGGACAAGTGTCGCAGTGATGGAATCGGAAATGGCTTCAGCATCCAACAACCCAGCACCACACACCATCCATCTTTCCTGCCTGGAGACACTGCTATGGCAGATGGAGCCCCAAGTCATGACAGTGGGAAGTGTGAGGCCTGGCATGACATGAATGGTATGGAATAAGGGGTGGATACTGTCCTGGTTGTGGCTGGAACAGTGCTCGTTTGCTTTCTAGCACCTGGTGCTCTGCTGTGTTTTGGCTTTATTCCGAGAGCAATGCTGACAACACACTGACGTTTTACTTGTACATAAACTGGGGATAGTTATCTGGAAGGGAAGGATCACTGCTCGGGTCCGGCTGGGTATCACTCAGCGGGTGCTGAGCAATTGTATTGGGCATCACTTGTGTTTATTGGCTTGGGGTTTTTTTTCCATTTCCTTTTTTTTTTTTTCTCTCTTCTTGTTATATCCCTTGCAATTATTATCACTATTAGCAGCACTAGTACATTGTGCTTCGGTTATTAAACTGTTCTTATCTCCACCCTCGGGTTTTTCATCCTTCCCTTCCTGATCCCCATCCCGCTCCAAGAGCCAAAACCCGGCTCAGAGTCACCAACACCTCTGCCTCATCCCCCCCCGGGGGCCGGGGATCGGCTGCCCCAGCAGCACCTCCCCCCCCGGGGGGAAACAGCCCCCAGGGCCCCCCACAACAGCCCCGCTCCATCCCCAGGGCCGGAAAGCTGCGGGACCCCCACAGCTCCCAGCCCCCCATGCCCCGGCTTCGCAGCACCCCACACTCCCAGCCATCTCGCAGCCCCACTGCCCAGCGCTCGCACCCGCCCCCCGCATTCCCCCGCAGCGCCCGGCCCCACTGCCCAGAGCCTCGGGGGGCCGCAGACCCCCAGCCCCGCTCCCCGGGCTCTGCAGCGCCCCCCAGACCCGCGCCGCGCCCGCTCACCCTCACCTCCTCCCGCTCTGCCGCCGCCATTGCCGACTGCAGCTCCGCCTCACGCCCTGGGCCCGCCTCCGCCGCAGCCAATCAGCGCACGGCTCCCCCGCGCGGGGCACGCTGGGACCTGTAGTCCGGCCTCCGGCACATGCGCACGGGGCAGTGGGCGGCGGAGGGGGGGGCAGCGGGACCCCCGTGAGGGGCGGGGCCTTTCCTCATGGAGGAGCCGCCCCCCATGGGATCCCAGAGGCACCGGATGGGCTGGGGTGAAGGGACCTTAAAGCTCCTCCAGCTCCAAGCCCTGCCACGGGCAGGGACACCTTCCACATGGAAGGAGCAGCTTGCTCCGAGCCCCTGTGTCCACCCCGGCCTCCAACGCTGCCAGGGATGGGGCAGCCACAGCTCCTCTGGGCACCCTGCGCCAGCGCCTCAGCACCCTCACAGGGAAGAGCTTCCTGAGAGCTTGTGAAATACGAACTCACTCCTCTAAACGAGGTAACGAGGGTTTAGTGAGGGACAAAGTCAAGAAAGCAAAAGCGACAGCGCTGGGCGCCTGACCGCAGCCAGAGGCGCAAGGGATTAGCATTTGGTACAGGTTTATATACTTTCAGTATTACATTAGTTACATGCATATTCATAATTCCCGCATATAGGCGGGGGATATTATAACTAGCTTCAAGAATTTATTATCACAAGTCTCTTCCTCTTGGCGTCTGCGCACTGCTCTGTGGTGATTGTGAGCAGGGGGCCTGAGGATGAAGTAAACAGTCTTCCTCTTGTGAGCAGGGGCCTTCAAGATGAAGTAAGCAGTCTTCCTCACGGTGTACTTTTCACCTCTGGCACAGCTGGACCCCCCAGCAACCACACAACCAGCTATATCTGTAATTATTCTGATAACTAGCAAGGATTTAAAACAGTGTGACCTTCCTGCAAAATTTGTTGCAGGATGGGCAGACAAGGAGTATCCCAAGCTAGCAGAGCCTTGGGAGGCTCTGTCTCCAAACTAACTGATAAGGATGGTGTGAAATAACTCATTCATATTTAGTGGGGCCACTAAAGCCTGTTATCTCACCACAGACTTACAACACAAACAACGCTCTTTAAAACAACTTTAGAAGACTAGCGTGAAACAATTAACTCATGTTTAAGTGGGGCCACGACATCCCACAGACTTACAACATAAACATTGTTCTCTTCCTACAGCCTAAGTTAAGCTAAAAAGTACTTTAACCCTATGTTTTCCAGGCACTAGCTTTCCTTACACCAAGCTTCACCCCCCAACTTCTTTTACCTTTACAAATTCCTTTGCTATGTGACTCCATTTAGATCAAAAGATCTGAACCTTTTTAACTTGCTGTCTGGTCTGGTATCTTTAGCGTGTTTTGTTTCTGTTATTGTAAACTCGTACAGTTACATCCAGCACGTGAGCACACCTATGATTTGAGAAAGCCAATACATTTACGTGTTCATCACAATCTCACCTCAATCCACCTCTGTGGAAAGGAAAAAGGGGATAAAATAAGCAGTAAATCGCAGCCTCCTTGTGACTTCCCAAAGCCTCCGGTTTCAGTTCTAAAGCCTCGTTCGCAGGGTCCCAAGGCTCAGGTTCAGTTTCCAAAGGCTCGGCCGCGGGGATGCTGCTGCCGGGCGGGGGGCGCACGAGCCCGGCCGCGGGGCTGGGCAGGGCCCGCTCCGCCGTTCCCCGGGCTCCCGCGGCCGCGAGACCCCCCCCGCCGGCCGCTCCGCCCGGTGGCAGCGGGCGCCCGGGGCGCGCGTGGACAGAGCCGTTGACAGCGAGGCTGCGGCGGCGGCGGCAGCAGCGGCTTTTGAGCGGCTTCTGAGCGGCTTTTGAGCGGCAGCGACTTCGGCAGCGGCTTCTGAGCGGCAGCGGCTTGGGCAGGAGCAGCGGCAGCAGCACCAGGTGAGGCGGCGGCGGCAGCTCTCGGCGGTCCGGAGCCCGCCCTCCGCCGCTCCCCGCGATGGTGCCTCCCCCGTCCCCCCGCAGGGGCTCGCGGCACCGCTCCCCTCTCCCGGTACTGGCAGTGGCGGCGCTGGGCGAGCCGCCGCCGCTGGGTCTGGGTCTGGCGAGGCAGCGCCGGCCCCTGGCGCTCCCCGGCCCGCCCCCAGGCCCCGCCCCGCCTGGGGCCGGCCGGGGGCCGCCGCCACCCACAGGTGCCCGGCGGAGCGCGGACCGGCGGCGGAGCGCGGACCGGCGGCGGAGCGCGGACCGGCGGCGGAGCGCGGACCGGCGGCGGAGCGCGGACCGGCGGCGGAGCGCGGACCGGCGGCGGAGCGCCCGCTCCCTCCCCGCCCCGCAGCCTCCCGGCAGCCGCGACCCCCGAGACCCCGGAGCGCGGTGCTGCTGCGGGGGTGCCGTCACCGGCAGCGCGGTCGGGCAAGGTGCCCGTGCTCCTCCTGACCCGCATTGACCCGTCGGCCTATCTGCGCTCCGGGACCGGCGGGGAGCGGCGCGCCGCGGAGCCTCGGCCGGGAAAGGCCGGGAATGATGCGGCTCCGCTCGGCCCGGAGCGCCCGGTGGGGGCCGGCGGGGACCCCGCGCGCAGCGACAGCGGCCGTGTCTGTCGCACGGGGCACGACAAGGAGAGCTTCGAGCGGCTTTACCGCGTGGGACCGCTGCTGGGGAGAGGCGGCTTCGCGTCCGTGTACTCGGGGCTCCGCCTGTGTGACAACAGCCCGGTAAGGGCGGGCCCGGCGGCGGGCCGGGGAGGCGGCGGGGCTCGGCTCAGCTCAGCTCAGCCCAGCGCTGCCCTTGGCTCGCAGGTGGCGATCAAACAAGTGGCTCGGGAGCGCATCTCCTCGTGGGGCGAGCGGGTGAGTGCGCGGGGCCACCGGGACAGTGCGGGGCAGAGCGGGTGGGGGTGAGCCGGTGGGGCCGGCGGGGGGGAAAGTGGGACGGCGAGAGGGGAGTGGGTGTGGAGTCACCAGGGGACACGGGCCGGGTAGGGGTGCACCAGAGCATCCCCGGGGATTGTGGGGGGCACCTGCAGGAGGGCATCAGAGCATCCCAGGCAGGGAGGCACAGGAGCCCCGGGCCAGCATCGGCCCTGCTGACAGTGCCGTGGTCCCCCTGCAGCCCAGCGGCACTCGCATTCCCTTGGAGATAGCCATGTTGAGGAAGGTGCGCTCCGGCTGCAGTGCCATCATCCAGCTCCTCCATTGGTTTGAGCTGCCCCACTCCTTTGTGCTGGTTCTGGAGCGTCCGGAGCCATCGCAGGACCTCTCCGACTTCATCAAAAAATGGAGGTTCCTGCCCGAGGATCTGGCGCGGGGCATTTTCCTCCAGGTGCTGGTGGCTGTCCTGCACAGGGATATCAAGCCCCAGAACATCATCATCAACTTGGCCACCAGAGAGGTCAAGCTAATTGACTTTGGTTGCAGCACCCTCCTCAGGGACACGGTCTACACCAAATTTAGCGGTGAGCCCACAGCCCAGGGTGCTTCCCGTACCGGGCAGTTTGTGAACAAGAGTCACGTGCTGATGACGAGGTGGCGGGTCACACCGAGTGTGCGTCCCCACGTCCGTGGCGCCACCGGTGCAGCCCCTGCATCCCTGGGGATCCGCGGGCAAGAATCCAGGAGCAGGCGGCATCTGCCTAATGAGGTGCGCCCGTATCCTGTTGTAGGAACACCTTTGTACTACCCGCCGGAGTGGTTCCGCTGGCACTGCTACCACGGCCGTCCGGCGGCGATCTGGTCCCTGGGCGTGCTGCTGTATGAGATGGTGTGCGGGGTCCTCCCCTTCTGGTGCTGCGAGGACATCGTCAGCGGGCAGCTCTTCTTCCAGCGCCGGATCTCTGTCGGTAGGTACCTGGCTTCGCAGCAGCAGGGGAAGGTCGGGGTTTAGGGGTGGCAGCTGATCTCCCTTGGTCAGCTGGAGGAGGTGGCCCATGTCCTGCCATCCTGCTCTCCTCCAAACCGAGTCATGGATCAGGAGGTCTGGGTGCAGCTCTGAGCGCATCCAGGCCTGGGCGCTGCGGACGGTGGCACAAGGTAGGCAGGAGCCTCCTGCAACTGAGCGGCAGTTCCCGGATTCTCCCCAGAATGCCAGCACCTCATCAGGTGGTGCTTGTCCATGAGAGCTCGCGACAGGCCATCCCTGGACGATGTGTTCAACCACCCTTGGCTGCAAACATCCACTGCCCCAGGAGACAGCCGCCCTCCACCCTCACAGCCTGAACCAGCAGCTGGGCAAGTAAGCTGGGGGTGCCTCTTGGGGGGAGTGTGGGGTTTGGGGGTTTTGGCAGGTTGGGTTTTGCGGAGAGCGGGTGGTTTTGGGTGTTTGGGGGTTTTGGGAGTTTGGTGAGGTTGGGTGTTTTGGGGGGACTTTTGCAGTTATTGGGGGGCTTGTGGGGATTGGTTTCTGGGTTCTTTGGAGAGCAATAGGTGTCAGAGGGACACCTCATAAGAGTTATATCTCCTCCTTGTAGCTGGGGCAGTGGTGAGGTTGGGCTTTAGTCTGAGGATAACGCTGGTAACACACCGATTGTATAGTGGTTTCTGATTAGCACTTACCCTGAGCAAGGCTGATTCAGTCTCTCACGCTCTGCAGTGAGGAGAGACAAGATCTGACAGCAAAGCAACAGACAAAGCGGCTACTCCAACACCCGCCACGAGCACTGCAGCTACTCCAACACCAGCCACAACCACTGCGGTGACACCAACAATGGCAACAGGCACCGTGGCTACTCCAATGGCAAGGACTGTCACTACAGCTACAACTCCAGCAACATGCACTGCTGCTATTCCAACCAGGGCAAAAAAAAGAGTGTGGCTACTCCAAACTCAGTGACAAGCAGTGAGGCTTCTGAAACCCAAGCCACAAGCACTGCAGGTACTACAAATACAGCGACAGACACATCGGCCACTCAAACGCCGAGGACAGGCACTGTGGCTGGTGCGACCCAATTCAACATGCCCTGCAGTTAATCCAGCCCCAGGCACAAGGACTGCAGTTACTCCACCACCAGTTTTAAGCTCTGCAGCTACTCTACCTCTGGGAAGGAGCAATGGCACTACTCTAAGGCCTGCTATGTATACAGTGGCTACGTCAACCCCAGCCACAAACACTGCAGCTACTCCAGTGCAAGCCACAACCACTGCAGCCTCTCCAACACCAGTGACACACACTGCTGCTCCTGCAGCACCATCAACAAGCAGTGAGGCTTCTCCAACCCAAGCCCTAAGAATTGTGCCTACTGCAACCATGGCAGCAGGCACATGGGCTACTCCAATGCCATAGACAGATGCTGTGGCTGCTACAACTCCAGTGATGGGCACTGCAGGTATTCCAACCACATCAACAAGCAGTGAGGCTTCTCCAGTGTGAGCCACAAGCACTGCGGCTTCTCACTGCCATCCACAAGCCCTGCGGCTACTGCAACCCCAGTGACTGGGACAGTGGCTACTACATGGCAACAACAGGCATAAACACTGCAGCTATTCCAGCCACTGCAACAAGCACAGCAGCTGCTGCAGTGCCAGCCACAGCAACGGGGCTACTCTAATGCCTGACACAGACACTTGTGCTACTGCAACCTCATTGACGAGCAGTGAGGATTCTCCAAACCAAGCCTCATGCACGGCGGGTACTCAAAGTACTGTGACAGACACATCAGCCACTCGAATGCAAAGGACAGGCACTGTGGCTACTCCAGCCTTGTCAAGAAGCACTTTGGACAATCCAACCCCAGGCACAAGCACTGCAGCTGCTCCACCACCAGTTTCCAGGTATGCAGCTATTCCAACTCTAGGAGGGAGCACTGCCGCTACTCTTAAGGCCTGCAACGTTTGCAGTGGCTAGATCAACGCCAGGCACAAACACTGTGGCTTCTCCAGCGCCACTGACAAACACTGCTGCTCCTCCAATGCCATCGACAAGCAGTGAGGCTTCTCCAACCCAAGCCCTAAGAACTGTGCCTACTGCAACCATGGCAGCAGGCACATGGGTTACTCCAATGCCAAGGACAGGTGCTGTGCCTGCTACAACTCCAAAGACAGGCACTGCAGGTATTCCAGCCACATCAACAGTGAGGCTTCTCCAGTGCGAGCACAAGCACTGCAGCTTCTCATTGCCAGCCAGAAGCCCTGCGGCTGCTGCAACCCCAGTGAGTGGGACAGTGGCTACTACATGGCAACAATAGGCATAAACACTGCAGCTATTCCAGCCACTGCAACAAGAACAGCAGCTGCTGCAGTGCCAGCCACAGCAACGGGGCTACTCCAATGCCTGAGACAGACACTGACGCTACTGCAACCTCATTGACGAGCAGTGAGGCTTCTCCAAACCAAGCCACACGCACTGCGGGTACTCAAAGTACCGTGACAGACACATCAGCCACTCAAATGCAAAGGACAGGCACTGTGGCTACTCCAGCCCCATCAAGAAGCACTGTGACTAATCCAACCCCAGGCACAAGCACTGCAGTTGCTCCACCACCAGTTTCCAGGTATGCAGCTATTCCAACTCTAGGAGGGAGCACTGCCGCTGCTCTTCAGGCGTGCAACGTTTGCAGTGGCTAGATCAACCCCAGGCACAAACACTGTGGCTACTGCAAATCCTACCAGAAGCACTACAGCTACTCCAGTGCCAGCCACAACCACTGCAGCCTCTCCAACACCAGTGACCCATCAACAAGCAGTGAGGCTTCTCAAACCCAAGCCACAAGCACTGCAGGTACTACAAGTACAGCGACAGACACATCAGGCACTCAAACGCCGAGGACAGGCACTGTGGCTGGTGCAACCCAATTCAACATGCCCTGCAGTTAATCCAGCCCCAGGCACAAGGACTGCAGTTACTCCACCACCAGTTTTAAGCTCTGCAGCTACTCTATCTCTGGGAAGGAGCAATGGCGCTACTGTAAGGCCTGCTATGTATACAGTGGCTACGTCAACCCCAGCCACAAACACTGCAGCTACTCCAGTGCAAGCCACAACCACTGCAGCCTCTCCAACGCCAGTGAAACACACTGCTGCTCCTGGAGACCCATCAACAAGCAGTGAGGCTTCTCCAGTGCGAGCCACAAGCACTGCGGCTTCTCACTGCCATCCACAAGCCCTGCGGCTACTGCAACCCCAGTGACTGGGACAGCGGCTACTACGTGGTAACGATAGGCATAAACACTGCAGCTATTCCAGCCACTGCAACAAGCACAGCAGCTGCTGCAGTGCCAGCCAGAACAATGGGGCTACTCCAATGCCTGAGACAGACACTGCCGCTACTGCAACCTCATTGACGAGCAGTGAGGATTCTCCAAACCAAGCCTCATGCTCTGCGGGTACTCAAAGTACTGTGACAGACACATCAGCCACTCGAATGCAAAGGACAGGCACTGTGGCTACTCCAGCCCCATCAACAGGCACTGTGACTAATCCAACCCCAGGCACAAGCACTGCAGTTGCTCCACCACCAGTTTTAAGCTCTGCAGCTATTCCAACTCTAGGAAGGAGCAATGGGGCTACTCTAAGGCCTGCAACATACGCAGTGCCTAGATCAACCCTACCCAGAAGCACTGTGCCTTCTCCAACGCCACTGACAAACACTGCTGCTCCTCCAACGCCATCGACAAGCAGTGAGGCTTCTCCAACCCAAGCCCTAAGAACTGTGCCTACTGCAATTATGGCAGCAGGCACATGGGTTACTCCAATGACAAGGACAGGTGCTGCAGCTGCTACAACTCCAGTGATGGGTACTGCAGGTATTCCAACCACATCAACAAGCAGTGAGGCTTCTCCAGTGCGAGCCACAAGCACTGTGGCTTCTCACTGCCAAGCACAAGACCTGCGTCTTCTCATTGCCATCCACAAGCCCTGCAGCTACTGCAACCCCAGTGAATGGGAGAGTGGCTACTACATGGCAACAACAGGCATAAACACTGCAGCTATTCCAGCCACTGCAACAAGCACAGCAGCTGCTGCAGTGCCAGCCACAGCAACGGGGCTACTCCAATGCCTGAGACAGACACTGCTTCTACTGCAACCTCATTGATGAGCAGTGAGGCTTCTCTAAACCAAGCCTCATGCTCTGTGGGTACTCCCCATACCCACAACTGCCCCCAGGTGACCCTCAAGTAACCTTCTACACCCAAAACTGCTCCCAAGTGACCCCCTAGTGACCCCCAGACCAAAAACAGTTCCCCAAGTGTCCCCCAAATGAAATCCCAGACCCACAAGTGCCCTCCAAGTGCCCCCAAAGACCCAGAGCTGCCCTCCAGTCATCTCCCAGACCTACAACAGCCCCACAACTGCCCCCCGAGTGACCACTCAGACCCACAACTGCCCCCAAGTGACCCCCCAGACCCACAACTGCCCCCAAGTGACCCCCCAGACCCACAACTGCCCCCAAGTGACCGCCCACACACACAACTGTCCCCAAGTGACCCCCCAGACACACACCTGCCCGCCAAGAGAGCTCGCAGACCTACCTCTGCCCCCCAAGTGTTTACCCAGTGACCCCCAGAGCCATAACTGCCCCCAAATGATCCCCTCAGCCCTAAAATTGCCCCCCTAGTGGCCTCCCGGACCCACAACTGCCTCCCAAATGACCCCCCAGTGATTCCTCAGACCCAAAACTGCCTCCCAAGTGACCCCCAAGTGACTCCCCAGACCCACACCTGCCTCCCAAGTGACCCCCAAGTGACTCCCCAGACCCACACCTGCCTCCCAAGTGACCCCCAAATGACTCCCCAGACCCACAACGTCCCCACAAGAGATCTCCCTGACCTACAACTGTTTCCCAGCTGACACCCCAGTCAGCCCCAGACCCACAACTGCCCCATGTGCTCCCCAAGTGATCCCCAACACCCACAACTGCCCTTCACTGCCCCCTCCCATCCCGTTCCCATCCCATTCCCACCCCGCTCCCATCCCGCTCCATCTTGCTCCCATCCTGTTCCCATCCCGCTCCCATCCCGTTCCCATCCCGCTCCCATCCCAGCTCCATCCTGTTCCCATCCCTCTCCCATCCCGGCTCCATCCCATTCCCATCCTGTTCCCATCCCGCTCCCATCCCGCCTCCATCCCGTTCCCATCCCGGTCCCATCCCGGCTCCATCCTGTTCCCATCCCACTCCCATCCAGCTCCCATCCCGCTTCCATGCCGCTCCCATCCCGTTCCCATCCCGCCGCTCCATCCCGCTCCATCCCTTTCCCATCCCGTTCCCATCCTGCTCCCATCCCGTTGCAATCCCACTCCTATCCCGCTCCCATCCCGTTCCCACCCCGCTCCCGTCCCGTTGCCATCCCATTGCTATCCCGTTCCCATCCCAACTCCATCCCGCTCCCATCCCATTCCCGTCCCGCTCCATCCCGTTCCCATCCTATTCCCGTCCTGCTCCCATCCCATTCCCATCCCACTCCATCTCGTTCCCATCCTGTTCCCATCCTGGCTCCATCCCGCTGCCATCCCAGCTCCATCCCTCTCCCATCCGGCTCCATCCCGCTCCATCCCGTTCCCATCCCAGCTCCATCCCGCTCCCATCCCGTTCCCATCCCGCTCCCATCCCGTTCCCATCCCGCTCCTACCCCTCTCCCACCCCCTTCCCACCCCGCTCCCATCCCGCTCCATCCCGTTCCCATCCCAGCCTCATCCCGCTCCCATCCCCCTCCCATCCTGCTCCCATCCCGTTCCCATCACGCTCCCATCCCGGCTCCATCCCGCTCATATCCCGCTCCATCCCGTTCCCATCCCGGCCCCATCCCGCTCCCATCCCATTCCCATCCCGGCTCTATCCCGTTCCCATCCTGCTCCCATCCCGGCTCCATCCCGTTCTCATCCCGCTCCCATCCCATTCCCATCCCGCTCCCATCCTGGCTCCATCCCACTCCCACCCCTCTCCCATCCCGGCTCCATCCCGCTCCCATCCCGCTCCCATCCCGCTCCCATCCCGCTCCCATCCTGTTCCCATCCCGTACCCATCCCGCTCCCACCCCGTTCCCACCCCGCTCCCATCCTGCTCCCATCCCGTTCCCATCCCGCTCCATCCCGGCCCCATCCCACTCCCATCCCCCTCCCATCCCGCTCCCATCCCGTTCCCATCCCGCTCCCATCCCGGCTCCTTCCCGCTCCCATCCCGCTCCATCCCGTTCCAATCCCGGCCCCATCGCGTTCCCATCCTGCTCCCATCCCGGCTCCATCCCGTTCCAATCCCGCTCCCGTCCCGTTCCCATCCCACTCCCATCCCGCTCCCATCTCCTTCCCATCCCGCTCCATCCCGTTCCCATCCCGCTCCCATCTTGGCTCCCATCCCGTTCCCATCCCGACTCCGTCCCGTTCCCACCCCGCTCCCATCCCGCTGCCATCCCGCTCCCATCTCGGCTCCCATCCCGTTCCCATCCCGACTCCGACCCGTTCCCACACCGCTCCCATCCCGCTGCCATCCCGTTCCAATCCTGCTCCCATCCCGGCTCCATCCCGTTCTCATCCCGCTCCCATCCCGTTCCCATCCCGCTCCCATCCTGGCTCCATCCCACTCCCACCCCGCTCCCATGCCGCTCCCACCCCGCTCCCATCCCGTTCCCATCCCATTCCCATCCCACTCCCACCCCGTTCCCACCCCGCTCCCATCCCGCTCCATTCCGCTCCCATCCCGTTCCCATCCCGCTCCATCCCGGCCCCATCCCGCTCCCATCGCCCTCCCATCCCGTTCCCATCCCGCTCCATCCCGGTCCCATCCCGCTCCCATCCCGTTCCCATCCCATTCCCATCCCGTTCCCACCCCGCTCCCATCCCGCTCCATCCCGCTCCCATCCCGTTCCCATCCCGCTCCATCCCGCTCCCATCCCCCTCCCATCCCGTTCCCATCCCGGTTCCATCCCGCTCCCATCCTGCTCCATCCCGTCCCGGCCCCATCCCGCTCCCATCCCGCTCCCATCCCGTTCCCATCCCGCTCCATCCCGGCCCCATCCCGCTCCCATCCCCCTCCCATCCCGCTCCCATCCCGTTCCCATCCCGCTCCCATCCTGGCTCCATCTCGCTCCCATCCCGCTCCATCCCGTTCCCATCCCACTGACATCCCGCTCCCATCTCGTTCCCATCCCGCTCCATCCCGTTCCCATCCCGGCCCCATCCCTTTCCCATCCTGCTCCCATCCCGGCTCCATCCTGTTCCCATCCCGCTCCCATCCCATTCTCATCCCACTCCCATCCCACTCCCATCTCGTTCCCATCCCGCTCCCGTCCCGTTCCCATCCCGCTCCCACCCCGTTCCCACCCCGCTCCCATCCCGCTCCATCCCGGCCCCATGCCGCTCCATCCCGGCCCCATCCCGCTCCCGTCCCCCTCCCATCCCGCTCCCGTCCCGTTCCCATCCCGTTCCCGTCCCGGCCCCATCCCGCTCCCATCCTGCTCCCATCCCGTTCCCATCCTGCTCCATCCCGGCCCCATCCCGCTCCCATCCCCCTCCCATCCCGCTCCCATCCCGCTCCATCCCGTTCCCATCCCGGACCCATCCCGCTCCCATCCCGTTCCCATCCTGCTCCATCCCGGCCCCATCCCACTCCCATCCCCCTCCCATCCCGTTCCCATCCCGTTCCCATCCCGCTCCCATCCCGGCTCCATCTCACTCCCATCCCGCTCCATCCCGTTCCCATCCCGCTCCCATCCCGTTCCCATCCCGCTCCCATCCCGGCTCCATCTCGCTCCCATCCCGCTCCATCCCGTTCCCATCCCGCTCCCATCCCCCTCCCATCTCGTTCCCATCCCGCTCCCATCCTGGCTCCATCTCGCTCCCATCCCGCTCCATCCCGTTCCCATCCCGCTGCCATCCCGCTCCCATCCCGTTCCCATCCCGCTCCATCCCGTTCCCATCCCGGCCCCATCCCATTCCCATCCTGCTCCCATCCCGGCTCCATCCTGTTACCATCCCGCTCCCATCCCATTCCCATCCCACTCCCATCCCGCTCCCATCTCGTTCCCATCCCACTCCATGTCGTTCCCATCCCGCTCCCATCCCGTTCCCATCCCGCTCCCATCCCGCTCCCATCCCGTTCCCATCCCGCTCCCACCCCGCTCCCATCCCGCTCCATCCCGCTCCCATCCCATTCCCATCCCGCTCCATCCCGGCCCCATCCCGCTCCCGTCCCCCTCCCATCCCGCTCCCGTCCCGTTCCCATCCCGCTCCCATCCCGGCTCCATCCCGCTCCCATCCCGCTCCATCCCGGCCCCATCCCGCTCCCATCCTGCTCCCATCCCGTTCCCATCCTGCTCCATCCCGGCCCCGTCCCGCTCCCATCCCCTTCCCATCCCGCTCCCATCCCGCTCCATCCCGTTCCCATCCCGGCCCCATCCCGCTCCCATCCCGTTCCCATCCTGCTCCATCCCGGCCCCATCCCGCTCCCATCCCCCTCCCATCCCGCTCCCATCCCGTTCCCATCCCGGCTCCCATCCCGGCTCCATCTCGCTCCCATCCCGCTCCATCCCGTTCCCATCCCGCTCCCATCCCGCTCCCATCCCGTTCCCATCCCGCTCCATCCCGTTCCCATTCCGGCCCCATCCCTTTCCTATCCTGCTCCCATCCCGGCTCCATCCCGTTCCCATCCCACTCCCATCCTGCTCGCATCTTGTTCCCATCCCGCTCCCATCTCGGCTCCCATCCCTTTCCCATCCCGACTCCGTCCCGTTCCCATCCCGCTCCCATCCCGCTCCATCTCGTTCCCATCCCGTTCCCATCCCGCTCCCATCCCGCTCCCATCCCGTTCCCATCCCGTTCCCATCCCGCTCCCATCCCGTTCCCATTGATACAGAGTGTTGACCAATGTACAGGGGGGTAGTACAGGGATATTGTACAAGGGGGTTGTACAGGGGGGTTGTACAAGGGGGTTAGAGGAATTTGCTTGCTTAAACAAAAGTATTGTCTGTTGTAAATGCCTGCTGAGCAGAACAAAGGCACCTGGTCCTATTGATAAGCAAAAGCAGACACCTGGTCCTATTGGTAAGCAGCTATTGATAAGCAAAAGCAGACGCCTGAATCTACTAACAAGGGGAGAAGCAGATGGTTTATGGCTGGGATACCGGGCCAAACCCTGAGGCCGTATGTGAAGACTGAAAGGTGAAAAGTGCAAGGAGAGGAAGACTCATTTACTTCATCTTGAAGACCCCTACCCACAGGAGGAAGACTCAGTTACTTCATCTTGAGACCCCTGCCCATGACCAGAGGGGGCGATGCGCAGGCGTGGAGGACCTTCTGGCTCATTATAATACGAAGCGGGGATAGGATATGAATATGTATAGGCGTGTTGTGCAACCTTATGAATATGTATAACTTTAGAGGATAAATGTAGAGGGAAACAACACTGAGGTACGCATGACTTTGAGGAATTATCCCCATGCGTCTCAGCGCTGAATAAAAGCATTCCTACTTTACAACTTCTAACAAGTTGTGGAGTTTATCCGCGCATCACCATCCCTCTCCCATCCCTCTCCCATCCCGTTCCCATCCCTCTCCCATCCCGTTCCCATCCCGTTCCCATCCCGTTCCCATCCCGCTCCCATCCCACGTTTTCCTTTCCACATTCCCCCCCCCCAGTGTCGGCGCGCCCGGCCCCTTCCCGCCATCCCCTCCGTGGCGCCGGCTCTGACGTCATCCCCCCGCGCCGCCCGCTGTCATGGCGGCGGTGCAGGCGGAGGATCCTGTCGAGGGCTGGAGCTCACCCGCGTCTGCCCCGGGAGCAGGGTCAGGCCCCACAGCTCTGCTCCTGCCAGCGCTGCCGAGCCCTGCACTCACTCGATGGTGCCATCGGAGCGCCCCACACAGCGCAGCACGGGCTGGGCCGTTGCTCTGGCTCCGGCAGAGGCACAACTGCCTCGGGAAGCTGCCAGCGAGCAACGAGAGCTGAGAAGCGGCTGCAGAAGGGCTCTGCTGTGGGGCTGAAAGCCAAGGGTGCTGCAGGGAAAGGAAAGGAAGGGAAAGGAGAGGAGAGGAGAGGAGAGGAGAGGAAAGGAAAAAGACTGCAGAGCCTCAGCCCTTGGGCTTCCTTCAGAGGAGGTGGCGGTGCTGCCCTCCATCCTGGCTGTTCTCCAGGCCTGACCTGCCCTCAGGGGGCTGCAGGGGCCTCTGCCGAGGCCAGCAGCAGAGACAGGATGTTCTGCACAAATGTCTGCCCCTGATCCTGGGCCTGACTCGGTGCTGAGAGCTCTTCTGCAGCCAAATGGGGATCGTGTTTTGCAGTCATGCGGTCACAGCCTGGTTTGGGGTGGAAGGGACCTTAAAGCTCACCCAGTCCCAACCCCTGGGTGCCCAGTGGCCATGGGCACGATGCTGCCGCCATCACCAAGCCGTGGCGGTCGCTGTGGATTTGCCCGTTGTGACGGGGCCTCCACGGTGAGCGTGGGCTCTTTAAGGAGCGAGAGCCTTGCAGAAGAGACCCCTCTCTCAGGAGGCTGCATCTCCCGTGGCTGCCCTGCGCATCCAGGTCCGTGTTCTTTGACTTTGCAATCCTGTTTTAGTGTTGGCCTCAAACACATTGTGGGTGCAAAGCAGGAGCCGTCTGTGTGCAGGAGCTGCTGGTGTCAGAGGAGATGAGAAGGTGTCAGGGCCCACCGGGCTTAAAAGCATTTATATTAGTGTGTATAATTTGTAATGATAATACATATGTTACCGTTAAAGTCGTTCAGAAAAACTAACACACATACACACACACACACACACACATATATATGTCTGAGCCTGTAACGCTGTGGCAGTTCTGTAAAGTCCACTTGCCAGCAGTCTTGTGGACAATTGCCTTTGTTGTTCCAGGTGGGGGGCCTCTTAGCATTGTAAACGAGGTTCACACTTCTTTATAACACTTTTATAATTCCAGTCATTTGCATACTCAGAACTTGGAGCTTTAAAGCCTCAGTCATTGATTTTGTTCCCCCTTGTGTTGCCTGGTGGTTTTCTTCTCATAAGAGGTTGGGCAGCTATTACTTGCCTGTTTGGTGTAACCCACCATCCTTCATCGTGTTTCTTGGCTCCTAAGACTAGGTAATTTTCCATCCTCTGTTTGATAACTTGGAACTTCATTATCCAAGCTCTGATACTGATGAGGCAATATTAATGAAAGGTCCCCACCCACAGCTTCTTTGGCTGCTTTGTCAGCAATGTGATTACCGATATTCACTGGAGTGTTATCAAACTGATGTGCCTTAAAAGCAAATTTTGACTTTCTGACAATTTCAGAAGTCTCAGTAGCACCACCAGCTCAGCTTTCTGTGCTGATGTGTTGGGGGAGGAGGAATGCAGGGCTTTAGTGTCTCTTATGTTTGGTTTAGCTCTATTATGTTATGGTCTGTAAACAGTTGTGAGTCAGCTCTCCTGCTTCTGGATCTGTTGTCAAAACCACTGCTGGTTCTAAAGGTTTGATGCTTTCAACTCTACGTCCTCTTGTCATAGAAGCGCAGCCTGCCTGGGGAAAGCCACTGACTACTTTTCTGTTCCAGAATGGTTATTAGCATGTGAAGTACAAATACAGACCATTTTTGTCCCAATGTATTCAATACATTTTTCTGTTAGAGGCTCTAGTTCTTTTCTTGCTTCCAGTTTTATAGGATACTGTTTCTGTCTTAGCAGTGTGATGTTTGGTTTTAGAAGAATAGTTACTGCTGCTGCATCTCGTGATTGTCCTGGTGCTCTGGCAGCCCATATTTGCAGATACACCCGCTTCCTCTGGGATACCCGGCTCAGTACCTGGTTTCTGTAACATAAAAACTCGGGCCTCCACAGCCTTTTCATCA
This sequence comes from Pezoporus flaviventris, assembly GCF_033815535.1. Lineage (NCBI taxonomy): Eukaryota > Metazoa > Chordata > Aves > Psittaciformes > Psittacidae > Pezoporus > Pezoporus flaviventris. Next base: position 169,186 of record NW_026892683.1, on the reverse strand, counting down.
GGAACATGTACCTGAATTTTCTTTCTTTAACCCTAATTGCTGCATGTAATTTACTCAGTGTGCTGTTATCCAATAGCAGCACAGGGCACTCAGGCATGCAAAGGAATTTATGGGTCAACATCTGTTTGCCAGTTTCTCAAATGTAAAGGAAGGCCGGGTTCCTGTCCACCTGTGGCACCAGTGCCTGAAGCTGTTTGTTTGCTTAATTGCCCTTTAAAAGTATTTATAACAGAATAAGTAGTTTCTGTTTCTACAAGAACTTTTACCTTCTCATTCCCCAACCTAACTGTAGCCAGGGGCTCTGCTGGGCTGGGATTCAAATCTTCCCCCGCTCCTCCTCAGTCTTCCTCTAAAGTGATAATTCTCTCTGCCTGTCCTGACGTTCCACTAAATCTCCGGTGTTTATTTTGATTCTGAGGGCATTTTCCCTTTGAGTGCAACCTGTGGAGTCTGTTCACAAACCTTTCCATGTAATCCTTGTTTCCTCCCTTCCCTTTCTTGGGGGATAGCTACAGGCAGCAATTTTTCTCTCTCTTCTTTCCCCTAAAGATTCCAGTTTTACTCTGGAGCTTATCTTATGCTCCCGCATATATATTAACAGATTCCTAGTTGAAACCTGACACACTATAACCCACAAAACGCAATATTGTATTATATTAATAATTATATTAATTCTATCAATAATATATATATTAATAATCAGGGACTGAAAGCCCTCCCCAGTACCATTGAACCATTTGAACCATTGCAGAGAACTTGCACCAGAGCAATATTGGTCCGATTGTGATAAGTCTCCAAAGCCACATCCATTATTTTTACCAGATCACATTGGTCCTCCCCCTTAAGCTTTTGTACCTTTTTCCTTATGTTTTCCATGGATTGACTTTTTGTTAACTGGCCTAACTCTTTCCTTCCTTCCTCTGATTCGGGATCAATATTAGTATATTTAGACATCACCTCTTTTAATCTTCCCATGAATCCAGCAGTTGATTCATTTACATCTTGCTTTATTTCATATAGCTTAGACCAGCTCACTGCCTTGGGGACCGCATTCCTAGTACTGACTAAAATCTACCTCCGATATTGTTTCAAAGCTTGCCTGTCCCAGTTAGGATTGGGGTTAGGAATGTGAAGATTCACTGTACCTATCGCTGTGCCTGCTGTTATTTGTTGCTCTACTGCGGTCCGAGCCGTACGAATAATCGTATTTCTGTCAACACTCTCGAAAGCATGATGTGTAATTACCAGCCACTTGTTTCCAACTCTTCAAATCTACAATGGTAAAGGGAATCTTCATCATGAGCAGACCATCATTACGCACAGCTTGTCTTAAAGGTGCAGTCACAGTTTCGCCTCATTTTCCCCTAGTTTGCCTTGCTGTAAGGCAAAATCCTTCAGCCCGACCCCCCTATATCTCAGGTGCCTGTGCTGGTGCTTGTGCTTGATCCTCATTGTCAGCACCTTCAGCCCCAATTCACAATACCCCTTCTCCAGGGGCCTACCATCAAATCCAAATCCTCCTCCACATTCCTCAGATGTTTAGTGCATAACTGCCCTGTGGTGCACAAAGACCAATAGCATCTAAGCAAATTTTACTGTCTTTCTCCAAGGACAATACTGACAGGTCCTGGAGCGCAAAATGAAAACTGCAATCCTTTTGCTGTTCCAGATGATATCTCAAAGTAGAAAACATTTCTGCATAAGCTACTTCATCCCACTTTCCTTCTCGTCTCAAGAATGACATGTGACAGGATTTTACCAGAGTCTCCTGAGTAACCAAACCCCTCGGGGCTCCACCGCTTTGTTCCGGTCTCCCGAGTGACTGAACTACGCAGGGGTTCACCGATTTGTTTCCAGTGTTGTGAAATGCAACCCAGTGGGGATTTCTTCAAAGCCCCCTTTGGAGGCAGTGGTACCCATGATCCTGACCTCCACCAAATACCAAAGTCCAGACAACCAAAACTAAACTGCCTTTTACCCACCGCGCAGGGCGTCCCTCTCTGCCTTACGTGGAAAGGGGCCAAAAAGAATGCCTTTTTAAAGACATTAAATGGGGGTCTCCCCGAGGTCCCGCGTTGGTCCTTCAGGCAAACTCCCCCGATGCCAGCGTGAAGGTCCCAGGGACTCCCCGGATCCATGGGAAACACGGCTGAGTGTCCCTGTTCAGGCGCCAAATTGTTACCCTAAAAGTCGGTCAGAGAAACTCTCTAAGGCTCAATTTGGACTTTCAGAAAGCAGCATTCTTTATTGCAGCGCTGGGCGCACACACGAATCCTTTCACAAGGGTGAGCACACCTGGTACTTGCCGACAGCAGCTCTATATTTAACATACTCATGCATATTCACAGCTTTTCCAACAACTGGTTCTAATATTTGCATCCTAATTACGCATGCGCTTTCTTGCTGAGTGGGGTCTTTGGTGGGCACCGATAGTCTTCCTCACTGTGTTTACTGAATGACCTCAGTGCTTGCTCAAGCTCGCAAGGTCCTAGTGCCCAGTTAGCAGTTGCTATGTCCTTGCTTCTGCTCTGTTCCAGTCTCGCCCCACGCTGGGCACCGCTCTGCTGTCTTGAAGGCTGGCATCCGTGGTCTTATTTACTGTCTCCTTAGGTGTTACCAGTCCCATGATGTTCCTTCCCCCATCAGCCAAACCTTCCTTTCTCTCTACATGTTAGTAAGGTAGAACAATTTGGCCTATTCTCCTATGCTAGAGGCGCACACACTGTTGTTAGTGTAAGATTTAAGGTTACAATGCATTCAGAGAGAATCGGCTGCCCTGGGATTGATGGACCCCCCATTCTTGGTAGACGGGGAGTCCCTCAGAAAACTGAGCCATCCTGAAGAGTTCTGGGGACCAGCCTGAATCCCAAAATCCTCCCTGCATCCCCCCAGACCCAAAGCCCACAGCTCCAAAGCCGCCCCGGCTCAGCACAGTGGCACAGACTTGCTAAAAAAGGGGTGTCCCAACAAGTGGTGTTCCCCCAACACCTGCCCTGGGGGCCCATCAAGATGTGAACACACAGGGGGGACCCCAACATTGCCTTTGGTTCAGTAGTGAATGAAGTGGGCCAGAGGGGGTGGATCCCCCAAAAGGGGCACCCCAATGAAGGGGCAAACCAAAACCACTCTGCACCCCAAAGGGCCCTGGAAGCACCCAAAGCAATCGTGGTGCCCCCTAAATCCTAGGGTAACCCCAAATCTCCCTGAAGCAGCACAAAAGCAGGCAGGACCCCCAAGTGGGGGCCTGGGGCAGCACAAAAGTCACCCACACCCTTCCATCACCCTGGCCCCCCCAGATGAACCCAGGGACCCAAAATCCTGGAGGGGCTCCACCAAACACCCACCCCCAACTGAGGGTACCCCAGAAAAGCTGCTCCCCTCCTCCAATGCCACCCAGCCCCAAATTGCTTCTTGTTGCTCCCAAACCACACCTCATGGGGCACCCCAGCTCCCCCATCTCTGGTATCAGGGAGTTGGGGGGGCCAGCCCCAGAGTGGGGGCTGCCTAATTTGGGATGTCCCACCAAAAGACCAAGGAGGTGTGGTGGGGGATGGAGGGTAGGAAGCTCTGCAGAGGGATCTGGGCAGGCTGGATCCATGGGCTGTGGCCAATGTGTTGAGGGTCAAGAAGGCAAAGTGCAGGGTCCTGCGCTTGGGCCACAACAACCCCCTGCAACGCTCCAGGTTTGGGGAAGAGGGGCTGAAAACTGCTCATGGGAAAGGAGCTAGGGGTGCTGATTGATGGAGCTGAACATGAGCAGCTTGTGCCCAGGCAGCCAGGAAGCTCCCAGCATCCTGGCCTGGATCAGCACCAGTGCGGCAGCAGGGCCGGGGCAGTGGTTGTGCCCCTGCACTGAGCACTGAGGCCGCACCTCGAATCCTGGGTTCAATTCTGGGTCCTTCACTACAAGAGAGACATTGAGGTGCTGGAGGGGGGCCAGAGAAGGGCAGCGGAGCTGGTGCAGGGCCTGGAGCACAGGGGTGATGGGGAAGGGCTGAGGAACCTGAGGGGTTCAGTCTGGAGAAGAGAAGGCTCAGGGGGGACCTGATTGCTCCCTACAACTGCCTGACAGTAGGATGGAGCCAAGAGGGGCTGGGCTCTGCTCCCAAGGAAAAAGGGATGGGACAAGAGGAGACGGCCTCAAGCTGCACCAGAGGAGGTTTAGATGGAGCTGAGGAACAATTTGTCCAGGAAGCTAGGGACCAGGTTAGAAAAGCTGAGGCCCAGTTAGAATTAAAATAAGCTAGGGAAGTTAAGGAAAACTGGAAGGAATTCTTCAAGTACGTAGCAAATAAAAAACAGACTCAGGAAGCTCTCAGGAGAACTGGCTACACAGGATTTGGAGAAGGCTGAGGTTCTGAATGACTTCTTTGCCTCAGTCTTCACTGGCCAAGGCTCTGACCGCACCACCCGAGTCTTGGAAGGCAGACGCAGGGACTGTGAGAATGAAGACCTTGCGCCCACTGTAGGAGAGGAACTGGTTTGAGACCATCCTAAAAATCTGAACGTGCACAAGTCCGTGGGTCCTGATGAGATCCATCCGCGGGTCCTGAAGGAGCTGGAGAATGAAGTTGCGAAGCCGCTGGCCATCGTATTTGAGAAATCATGGCAGTCAGGTGAAGTTCCCGATGACTGGAAAAAGGGAAATATAACCCCCATTTTCAAGAAGGGGAAAATGGATGACCCGGGGAATTACAGAGCAGTCAGTCTCACCCCTGAGCCTGGCAACATCTTGGAGCAGATTCTCCTGGAAGGCATGCTAAGGCACATGAAAGTCAACAAGGTGCTTGGTGACAGCCAGCAGGGCTTCACTGAGGGGAAATCCTGCCTGACCAATTTGGTGGCCTTCTATGATGGGGCTACAGAACTGATGGACAGGGGTAGAGCAGTTGATGGCATCTACCTGGACTTGTGCAAAGCGTTCGACACTGTCCCACATGACACCCTTGTCTCTTAAATTGGAGAGACATCAATTTGATGGACGGACCACTGGGTGGATAAAGAACTGGCTGGATGGCCGCACACAAAGAGTTGTGGTCAATGGCTCAATGTTCGGCTGGAGACCAGTAACGAGTGGCGTCCCTCAGGGATCGGTGTCGGGACCGGTCTTGTTCAACATCTTCGTCGCTGCCATGGACAGTGGGATTGAGCGCGCCCTCAGCAAGTTTGCCGATGACACCGAGTTGTGTGGTTCGGTTGATACCCTGGAGGGAAGGAATGCCATCCAGAGGGACCTCGACACGCTTGTGAGGTGGGCTGATGCCAACCTCATGGAGTTTAACCATGCCAAGGGCAAGGTCCTACACCTGGGTCGGAGCAATCCCAGGCACAGCTACGGGTTGGGCAGAGAAGAGATTCAGAGCAGCCCTGCGGAGAAGGACTTGGGGGTGTTGGTTGATGAGAAAATGAACATGAGCCAGCTTCAGTATGCGCTTGCAGCCCACAAAGCCAACTGTATCCTGGGCTGCATCAAAAGGAGTGTGACCAGCAGGTCGAAGGAGGTGATCCTGCCCCCTCTACTCTGCTCTTGTGAGACCTCACCTGGAGCATTGTGTGCAGTTCTGGTGTCCTCAACATAAAAAGGACATGGAACTGTTGGAACAAGACCAGAGGAGGCCACGAGGATGATCAGGGGACTGGAGCACCTCCCGTATGAAGACAGGCTGAGGAAGTTTGGGCTGTTCAGCCTGGAGAAGAGAAGGCTGCGTGGAGACCTCATAGCAGCCTTCCAGTATCTGAAGGGGGCCTATAGGGATGCTGGGGAGGGACTCTTCAGTAGGGACTGTAGTGACAGGACAAGGGGTAACGGGTTAAAAGTTAAACAGGGGAAGTTTAGATTGGATCTAAGGAGGAAATTCTTTCCTGTGAGGGTGGTGAGGCACTGGAATGGGTTGTCCAGGGAGGTTGTGAATGCTCCATCCCTGGCAGTGTTCAAGACCAGGTTGGACGAGGCCTTGGGTGCCATGGTTTAATGTGAGGTGTCCCTGCCCATGGCAGGGGGGTTGGAACTGGATGATCTTAAGGTTCTTTCAAACCCTAACTATTCTATGCTTCTGTGATTCTAAAATCAGCCCCAAAACACCCCAAAACTAACTTGTCCTGCTTCTCCGAGGAGATAGAGGGTCAGAGCCTCAAAACAGTCCCAAAACAGGACAAAACCACCCCAAAACCACCGTGTCCTGCTTCTCCTGTAGATACGGGGTCAGAGCCACAAAGCAGACCCAAAACAGCCACAAAACATGACAAAAACCAGGCAAAAAACCAGCCCAAAACACACATAGCAAACTCCAAAACAGGCCAAAACCACACCAAAATCACCTTGTCTTGCTTCTCCTATGGGATACAGGGTCAGAGCCCCCAAACAGACCCAAAACAGGCCAAAAACACTCAAAACCCACCAAAAGAGACCCAAAACAGTCCAAAACCTCCTTATCCTACTTCTCCAATGGGATACAGGGTCAGAGCATCAAAACAGAACAAAAACAGGACAAAAACAACCCTAAACACCCCAAAACCCAGCCCAAAACCACCTTGTCCTGCTTCTGCTGTGGGATACAGGGTCAGAGCCCCATAACATCCACCAAAAAGAGAAAAAAATACCCCAAAACCCTAAAACAGCCCCAAAACACCTCAAAACCACCCTGTCCTGCTTCTCCTATGGGATACAAGGTCAGACCCAAACCACCCCAAAACCATCTCCAAAACCCCCAAACAAACCCAAAACCAACTTGTCCTGCTTCTCCTATGGAACACAGGGTCAGAGCCCTAAAACAGGCCAAAACCAGGCCAAACCACCCCAAAACCAACTTGTCCTGCTTCTTCTATGGGACACAGGGTCAGCACAGGGTCAGAGCCTCAAAACAGACCCAAAACAGGCCAAAAAAAGCCCCAAACACCCCAAAAACCAGGACAAAACCACCTTGTCCTCCTGCTATGGGATACAGTGTCAGGGCCCCAAAAAAGACCTAAAACAGAACAAAACCACCCCAAAACAACCCCAAAACCACCTTGTCCTGCTTCTCCTATGGGATACAGGGTCAGAGCACCAAAACAGACACAAAACATGACAAAATAGGACAAAACCACCCCAAAACCACATTGTCCTGCTTCTCCTGTGGGATACAGGGTCGGAGCATCAAAACAGACTCAAAACAGGCCAAAAACTGGAAAAAAACAGGCCAAAACACCCAAAGCAAACCCCAAAACAGGCCAAAAGCACGCCAAAACCACCTTGTCCCGCTTCTTCTGTGGGGTACAAAGTCAGAGCCCCAAAACTGACTCAATACAGGACAAAAACAACCCAAAACACGCCAAAAAACACGCCAAAACCACCTTGTCGTGCTTCGGCTGTGGGATACAAAGTCAGAGCCCTGAAACTGACTCAAAACAGGACAAAGACGACCCAAAACACACCAAAAACTACCCCAAAACCACCTTCTTTTGCTTCTCCTGTGGGACACAGGGTCAGAGCCCCAAAACAGACCCAAAACAGGAAAAAAACAACCCAAAACACCCCCTAAACACCCCAAACCCACCCTGTCCTGCTTCTCCTATCGCATACAGGGTCAGAGCCTCAAAACAGACCCAAACCAGGCCAAAAAACAGCCCACAACACCCCCAAAACCAGGACAAAACCTCCTTGTCCTCCTTCTGCTATGGAACACAGGGTCAGAGCCCCAGAACAGGCCAAAACCAGGCCAAACCCCCCCGAAACCACCTTGTCCTGCTTCTCCTATGGGACACAGGGTCAGAGCCCCAAAACAGACCCAAAACAGGAAAAAAACATGCCAAAACCCCCAAAACAGCTCCAAAACATCTCAAAATCTCCTTCTCCTGCTTCTCCTATGGGATACAGGTTCAGAGCCTGAAAACAGACCCAAAACAGGCACAAAAAAACCCAAAACATCCCCAAAACCACCTTGTCCTGCTTCTCCTATGGGATACAGGGTCAGAGGCCCTAAACACCCCCAAAACAGGACAAAAGTACCCCAAAACCAACTTGTCCTGCTTCTCCTCTGGGATACAGGGTCAGAGTTCCAAAACAGACCCAAAACAGGACAAAAACAACCCAGAACACCCCAAAAACCATCCCAAAAACACCTTGTCCTGCTTGTCCTATGGGATACAGAGTTGCAGCCCCAAAACAGGACAAAAACATCACAAAACCACTCCCAAAACACCCCTAAACCACCCCAAAACCACCCGAAATCCATTTTGTCCTGGTTCTCCTGTGGGATACAAACTCAGAGCCCCAAAACAGACCCCAAAAAGCCCAAAAACACCACAAAAAACAGCCGAAAACAACCCCAAAACAACCTTCACATGCTTCTGCTGTGGGATTCAGGGTCAGAGGCCTAAAACATCTCCAAAACAGGCCAAAATCACTCAAAAATCCCCAAAACACCCCCAAAATAGACCCAAAAAACACCTTGTCCTGCTTCTCCTATGCGATACAGGGTCAGAGCCCCAAAACAGGACAAAAACACACCAAAACCATTAAAAAAACACCTTGTCCTGCTTCTCCTATGGAATACAAGGTCAGAGTCCCAAAACAGCTCCAAAGCAGGACAGGAAGAGGCCAAATCCAAGCAAAAAACCCCAAAACAAACCCCAAAACAGGCCAAAAGTGCCCCAAAACCACCTTGTCCTGCTTCTCCTATGGGATACAAGGTCAGAGCCCCCAAAACAACCCAAAATAGAAAAAAAAAAGAGGCCAAAACCAAGCAAAAACCCACAAAACAAACCCCCAAAACAGGCCAAAAGCACCCCAAAATCACCTTGTCTTCTATGGAACACAGGTCAGAGCCCCAAAACAGGACAAAACCAACCTAAAACCAGCCCAAACCACCTTGTCCTACTTCTGCTGTGGGATTCAGGGTCAGAGCCCGAAAACAGACCCAGAACAGGTCAAAAACACTCCAAAACCCCTCCAAACACCCCAAAACCACCCCAAACCCACCTTCTCCTGCTTGTCCAATGGGATACAGGGTCAGAGCCCTAAAAAAGACCCAAAACAGACCAAAAACAAGCCAAAACACCCCCAAAACGACCCCAAGGTCACATTTTCCTGCTTCTCCTATGGCACACAGGGTCAGAACCCCAAAAAAGCCCTAAAAGAGGACAAAAAAAACCCCAAACCTTCAAAATCACAACGAAACCACGCTAAAATCACCCCAAAATCACCTCTCTTGCAGGATACAGGGTCAGAGCCACAAAACAGACCCAAAACAAACCAAAACCAACCCAAAACACCCCAAAAGCCACCCTAAGGGCAACTTGTCTTGATTCTCCTATGGAACACAGGGTCAGAACCCCAAAACAGCATTAAAACAGGACAAAAGCAACCCAAAACGATTCAAAACCACCCCCAAACCACGCTAAAACCACACCAAAATCACCTTCTCCTGCTTCTCCTGTAGGATACTGTGTCAGAGACCCAAAACAGCCCCAAAACTGGAAAAAAAAAGCCAAAACACGCCCAAAAACAACCAAAAACCACCTTGTCCTGATTCTCCTATGGGATACATGGTCAGATCCCCAAAAGAGACCCAAAACAGACCAAAAATAACCCAAACACCGCAAAACATCCCAAACCCACCTTGTTTTGCTTCTCCTATGGTATACATGGTAAGAGCCCCCAAACAGCTCCAAAACAGGCCAAAACCAGTCAAAAACCACCAAAACAGCGCAAAACCACCCTGTCCTGCTTCTCCTATGGGATACAGTGTCAGACCCCAAAAACACCCCAAAACCACCTTGTCTCGCTTCTCCTATGGGATACAGGGTCAAAGCCTCAAAACAGCCCCAAAACAGACTAAAACCAGTCAAAACCCACCAAAACAACCCCAAGACACCCCAAAACCACCTTGTCCTGCTTCTTCGATGAGATACAGGATCAGAGCTCCAGAAGAGACCCAAAACAGTCTCAAAACACCCCAAAAACCACCCCAAGGCTACCTTGATCTGCTTCTCCTATGGGACGTCAGAACCCCAAAACAGCCCTAAAAGAGGACAAAACCAACCCAAAACCATTCAAAACCACCCCGAAACCACCCTAAAACCACCCCAAAATCACCTTCTCCTGCTTCTCCTGTGGGATACAGCATCAGAGCCCAAAACCAGACCCAAAACAGGCCAAAACCAACCCAAAACACCCCAAAACCCAGCCCAAAACCACCTTGTCCTGCTTCTGCTATGGGATACAGTGTCAGAGCCCCCAAACAGCCCCAAAACAGGACAAAATCAGTCAAAAAACCCCAAAACAGCCCCCAAAACAGCCTCAAACCCACCTTGTCCTGCTTCTTGTATTGGACACAGGGTCAGAGCAACAAAACAGAACCAAAAAAGGACAAAAACATCTCTAAACCACCTTCTCTTGCTTCTCATGAAGAATACAGGGTCAGAGCCCCAAAACAGCCCCCAAAACGGCCAAAAAACCCAAAACACCCCAAAACCCAGCCCAAAACCACCTTGTCCTGCTTCTGCTATGGGATACAGGGCCAGAGCCCCAAAACAGACCCAAAACAGCCCCAAAACAGGCCAAAACCAGACGAAAACCAGACCAAAACACACAAAGCAAACTCCAAAACAGGCCAAAACCACCCCAAAATCACCTTCTCCTGCTTCTCCTGAGGGATACAAAGAGCCCTGAAGAAGACATAAAACAGAACAAAAACAACCCCAAAAAACTCCAAAACTACCCTAAGGTCACATTTTCCTCCTATAGGACACAGGGTCAGAACTCCAAAACAGCCCTAAAACAGGACAAAAAATAAACCAAAACCATTCAAAACCTCCCGTAAACCACCCTAAAACCACCCCAAAATCAACTTTTCCTGCGGGATACAGGTTCAGAGCCCCCAAACAGCCCCAAAACCGGACAAAAACAACCCAAACCCCCCAAAACACCCCAAAACCACCTTGTCCTCCTTCTCCTATAGCATACAGGGTCTGAACTCCAAAACAGCCTTAAAACAGGGCAAAACCAACCCAGCCCAAAATCACCTTGTCCTGCTTCTCCTACGGGATACAGGGTCAGAGCCCCAAAAGAGACACAAAGCTGCCCCAAAACACCCCAAAACCACCCCAAACCACCTTGTCCTGTTTCTCCTATGGGTGGCACCCAGTGAGAACCCAAAACAGCCCCAAATCACCCCAACCCCCCCAAAATGGAACCTTCTGGAGGTCGCTGTGGAGCTGCTTTAGCCTGGCCTCGAGCTGCGACACCTTCTGGGGTAGGTCCAAGGCTGGGGGGGGGGGGGGGGGGGGGTTGGGCACTGGGGTGCCCTCAATATGGGGGGAGGATCCCAGACCCACATGTGGGGGTCCCAGCCCCACATACAAGGGGACATGGGGGGGGTCTCCATATGGGGGTGGGGTCCCTGTACCTGATGGGGGGGCGCCCACCCGCGGCCTCTCCGGGGGGGGGGTGTCAGGGCTCAGCACCGGCTCCATGAGGGAGAGCAGGGACACGGCCCTTTGCACTGGGGGGTGGCACGTCAGCACCCCAAAACCAGACCAAAACAACCAAAATACCACAAAACCAGCCCAAAACAACCAAAATACCCCCAAACCAGCCCAAATCATCCCAAAACCAGCTCAAAACACCCCAAAACATCCGAAAACCAGCCCAAAACACCCCAAAACACTCTGAAACACCCCTACAACACCCCAAAACACTCTGAAACACCCTCAAACCAGCCTAAAATATTCGCAATGATGCAAAGGGTTGACCAATGTACAGGCAGGTATTGATGCAAAGGGTGGACCAATGTACGGGGGGGTAGTGCAGGGGGGGTAGTACAGGGGTTGTGGTACAGGGGTTTGAACGGGGAATTGTGCAAGGGGGTTAGAGGAATTTGTTTGCTAGAGGAATCTGTTTAAAGAAATAGACTACCTGTTGTAAATGCCTGCTAAGCAAAACAGAGGCCTCCGGTCCTGTTAATGAGCAGATGCCTGAATCTACTGATAAAGGGAAAAGCAGAAGGTTTACGGCTGGAACACTGATCAAACTCTACTGATAAGGGGAAGGAGCAGAGAATTTATGGCTGGGAAACTGACCCAACTCTACTGATAAAGGGGAGAAGCAGAGAATTTACGGCTGGGATAATGACCAAACTCGAAGGCCACATGTAATGACTAGAAAAGGTGAAAAGTGCAAGAAGAGGAAGACTCATTTACTTCATCTTGAAGACCCCTGCCCAGAGGAGGAAGACTCATTTACTTCATCTTGAGACCCCTGCCCACGACCGGAGGGGGGCACTGAGCAGGCGCAGAGGACCTTCTGGCTCATTATAATACGAAGCGGGGATAGGACATGAATATGTATAGGCGTGTTGTGTAACCTCATGAATATATATAACTTTAGAGAATAAATGTAGAGGGAAACAACACTGAGATACGCATGACTTTGAGGAATTATCCCTGTGCGTCTCAGCGCTGAATAAAAAGCATACCTACTTTACAACTTTTAACGAGTTGTGGAGTCAATCCGCGCATCAATTTGGTGAGCCAGGCAGGAGGTCTCTGTTCGGCTGCAGGATCGGCTGAGGGGCGGACATCCTAGGCGCCCCAGGCCGCTTGCCTGGAGGAGCTCCCCTCCTCGCCCGCTCACTGCGAGGACAGACAACAACCTGTGCCGGCTGCGGAGAAACGGTATGCTTGAAACTCAGGGGGCCTGTAAGGCGTACGCGTGGCCCGGGGCTGCTGGTAAGGCGCGCAGAGATGTCTGGCGCACAGCGTAGTTCCCCTTGGCAGGTAGGGCTTGCAAGCAGGGGACTCGCCGACCGGTAGAGCGGCCGCTAGTGATCCTGAGGGTGGATCGGGTGAGTTCGGGTTTTCGCTGCATCCCAAGTTTTGGGAGCCAGGAAGGATCTGCTAATGACCGTAGTGGAAGCAGATGAACCGGTAGGCGAACCCACCAGGTCTCCGCTGCATCTCAAATTACAGACCTGCTACCGTAGGAAGCAGGAGAAGGGTAAGGCGGAACCATGGTGTGAGTGTGCGGGATCCCATGTGCGTTTGTGTTTCTGTGTGACTGAGACGTAGCACAGCTACGAAGCGAGTGTGGAGTCCTGATCCGCGGTTCCGTGTTCTCCGCGAGGAGAGCGGCCGGAGACGGACGAAGTGTCTTTGTTTTGTGTTGTGCCTAAGTGCTTTGTGTGTGTGTATGTCTGTCGTTAGTGTTAAAGATCAGCGTTTAAGCGGTGGGGGAGGAGTAGACAAAAGTAAACTGTGGCTGATGGGGGTTTAAGAAGAGTTCCCTCTCTGCGCCCCAGTGGCTGTATAAGAAAAGTATAACCTCTAATATCTGTAGTCCTATTCTTGAGATCTGGACTTTACACTCAGTACCGGAGGCTTGTAGCCTCACATATGGGTGCATATTAACTTCTGAACAGCGGAACCTGCCGTGGATACTAGTGTAAATTTTGCTGGAACCGAAACTATGATCTAACAACAGGGGAACTGATCTGCAGAACCCAGAGATATCATTTTACTGAACCCCTGAGAATATCATAAAACTTGTGTGTAGGTGCTCTCATTTTTAAGTGCATTTGCAGAGCACTAGGAAAGAGAAGCTATAGATTTGTAAAAGATTGTTTGAAATGGGAGCCGGTCGAAATAAGGGAATTCTGAAGAAAAGCCCATTGGGTTACATTTTGGCACATTGGAAAGAACTGGGAGGGTCTTCTGGGGGTTCGGTAAACAAGAAAACGTTGATAAAATATTGTAAAATTCTCCATTCCTGTAATTTTGCATGATGTACACCCCTGTTATTTTTAACTTGTAAAATTTGATAGGAAACTTCTCTGGATAAAATTGAGTACTTGATGCATACGTATGGAATATCAGGTCTTGTGTGCAGGTATATAATTTTATGAAGACTGTGATGTTCCTATCTGTAAAAATATTGTGAGTGTAAAAAGCTTACTTTTGAAAAATTCATTGCCAAGCTTGTGATTGTTTATGAGATTGGGAAAGTATTAATTGGGATTTTGGTGTGAAGTCTCTGAAGTTGAGTACCAGAGGACAAGTATTAGCCCCTATTTATTATATGCTTATCCGTAAAAAAAAAAACACCCATAAGACATTCAGGAATGATATGGAAAGAGAACAGTGTGTCAATGAAATGACTCTTTCCCATGGTCATCATCTGTATGTGTTTGATTTGCCTTTCCAGACTTGGATTGCTCTGGAGACTGCTAAGCATTTTTCCTATTTGATATGGAATTTTCCCTGACTTGGATTCCTCCTTCTGTCTGTCGTGTGTTAGGGTTTGATAGCAGTTCTTTAAGGATGTTTGATGCCTAAGGCAGAGGATCCTCTGGCAGTGTGTACATGTATAATTTATTTATTTTAAATTTATCAGATCAGAAAATGGGGCTACAGCTCCCATTGTCTGTCTGGTAAATCTTAGTGAATTTAATTATATAAAGCAATGAAAACGGTTGAATTATAGGAGAGAGGTTAAAAAAAAAAAAAAAATAAAAAAAATCACATTTTAATCTCATGTCTCAAGCTGGGCATGGGGAGGCTTAGTCTGGGTATTAGGAAAAATTTCTTCACCAAAATGTGATCAAGCATTGGAACAGGTGGCCCAGGGAAGTGGTGGAATATGTGTCCCTGGAAGCGTTCAAAAAAAACCAAAACATTGAGATGAGGCCTTTAATGGCATGGCTTAGTGGTGGTTTAGGCAGTCCTGGGGTAATGGTTGGACTTTATGATCTTAAAGGTCTTTTCCAACCGGGTTAATTCTACAATTCTGTGATCAAGAGAAATGGCCTAAAAATGGAACTTTAAATTATAATACATTGCTACAATTAATGTTGGTTTTGAGGTGGCCAGGAAAATGGGATGAAGTACTATATACAGATAGGGATCTGGCAGAGCTAATTTCACATCCTGTCTGCCACTCCGGGTGGTTTCTTAAAGTGAAAAACCTAATTTTGGCTTTGGAAAAGGACAGAGAAAACCAGAAAGCTAAGCTGAAGAGATGTTGTTCAGCCTGTGATATTGGGAGAATGATGTTTAAAAGTTGAATCAGGAAAATAAATAATAGAAAAATTATATATATCACAGATACCTCTGAGAGGAGCATCCTCTATACCTGTCCTATCAGATATTGATAAGGAGGAGGAGATTCTGTCACTCGCAACAAGCAACAAAACCAGAAGTGCTGTTGCAGAGGCAGGCATCTGTAACCCCTGCAGAGCAGGGTGAGCAGCTGTGAGAAGAAAAAAAAAAACAAAAAAAAAGGGAAAACCAAAGGGGAAAGGAGGGGAGCTCGAGCAGCTCCTGTGTTTGAGCACGGAATGAGTGCTGGGGCAGGCAAACAAGTGGGAACAGACATGTTGATAGACGGGACTGAGGGGTTGTTGAATGTTTTGAAACTGGTGGAGGAGGAATGTCGGGCAAAGGTGGGGGAAGTGGGTTTTTCTCCTATGGGACCGGGTGCTGTGGAGAGTTTTTGCCCTGGGGGAAGAATGCCATGGACAAAGGACCTGGGGAATCTGCCCTAGTAGATCCACTGATTAAATTAAAACTAGAGACCAGAGGAAATAAAGTGGAATTTTAGTGGATACAGGAGCAACTTATTCGGCGTTCATTCAGAGGGAAAAGAATTTGTTACAGATGTGGGAGCTACTGGCCACCAAGGAAAAAAAGAAAAAAAAAAAAAAAAAAAAAGACAAATTGGAAAAAGCAACATTTAAAGAAGGCAAAATGGAATTAAAGAGTTAAAAATCAATTAATTGCAGTTTTGAGTTTATCTTTAATTCAACAGAAAAAGCAAACAGGAGGACCTCCCTGAAATAGAAGAAATCCTTAATCCAGGTATTCCTGGGAATATGGACATCTGAAGTTCCAGGTAAAGCGAAAAATGCTTTGCCTGTTAAAGTAGAAATAAAAAAGGGGGCCTGCCCAATTAGAATAAAACAATAGCCCCTAAAGTTGCAGGAAAGGGAATTAAAAACTCATTAATAAATTTTAAAATATAAATTCTTAATTGAATGTGAATTGGAATACAATACTCCTATCTTGCCAGTAAAGAAAAGTTGCAGGAGATCTCAGGAATCAACAAATTTGTAGATGATATTCAGTAATAGCTAATCCGTATTGACTAAACCAAATCAAAAATTATTTGCCATCTTGGATTTAAAGGACTCTTTCTTTTGCTTACCATTGGCCAAAGAAAACCAGAATTTATTTGCTTTTGAATGGGAACATCCTGACACAGTAAGGAAAACCCAATTAACTTGGACAGTATTACCTCAAGGGTTTAAAACAGTCCAACAATTTTTGGAAACCAGTTAGCACGGGAATTAGAGTCATGGAAACCACCCACTCAGACGGGGACTCTGTTACAATATGTGGATGACTTATTAATTGCTACTGAAACAAAGGAAGAATGTATCCAGTGGACGGTGGGATTATTGAATTTTCTGGGACTGAATGGTTATTGGGTAACCAGACAAGAGGCCCAACTAATCCAAACCCGAGTTTTCTACCTAGGATGACAGAGAAAACTTGGAACTGCTAGAAAAGAAGCCATTTGTCAACAACCATCAAGGAGCTCCAGACGTTCCTGGAAATAACTGGATGATGCAGACTTTGGATGCATGATTATGGTGTTCTGGTAAGACCCCTATGTGAACTGTTAAAAGAAACCCCTCTCTCTTTGGAATGGACTGATTCAGCAGAGGAGGGCTTTAGAAATTTAAAAGCAGAGCTAATGAGAGCTGCAGCTCTGACTTCTGGATGTGACTAAACCCTTTTGGCTATATTCCTATGAAGAACAGGGAATAGCTTTGGTGGTCCTTACTCAGAAACTAGGACCCTGTAAGAGAACAGTGGTGTATTTTTCAAAACAGCTGAATGAAGTGAGCAAAGGATGGCCCGGATGCTTATGAGCTGTGACAGCAGTTGTCATGAATATTGAAGAGGCCCGCTTACTGTACTAGTGTCCTGTGTTGTATCAGCATTCCTGGAACAGAAAGAAGCCCACTGGTTCTAAATATGCATTTGGTGTGGTCCATGCACATGGTGCCATCTGGAAAGAACGAGGACCTTTGAACACACAGGAGAAACAGAATAAACGTGCTACGACTACTGAGAGCTGTTCAGCTACCTGAGGAAGTAGCTATTATGTGTTGTCAAGGATATCAACAAGATGAAATTTGGCTGATTTTAACAATCTAAACTCAATCCCTGACGGCAAACTAACAATTGAGAAATCTAAACCTAGAAAATCAAAGTAGGATAGAAAATTTATTGAAGATCTCAGAGGAGGAGAGGAAAACAAAGAAGATTGGGTTCAGATACCTGATGGGTGAATTATAATCCCCTGTAACCAACTCTGGATGGTAGTTCAGGAGGAACATAATAAAACTCATTGAGATAGCAAGTCTTTATACATATGAACAAATTGAAGGGTGTTAACGAATACTTTTTTTGGGTGGCCAGAAGCATTCCCTTGTAGGTTTTGGAGTACCAGAGGCTATCCTATGTAAAAATTTTATGGGGAAGACCATATCGGTCCCAGTTTAAAGGAGAAAGTCTTCTGGAAGTGGGAGAAGTTTATCTCCTAAAATTTCTGGTCAATCTGGGAAAACAAACAAAAAAAATAGAGTGATTCATGGGTGTCAATACGATGTTGCAATTGTAATCAACATATATAGTTAAGTAGAATAGTTAAAACGGAGTGATTATTGATATTAATCCCCTATACCTGTACCATGGTCCAAGCCATAGAAAAAAGAAACTTCAGTACTGGGTTCAAATACGAATATCTGGCTCACATGGGCAAACAAGACTGGGATTACTGATTTTTGTCCGACCTTGGCACAGGTGGAAAATCCCTTTCAAACGTGCCTAATTGGTATACCATAATTGAACCCCTTTGATTTTCGGGGATGGGTTAGGAATGACTCTATTCTAAATCCTAGCACAGTGATCAAAATGGTCCAGAGAGCTCATGGAACCGACTGGACAGTTGCATCAGTGCAAATGGAAGAAACTTAAATTACTCCAACTCTTGGGATCTGACAAGACTACTCAGAGCTGTATAACTTAATACATGGTCAAGCAAAGTCCCTAAGACCAAGGTAACTAGTGGGAAGACATGGTACGATACAATACCTAAAGCTCTACCCCCAGGATATTTCTTGATATGTGGAGACCCTGCATGGCCAGGGATTCCTACCAAACCCTTTGGAGGACCATGTTATCTAGGTAAATTGTCCCTGTTTGCAGCCTCCAAAAGGCATTTAGTCCAGGACATGAAGGACAACCTCCGCAGAAACAAACAATCCATTGGGCAATTAGGCCCGAATTGCGATTCCACTTTAATCTGGAATCACACAGCAAGATTTTTGGTGGCATTATTTGTACCAAATGTAGATGCGGGGAAAGCATTGGCAGATATACATCATTTGGCATGTTGGGCGGCTAAGCAATTAAATATAACTTAAGACATGCATCTTTACAAAACCAAGCAGCAACTGACTTTTTATTATTGGCTCATGGACATGGTTGTGAGGATTTCGAAGGCATGTGTTGCATGAACTTATCTGACCATTCTGAATCAATTCATGCTAAGCTGCGAAAATTGCAGGAAAATATGCAAGAGCTTAGAATTGTTGGAGGCGGATTGGATGAGTGGTTAAATAACTTAGGAGTTACTGGATGGTTCAGGGACATACTGAAACAAGGCCTTTTAATTTTGGTTATGGAATTACTCATTTTAACGATTGTACCTTGTATAATACAGTGTATATCAGAATCATTTCATAAGTCGATAAAAGGAACATGGATAGCTCTGTCATGAATAATATAGTAAAAGAATTTACTAACTTTTAAAAGAAAAGGGGGGATTGATGCAAAGGGTTGACCAATGTACAGGGGGGTATTGATGCAAAGGGTGGACCAATGTACAGGGGGGTAGTGCAGGGGGGGTAGTACAGGGGTTGTGGTACAGGGGGGTTGAACGGGGAATTGTGCAAGGGGGTTAGAGGAATTTGTTTGCTAGAGGAATCTGTTTAAAGAAATAGACTACCTGTTGTAAATGCCTGCTAAGCAAAACAGAGGCCTCCGGTCCTGTTAATGAGCAGATGCCTGAAACCTCCGGTCCTGTTAATGAGCAGATGCCTGAATCTACTGATAAAGGGAAAAGCAGAAGGTTTACGGCTGGAACACTGATCAAACTCTACTGATAAGGGGAAGGAGCAGAGAATTTATGGCTGGGAAACTGACCAAACTCTACTGATAAAGGGGAGAAGCAGAGAATTTACGGCTGGGATAATGACCAAACTCGAAGGCCACATGTAATGACTAGAAAAGGTGAAAAGTGCAAGAAGAGGAAGACTCATTTACTTCATCTTGAAGACCCCTACCCACAGGAGGAAGACTCAGTTACTTCATCTTGAGACCCCTGCCCACGACCGGAGGGGGCGATGCGCAGGCGCAGAGGACCTTCTGGCTCATTATAATATGAAGCGGGGATAGGACATGAATATGTATAGGCGTGTTGTGTAACCTCATGAATATATGTAACTTTAGAGAATAAATGTAGAGGGAAACAACACTGAGATACGCATATCTTTGAGGAATTATCCCTATGCGTCTCAGCGCTGAATAAAAAAGCATACCTACTTTACAACTTTTAACGAGTTGTGGAGTTTATCCACGCATCATTTTGAGGCTCTGACCCTGTATCCCATAGGAGAAGCAGAAGGTGGTTTTGAGGTGTTTTGGGCCATTCGGAGGGTTTTGGAGTATTTTTGTCCTGTTTTGGGGCTGGTTTGAGGCTCTGACCCTGTATCCCATAGCAGAAGCAGAAGAAGGTGGTTTTGAGGTGTTCTGGGCCTTTTGGGGGGTTTTGGAGGAGAAGCAGGAGGTGATTTTGGGGTGGTTTTGGGGTTTGCTTTAGGTGTTTTGGCCTGTTTTTTGCCTGGTTTTCTCCTGTTTTGGGGGTGTTTTGGGGCTCTGACCCTGTATCTCATAGGAGACACAGGACAAGGTGGTTTTGGGGTGTTTTGGGGGTGTTTGGGGTTGTTTTTGACCTCCTTTGGGTCTTTTTTTTGGGCCCTGCCCTTTTTTTTTGGGCTCTGACCCTGTATCCCCTAGGAGAAGCAGGAGAAGGAGGTTTTGAGGTGTTTTGGGGCTCTTTTGGGGGTTTTGTCCTATTTTTGTCACATTTTGTGTCTTTTTTGGGGCTCTGACCCCGTATCCCATAGGAGAAGCAGGACAAGGTGGTTTTGGGGTGTTTTTGGGGTGTTTTGGGGGTTGTTCTGGGTGTTTTGGCTTGGATTTCGATGGGTTTTGTCCTTTTTTTGTCCTCTTTATGGCTGTTTCGGAGCTGTGAATGTGTACTGCTACTACTGAACCCAGGACAGTGGTTTTGTCCTGTTTTGTTTTTTTTGGGGGTCTGTTTTGGGGCTCTGACCCTGTGTTCCATAGGAGAAGCAGGACAAGGTGTTTTTGGGGTGGTTTTGTCCTATTTTTGTCATGTTTTTTGTCTTTTTTGAGGCTCTGACCCTGTATGTCATAGGAGAAGCAGGGGAAGATGGTTTGGGGGCTTTTTTGTTCTGTTTTAGGTCTGTTTTGGGGCCCTGACACTGTATCTCATAGCAGAAGGAGGACAAGGAGGTTTAGTCCTGCTTTTTGGGGTGTTTTGGGGTGTTTTTGGCCTGTTTTGGGTCTGTTTCAGGCCTCTGACCCTGTATCCTACAGGAGAAGCAGGACAAGGTGTTTTTGGGGTGGTTTTGTCCTATTTTTGTCATGTTTTATGTCTTTTTTGGGGCTCTGACCTTGTGTTCCATAGGAGAAGCAGGACAAGGAGGTTTGGGGTTGGTTTGGGGGTTTTGGAGATGTTTTTGGGGTGATTTGGGTTGTATTTGGCCTGTTTTGGGTCTGTTTCAGGGCTCTGACCGTGTATCCCACAGGAGAAGCAGGACAAGGTGGTTTTGGGGTGGTTTTGTCCTATTTTTGTCATGTTTTGTGTCTTTTTTGGGGCTCTGACCCTGTGTTCCACAGGAGAAACAGGACAAGGGGGTTTTGGGGTGGTTTTGTCCTGTTTTGTTTTTTTTGGGGGTCAGTTTTGGGGCACTGACCCTGTATGCCATAGGAGAAGCAGGACAAGGTGGTTTTGGGGTGGTTTTGTCCTATCTTTGTCATGTTTTGTGTCTTTTTTGGGGCTCTGACCCTCTGTTCCATAGGAGAAGCAGGACAAGGTGGTTTTGGGTTGGTTTGGGGGCTTTGGACCTGGTTTTGGGGTGATTTGGGACATACTTGGCCTGTTTTGGGTCTGTTTCAGGCCTCTGACCATGTATCCCACAGGAGAAGCAGGACAAGGTGGTTTTGGGTTGGTTTGGGGGCTTTGGAGCTGGTTTTGGGGTGATTTGGGTTGTACTTGGCTTGTTTTGGGTCTGTTTCAGGGCTCTGACCATGTATCCCACAGGAGAAGCAGGGCAAGGTGGTTTTGGGGTGGTTTTGTCCTATTTTTGTCATGTTTTGTGTCTTTTTTGGGGCTCTGACCCTGTATCTCATAGGGGAATCAGGAGGAGGAGGTTTTGAGGTGTTTGGGGGCTGTTTTGGGGGTTTTGGTGTGTTCTTGTCATGTTTTGTGTCTTTTTTGGGGCTCTGACCCTGTATCCCATAGAAGCAAAACAAGATGGTTTTGGTGTGGTTTTGTTCTGTTATAAGTCTTTCTTGGGGCCCCGGCACTGTATCCCATAGCAGAAGGAGGACAAGGTGGTTTTGTCCTGGTTTTGGGGGTGTTTTTGGGTGGTTTTGTCCTGTTTTGGGTCTGTTTTGAGGCTCTGACCCTGTGTCCCATAGGAGAAGCAGGACAAGTTGGTTTTGGGGTGGTTTGTCCTGGTTTTGTCCTGTTTCGGGGCTCTGACCCTGTGTTCCACAGGAGAAGCAGGACAAGGCGGTTTTGGGTTGTTTTGGGGGTTTTGGAGCTGGTTTTGGGGTGATTTGGGTTGTACTTGGCCTATTTTGGGTCTGTTTCAGGGCTCTGGCCTTGCCTGGCCTTACCTAGCCTTACCTGGCCTTGCTTGGACTGGCAAGTCCTGGACTGGTCTTGCCTTGCCTAGTCTTACCTTGCCTTGTCTGGCTTTTTCTTGTCTAGTCTTACATTGCCAAGCCAGCCCTTTCCTTCCCTTACCTTTCCTGGCCTGACCTTGCATTGCTTGGTGTGGCCTGGCAGCGCCTGGCTTGCCTGGCCTTTCATTTTCTTGCCTTGCTTTTTCTGGCCTTGCCTTGCCTTGCCTTGCCTTGCCCTGCCCTGCCTTGCCCTGCCCTGCCTTGCCTTGCCCTGCCCTGCCCTGCCTTGCCTTGCCCTGCCCTGCCTTGCCCTGCCTTGCCTTGCCTTGCCCTGCTTTGCCTTGCCTTGCCCTGCCTTGCCTTGCCTTGCCTTCCCCTGCCCTGCTCTGCCTTGCCTTGCCTTGCCCTGCCTTGCCTTGCCCTCCCCTGCTTTGCCTTGCCCATCCTTTCCTTGCCTTGCCCTACCTTGCCTTTCCTGGCCTTGCCTTGCCTTGCCTTGCCCTACCTTGCCTTTCGTGGCCTTGCCTTGCCTCTCATTTCCTTGGCTTGCCTTTCCTGGCCTTGTCTTGCCTGGCCTTGCCTTGCCTTGAATTTCCTTTACTGGCCTGGCCTGGTCTGGCGTTGGCTGGCCTTGTCTGTCCTGATATTAGCTATCCTTACCTGGCCTTACCTGGTCTTATCTGGCATTGCAGTGCCTGTCCTGGCATGTCCCAGAGTGGCCTTGCACTGCCTTGCATTGCCGTGCCTTTCCTGACCTTGCTTTGATTTGCCTAGACTCACCTGGCCTTCCCTGGCCTGGCCTGGCATGCCCTTAACTGGACTGTTCTAGCTTGCCTGGCCTGGCCTTGCCTTGCCTGGCCTGGCCTTGCATTGCCCTGATTTTGTATGACCTGGCCCGGCCTGGCCTTACCAGGCCTTCTATTGCCTGTCTTGGACTTGCTTTACCTTGTGTTGCCTTGCCTTGCCTTGCCTTGCCTTGCCTTGCCTTGCCTCGCCTTGCCTCGCCTTGCCTCGGTTGCCTGGCCTGTCCTTCCCTAGCCTTACCTTGCCTTGCCTAGCCTTGCCTGGCCTGGCCTGGCCTTGCCTTCATGGCCTGGCCTAGCCTGGGCATGCCTTGCCTTGCCTAGCTTTGCCTTCCCCTTATTGCCTTGCCTTGTTTTGCCTTGCCTTGCCCTGCCTTGACTGGCCTTGCCTTGCCTTGTGTTGCCTTGCTTCTCCTTGTCTTGCCTTGATTGTCTGGCCTGTCTTTCCCTTCCCTTCCCTTCCCTTGCCTTACCTTGCCTTGTCTAGCCTTGCCTTGCCTTGCCTCGCCTTGCCTTGCCTTACCTGGACTTGCCTGGCCTGCCCTGATTTTGTATGACCTGGCCCAGCCTGGCCTCTACCAGGCCTTCTATTACCTGTCCTGGACTTGCTTTACCTTTTGTTGCACTGCCTTGTCTAGCCTTGCCTTGCCTTGCCTCGCCTTGCCTTGCTTGCCTGGCATTGCCTTGCCTAGCCTTGCCTGGCCTGGCCTGGCCTTGCTTTCATGGCCTGGCCTAGCCTAGGCTTGCCTTGCCAGGCCTTGCCTTCCCCAGTATTGCCTTGCCTTGTTTTGCCTTGCCTTGCCCTGCCTTGCCTGGCCTTGCCTGCCTGGCCTGGCATGGCATGGACTTGCCTTGCCTTGCCTGGCATTGCTTCTCCTGGCCATGCCTTGCCTTGTCTGGCCTGGCCTGGTGTCGTGGTTTAAACCCAGTCAGGTAACTTGTTCACTCACTCCCAGTGAGTGGTGCCGAGCTGACAACAATCGAGGTCCGTGTCCCCCCCCCACCGGGGTTCTCCCCCACTTCCGGAGGAACGGGGATGAGGATCGAAAGAGTGCAACTCCCACGGGTTGAGACAAGAACAGTCCAGCAACCAATGTACACAAATCACCACCGCTACTATCAACTACAACAATGATAAGGGAAAATAACAAGGGAAGAGAATACGATACCACCGGCAGGGAAGACGAGTTCCACCCGGAAGCCCGTGTCCTTCCGGGTAACTCCCAGTCACCCCCCACCCGGCCATGACGTGCTGTGGTATGGAATACCTCCCTGGCTAGCCCGAGTCAGGCGCCCCATCTCTGCTTCCTCCCGGCTTCCCCTCCTCCCTGGCAGAGCATAAGCCTCACAAAGTCCTTGGTCAGGGTAAACATCACTTAGCAACAACTGAAAACATCGACTTCACCAACACTGTTCTCAGGCTGGAAGTCAAAACACAGCACTGCACCAGCTAGCACAAAGGAAAAAAAAAAACATGACTGCTACTGCTGAACCCAGGACACCTGGCCAAGCCTTTCTTTGCCTTCCCTTGTATTGCATTGCCTTGCCTGGCCTTGCCTGGCCTGGCCTGGTTGTACCTGAACAGGGCAGGCCTGGTTGGTCTGGCCTTGCCTGGCCTTACCTGGCCTTGCATTGACTGTCCTGGACTTGCCTTCTATTACCTTGCCTTGCCTTGCCTTGCATTGACTTGACTAGCCTTGCCTTGCCTTCCATTGACATGACTTGCCTTCCTTCCCTTGCCTTGCATTGACTTGACTTGCCTTGCCTCGCCTGTCCTTGCCTTGCCTTGCATGGCCTTGAATTGCATTGCCTTGCTTTGCCTTGCCTTGCCCCGCTGCTCTTCTCTGGCCTTGTCTGACCTGGCCTTACCTGGTCTGGCCTGGCCTTACCTGGTCTTACCTGGCCTTGCATATACTGTCCAGTCCTGGACTGGCCTTGCCTTGCCTTGCCTTGCCGGCCGTTCCTTTCCTTTCCTGACCTGGCTTACATGGCCTTACATGCCTTGCCTGGCCTTCCCTGACCTTGCATGCATTAGCTAGTCCTGGACTGGCCTTGCCTTGCCTTGCCTAGCCTTACCTTGCCTTGCATGGCCTTGCCTTGCCTGGCCTGTCCTTGCCTTCATGGTTTGGCCTGGCCTGGGCTTACCTGGCCTTGCCTGGCCTGTCCTGGATTTGCACTGCCTGTCCTGGACTTGCCTTGCCTTGCTTTGCCGTGCCTTGCCTTGCCTTTCCTTGCCTGTCATTTCCCTGCCTTGCCTGGCCTTGCCTGCTTGACTTTACAGGCCTGGCCTGGCCTGGCCTGACCTTGCCTGGCCTTGCCTGGCCAGTCCTGGAAAGGCCTTCCCTTGCCTAGCCTTCCCTTGCCTGGCCTTGCCTTTATGGCATGTCCTTGATTTGGCTTAGCTGGCCTTACATGGTCTTGCATTTCCTGTCTTGGACTGGCCTTTTCTTGCCTTGCCTTTCCTGGCCTTGCCTGGCCCGCCCTCCTTTTGTATGACCTGGCCTGGCCTTTCCTGGGCTGGCCTTGTCTTGCCTTACCAGGCCTTCCATTGCCTGTCCTGGACATGCCCTACCTTGCCTTTCCTCGCCTTGTGTAGCCTTGCCTTGCCTTGCCTTGCCTTTCCTGGCCTTACCTTGTCTTTGCTTGCCTTGCCTTGACTGGCCTTGCCTGGCCTAGTCTTGCCTATCATTGCCTTGCATTACATTCCCTTGCATTGCCTTGCTTTGCCTTGCCTTGCCTCGCCTCGGCTGGCCTTGCCTGGCATGCCCTGGTTTTGTATGACCTGGTCTGGCCTTTCCTGGCCTGGCCTTTCCTAGCCTGGCCTTTCCTAGCCTGGCCTTGCTTTGCGTTACCAGGCCTTCCATTGCATGTCGTGGACTTGCCTTACCTTGTCTTGCCTTGCATTGCCTTCCCTGGCCTTGGCAGGCCTGGCCTGGTTTGGCCTTGCCTTGCCTGGCCTTGTATTGCCTGTCATGGCCTCACCTGGCCCGGCCTTGCCTTCTCTTCCCTTGACTTGCACTGAATTGCCTGTCCTATCCTGCCTAGGCCTGTCCTTGCCATGCCTTGCCTGGCCAGCCCTTGCCTGGACTGGCCTGGCCTGGCCTGGCCTAGCCTGGCCTGACCTTGTCTTGCCTGGCAATCCCTGGCCTGGCCTTGCATCTCCCTGCCTGCCCTGGCCTGGCCTGCCCTGAGATTGCCTGTCCTGCCGTGGCCTGACCTGGCCTGGCCTTGTCTTTCCTGACCTTCTCTGGCCTCGTCTGGCCTGGCCTTTTCTTACCTGGCCTTCTATTGCCTGGTCTGGCCTGGCCTTCCCTGCTCTTGCCTGGCCATGCCTGGCCTGGCTTTTCCTGGCATGTCATAGCCTGGCGTTTCCTTACCTGGCCTTGCATTGCCTGGCATGGCCTGGCCTTGCATTCCCTTCCCTTCCCTTGCATTGCTCTGAATTGGATTGCCTGGCCTGGCCTCACCTGTCCTTGAATTACCTGGCCTTGCATTGCCTGTCTTGGTCTTGCCTTTCATTGCCTTGTCTTGCCTTGCCTGGCCTTGCCATGACTTGCCTTCCCCTTATTGCCTTGCCTTGTTTTGCCTTGCCTTGCCCTGCCTTGACTGGCCTTGCCTGCCTTGCCAGGCCTGGCCTGGCTTTCCTTGCCTTGCATTGCCTTGCCTTCCCTTGCCTTGACTTGCACTGACTTGCCTTGCCTGGCCTGGCATGGCCTGGTTTTGCCTTGTCTTGCCTTGCTTTGCCTGGCCTTGCATTGCATGGCCTTGCCTAGCATTGATTGGCCTGGCCTTGCCTGGACTTCCCTAACCTATCGTTTCCTCTCCTTGCCTTGCCTTGTCTTACCTTGCCTTGCCTAGCCTTCCCTTGCATTGCCTTGCCTTGCCTTGCCTGGCCTTGGCTTGCCTTGCCTTGCCTGGCCTTGGCTTGCCTTGCCTGTCCTGACCTTGCCTGGCCTGGACTTGCCTTGCCTTGCCTTGACTGTCCTTGCCTGGCCTGGCGTTGATTTGCCTTGCCTGGCCTGGCCTTCATTTGCCTTGCCTTTCCTTGCCTTGCCTTGATTGTCCTTGCCTGGCCTGGCCTTGACTTGCCAGGCCTGGCCTTCATTTGCCTTACCTTTCCTTGCCTTGTATTTATTGGCCTGGCCTGGCCTAGCCTGGCCTTGCCTTGCCTTGCCGGGCCTTGCATCTCCTAGCCTGGCCTGGCCTGGCCTTGCCTTGCATTGTCTTGCCTTGCATGTCCTGGTCTGGATTTGCCTTGCATGGCTTGGCCTGGCCTTGCCTTGCCTAGCCACGCCTTGCCTTGCATTGCATTGACTTGCCCTGCCTGTCCTTGCCTTCTCTGGCCTAGACTGGCCTGGCATGGCCTGGCCTTGCTTGGCCTTGCTTTGCCTTGCCTTGCCTTGCCTTGTCTTTAATAGCCTTGACTGGCTTTGCCTGGCCTGGCCTTACCAAGCCTTCCGTTGCCTGTCCTGGCCTTATATTACTTGGCATTGCATTGCCTGGCCTGGCCTGGCCTGGCCTGGCCTAAGTTTGCCTTGTCTTGCCTTGCCTTGCCTTGCCTTGTCTGGCTT
Organism: Pezoporus flaviventris; assembly: GCF_033815535.1. Classification (NCBI taxonomy): domain Eukaryota; kingdom Metazoa; phylum Chordata; class Aves; order Psittaciformes; family Psittacidae; genus Pezoporus; species Pezoporus flaviventris. The sequence goes on along the minus strand of NW_026892683.1, from coordinate 141,768 downwards.
GGCCTTGCCTTGCCTTGCCTAGCCTTACCTTGCCTTGCCTTATCTTGCCTGGCCTCGCCTTGCCTTGTCTTGCCTGGCCGTGCCTTGCCTGGCCTTGCCTTGCCTGGCCTTGCATGGCCTGGCCTGGCCTTGTCTTACCTGGCCTTACCAGGCCTTGCATTTCCTGTCCTGGACAGGCCTTGCCTTGCCTAGCCTTACCTTGCCTTGCCTTGCCTGGCCTTGCATGGCCTGGCCTTTCCTTGCCTGGCCATGCCTCGCCTGGCCTTGTCTTGCCTCGCCTGGCCTTGTCTTGCCTTGCCTTGCATTGTATTACTTTGCCTTGCCTGGATTTGCCTGGCCTGCCCTGGTTTTGTATGACCTGGACTGGCCTGGCCTGGACTTGCCTGGCCTGCGCTTTCCTGGCCTGGACTTGCCTGGCCTTACTGAGCCTACCCTTGCCGGTCATGGACTTGCCTAAACTTGCCTTGCCTTGAATAGACTTGCCTTGTCTATCCTTTCCTTGCCTTGACTTGCCTGGCCTGGCCTGCCGTTGCCTTGCCTTGCTTTGCCTTTCTTCACCTTGCCTTGCCTTGATTGTCTGGCCTGTCCTTCCCTTGCCTTGCTTTGCCTCTCCTTGTCTTGCTGGACTTGCCTGGCCAGGCCTGGCCTTGCCTTCCGTGTCCTTTCCTGGTCTTGCATTGCCTTGATTGGCCTGGCCTGGCCTTGACCTGCTTGGCCTTGCCTAGACTGGCCTTGCCTTGCCTAGCCTCACATTGCCTTTCCTCGCCTTGCCCGGCCTGGCCTGGCCTTGCCTTCATGGCCTGGCCTGGCCTGCCCTTGCCTGCCCTTGCCTTGTCTTGCTTTTCCTTGCCTGGCCTTTCCTTGCCTTGCCTTACCTGGCCTTACCAGGCCTTGCATTGCCTGTCCTGGACTTGTATGGCCTTGCATTAACTTACCTGGCCTTACCTGGCCTAGCATTGCCTGTCCTGGACTTGCCTTGCCTTGCCTAGCCTTGCCTTGCTTTGAATTGCCTCGCCTGGCCTGGCCTGGCCTTGACCTGCTTGGCCTTGCTGGAACTGGCCTTGCCTGGCCTACTGTTGCCTTGCCTTGCCTTGCCTTGCTTTTCCCTGCCTAGCCTTTCCTTGCCTGGCCTAGCCTGGACTGGCCTTGCCCTGGCTGGCCTTGATTGGCCTGAGCTTGCCTGCCCTTGCCTGGCCTTGGCTGGCCAGGCCTTGCCTTACTTGGCCTTACCTGTCCTGGGCTTGCTTTACCTGGCCTGAAGTGCAACTACTTTATGGGCCTTGCCTTGCCTTACCTTGCCTTACATGGCCTTTACCTGGCCTTGCATAGACTGGACAGTCCTGGACTGGCCTTGCCTTGCCTTGCCCAGACTTTCCTTGCCTTGCCTGGCCTTAACTTGCCTTACCTGGCCTGGCCTAGGCTGGCCTTGACTTGCTTGTCCTTGCCTCGACTGGCCTTGCCTTGGCTAGCTTTTTTCCTGCCTTGCCCTACCTCGCCTTATCTGGCCTTGTGTTGCCTGTCCTGGACTGGCCTTGCCTTGCATTGCCTTACCTGGCCCTACCTGGCCTAGCAGTCGCTGTCCTGGACTGGCCTTGCATTGCCTTGCCTTGCCTTGCATTGCCTTGCCTTGCCTTGCCTTGCCTTACTTACCAGGCCTTACCTGGCCTTGCATTACCTCTCCTAGACAGTCCTTGCCTTGCCTTGCCTAGCCTTGCCATGCCTTGCCTGGCCTTACATTGCCTTACCAGGCCTTAACTGGCCTTCCATTAGCTGTCCTAGACTGTCCTTGCCTTGCCTTGCCTCTCCTTGCCTTGCCTTGCCTTGCCTTGCCTGGCCTTGCCTCTCCTGGCCTGGCCTGGCCTTGCCTTGCCTGGCATGGCCTCTCCTGGCCTTGCCTTACCTGGCCTTGCCTGGCCTGTCCTGGATTTACACTGCCTGTCCTGGCCTTCCCTTGCCTAGCCTTGCCTTGCCTGGCCTGGCCTTCCCTTGCCTTGCATGGCCAGGCCTTGCCTTACCTTTATGGCCTGGCCTGGCCTTGGCTTAGCTGGCCTTACATGATCTTGCATTGCCTGTCTTGGACTGGCCTTGTCTTGCCTTGACTTGCTTTTCCTGGCCTTGCCTGGCCTGCCCTCCTTTTGTATGACCTGGCCTGGCCTGGCCTTTCCTAGGCTGGCCTTGTCTTGCCTTACCAGGCCTTCCATTGCCTGTCCTGGACATGCCTTACCTTGCCTTTCCTCGCCTTGTGTAGCCTTTCCTCACCTTGTGTAGCCTTTCCTCGCCTTGCCTTGCCTTGCCTCGCCTCGCCTCGCCTGGCCTGGCCTTGTCTTTGCTTGCCTTGCGTTGACTGGCCTTGCCTGGCCTAGTCTTGCTTTGCATTGCCTTGCATTACCTTCCCTTGCCTTGCCTTACTTCCCTTGCCTTGCCTTGGCTGGCCTTGCCTGGCATGCCTTGGTTTTGTATGACCGGTCCTGGCCTGGCCTGGTCTGGCCTGGCCTTTCCTGGCCTGGCCTTTCCTGGCCTGGTCTTGCCTTACATTACCAGGCCTTCTATTGCCTGTCGTGGACTTGCCTTACCTTGTCTTGCCTTGCATTGGCTTACCTGGCCTTGCCAGGCCTGGCTTGGTTTGGCCTTGCCTTGCCTGGCCTTGCCTTGCCTGTCATGGCCTTACCTGGCCCAGCCTTGCCTTCCCTTCCCTTGACTTGCATTGCACTGAATTGCCTGGCCTGGCCTGGCCTGGCCTGGCCTTGCTGTGCCTTGCCTGGCCTTGCATCTCCTATCCTGGCCTGGCCTTGCTGTGCCTTGCCTGGCCTTGCATCTCCTATCCTGGCCTGGCCTGGCCTTGCCTTGCATTGTCTTGCCTTGCTTGTCCTGGTCTGGATTTGCCTTGCATGGCTTGGCCTATCCTTGCCTTGCCTAGCCACGCCTTGCCTTGCCTTGCACTGACTTGCCCTGCCTGTCCTTGTCTTCTCTGACCTAGCCTGGCCTGGCATGGCCTGGCCATGCTTGGCCTTTCTTTGCCTTGCCTTGTCTTGCCTTGTCTTTAATGGCCTTGCCTTGCCTGGCCTTGCCTGGCCTTGCATCTCCTGGCCTGGCCTTGCCTTGTCTTTAATGGCCTTGACTGGCCTTGCCTGGCCTGGCCTTACCAAGCCTTCCCTTGCCTGTCCTGGCCTTATATTACCTGGCATTGCGTTGCCTGGCCTGGCCTGGCCTAAGTTTGCCTTGCCTTCCCTTACCTTGCCTTGCCTGGCCTTGCCTGGCCTGGCCTTGCCCTGGCTGGCCTTGATTTGCCTGACCTTGCCTGCCCTTGCCTGGCCGGGGCTCTGCTGTCCCTGGTTTTGCCTGGCATGGCCTTGTGTGGCCTGTCCTTTTCTGGCCTGGCCTGGCTTTGCCTTCCCTGTGATTTCCTGGCCTTGCATTGCCTTTATTAGCCTGGCCTGGCCTGGCCTGGCCTGGACCTGACCTGCTTGGCCTTGCCTGGCCTTTCCTTACCTGTCCTTACCTGGCTTTGCATGGCCTGTCTAGACCTGGACTAGCCTTGCCTTGCCTAGTCTTGCCTTTCCTTTCCTTTCCTTGCCTGACCTGGCCTGGCCTTCCCTTCATGGGCCTTGCCTTCCCTTCCCTTGCCTTGTCTTGCCTCTCCTGGCCTGGACTTGACTGTCTTGCCTGGCGTTACCTTGTCTTCCCTTGCCTTGCCTTGCCTTGCTGTCCTGGTTTAAACCCAGCCAGACAGCTTGTTCACTCACTTCCCCCCAGGGGACTTGAGGATATCACGGAAGCACACAATGGTTTGGACTGGGAGGGACCTTAAAGCTCCTCCAGCTCCAACCCCTGCCACTGCCAGAGACAACTTCCACTAGAGCAGCTTGCTCCAAGCTCCATTCAACCTGGTCTTGAACACTGCCAGCCATGGGGCAGCCACAGCTTCTCTGGGCACCCTGTGCCACTGTTCCACCACCCTCACAGGGAACAACTTCTAAGATCTCATCTCAATCTCCCCTCTCTGTCACGTTAAAATCGTTCCCCCTTCTCCCATCCCCACAGGCCCTTGCTCTCCCCACAAGAAATGAGGGCAGATCCCAGGATCATCCCTCGGCAGCCGCAGCGCTCCGCTGCCGGCTCAGCCAGCCCAACTCACACACCGAGTCCAAAGCAGCCACTCTGGGGAAGTCTCTTGAGGTGTTCTGGCAACTCCTACAGCACCCCAAGATCGCCATCGCCACCCACCTCCTTCCACGCTCCTGTGTCCACAGGCGGCACCGGCTCCGAGACACCAAGACGGGAACCACCAGAGAAGCTGCTCTTGCCTCCTCCACCGGTAGCTTGTGTTCCGTGGGGCAGCTCTCGTCTCCCGGTGCCTCTGCTGGAGGGTTCCATGGGATTCTGCGGCCTCACACACCTGAACACGGGGAGTTCCAGAATCAGCCACCCCTGTGGTCTCCATGTCCCCAAGGTCATTGTGACGCAGGAGCTCTGACTGGGTCCATGGGGAGCTCTGGAGGTGCTGCAGGCATTCTCTGGGATTCTCTAGGGGTATCCCCAGGATGCCCTGGGAGTGCACAGAGACACAGGGCCGTGGAGCAAGCTGCTCTAGTGGAAGGTCTCCCTGCCCGTGCCTTTGGGGGTTGGAGCTGGCTGAGCTTTAAGGTCCCTTCCAGCCCACTCTGGGATTCCATGATTCTCTGCTGTGCCAATGTCGGTCCCTCTCCACTCCTCGTAGGTGGCCGTGACGCCCTGTTCCATGGCCCACGTTGAGCTGTGACCCCTCGCATGCTCCACCTCCGGACCAAAGGCACTGAGGAAGAGCAGCCCGTGAGGGACCTCCCCGAGCCGGCTGGGCAGAGGCTGGTCCCCCCGCAGCCACTCCTGGAGCACCTCTGGGTGCCCTCAGCTTCCAAAACGATGGGGGGGAGGGTCCCCAATGAACACAACCTCCCATCCCCCACCCGGGGGTGTCAGGGGTGGGGATCTCCCCCCTCTTTATACCCGGGATGGGAGAGGGGAGGATAAAGGGGGGATGGGGGGGTCGATCCGAAGCCTTATTGACACCGATGTAAATAGCCCGGGGGGGTGGGGAGGGGAGGGAAGGCAGGAGGCGTCACCTTAAGACTGTATAAAAAGGAAAATTAACCAATAAATAAAGATTTCACAGGAAATCGAGGCCTCTTCTCCCCCCTACCCCCCGTTCGGTGATGCTCGCCGCACTTCCGGGTTGGTTGCTAGGCAACGGGGTCTCCGCGTACCGCTTCCTGCATGTTGCCAGGCGACGGCCAGTGAGCTTCCACCGTGCTGCGCGTTGCCAGGCAACCTTGCCCCCCCCCCTCCAGCCTCGATCTGGCGACCCTTGCCCAGGCAACAGCCAATGAGCTCTGAGCTCCCCAACTCGTGTCCCCATTTAACCCCGTCCCGGCTGCCCCCCATGGGGCTGAATATGGGGCTTTTCCTTGCCCCTGCCCCCCCATTTGTCCCCTCTTCCCCTCCCCCCCTTATGCCCCCCCATTCCCCCTCCCCCTTTTTCCCACCCCCATTCCCCACATTCCTGCCATTTCTCCCCCTCTCCCTCCATCCCTCTCCATTTCTCATCCCACCGTTACCCCCCCCCTTATTTACATGCAATTAGCCTAGGACCTGCTTTACTCACACGCAGTTCATGTAGGGTTGACCTTATTTAAATGTTACTAACACAGACACTTCCTTATTTACATGTTATTAATGGAGGGCCTACTTAATTTGTGTCCTTTTAGTGGAGGACCTGCTTTATTTACATGTCATTAACATGGAGCCACTCGTATTTGCACGTTCTTACTGTAGGACCTCCTGTATTTACATGGTGCTGTGCCAGGACCTCCTGTATTTACTCACTTATTAATGTAGGACCTATTTTATGTACAGTTGCTGTCGGATCTGCTCTATTGACAGGGTATTGGGGCAGGACCTACTTCATTTATGGGCCCTTATTGTAGGTCCTACTTTATCGGGGAGGTATTATTGTAAGACCCAATTTGTTGAGGGAGTTATTAATGTAGGGCTTACTTTATTCATATGTTGTATTTACAGTTTCATTACTGTAGGACCTACTGTATCGGGGGTGGTTGTTATGTCAGGACCCGCTTTACTAAGTAACTTATTTACAAGTTCTTAATGTAGGATCTACTTTTATGTACCTGTTATTAATATAGAGCCTGTCTAATTTACATATTCCTGTAGGTCCTACTTTATTCCCAGGCTGTTATTGTAGGTCCTGCTTGATTAGGGAATTTATTATGTCAGGACCTGCTTTGTTTAACACTTTCGTTACTGTAGGACCTGCTTTATTTATGTTTTACTGTAGGCCACACATTATCTGTGCATTGTTATTGGAGGCTCTGCTTTGTTGACATGCTGTTATTGTAGGCAGGACGAGTTTATTAACAGGAGACATGCTTTGCATCTCATTAACATGGGTGCAACCTCATTTACATATAATTAACACAGGACCTGCTTTATTTACTGCTTTATTTCTATAGGACCTACTCTATTCCGCTTCCAGGACCTCAGCCTTGTGGCCCCGCACTCCTCCAAGCCCCGCCTCCTGCACCCCATCCAATAGGAGCATCTGATGAAACCGAGGCTCAGGGGTGGGGCTTGCTCTGGTCACACCCTTCCTCGTCGCTGGTGGGCGGGGCTAAGGGGAGGGGGCGGTGCAAGTTCAGAGCATGGGTGGCCTGGGACCAGGCTGCAAAGGGGCGGGGTCAGCGCAGGCCACACGCTCACCCCCCCATCTCCTTCACTCACCGCGGGGTGGGCGGGGCTTCAGGGGTCCGCCCCTTCAGCTGACCACTCCCCTTCCGCTGACCACGCCCCCTGCAGCTGTTCCAGCTCCCCTGCAGCTCTGATGCCACAACAGCGCCCCTTGTGGGGGCTGAGGCACAAACACCCCTGAGCAACGGCCCCATTGCCCCTCCCCCCTTTATGGCCCCTCCTTTCATTGCCCCTCCCCGTTTATGGCCCTCCCCCATTTATGACCCCTGCCCCCTCTATGGCCCCTCCTTCAAATTCCCCTCCCCCTTTATGGCCCCTCCCCCCATTTTCCTCCCCCTTTATGGCCCCTCCCCCACCTCACTCTCTGCCATTCCTAGGGCGCGTCTGATTGGCTGCAGTGGGCTGTGGGCGGGGCTAAAGGGAGAATGGAGGGGTCAGCACAGCCCTTCCCCCCCCTCCCCCACAAACCTTCCCCCCCCCAATTCACTCACCTCGGGGGGAGGGGCACCCTCTCCTTTCCCAGCATGCTCAGCGCTTCCTGCAGCCGCTGCCCTTCCCCCTGCAGCCCTGGGGGGAGCCGCACAGCTCCTCGGGCCTGAAAGGGGCGTGGCCAAAGCTCTGAGGCCTCGCCCACTCACATTAAGCTCCGCCCCACTTTCCTCCCCCTCTTTGCTCACCTGGGCCTGCAGGAGGCGCAGCTGCGCCCGGAGCTTCCCATTGGATGCGGCCAGAGCCCGGAGCTGGATCCAGCGGCGGGACTGGAAGGGATGGAGGGGGGGGACACAAGGAAATGAGGGACCCCAAAGCCATGGGAGGGACCCAAATACCCCCCAAACACCTTAAATATCGCCCCATATTTCTCCCCAAAACCTCTCCCTTCACCCCAAACCCATCCATAAGCCCCAGATACCCCTCCCAGCACTGCTGAACCCCCAAAATCCCCCCTAAAGCCCCAGACTCCTCCATATCATCCCTTATAGACCCAAAATCCCCCTCCAGGACCCCCAAATATCCCGAACCCTCACAAAAAGCAGCGCTGGGACCCTTTAGGGACCCCAACCCCTCCCCATAACCATCAAATTCCACTTCCCAGACCCCCCCCCCAAGCCCATCAGGACCCCCCTCAAATCCCCATATTCCCCCGTTGGCACCCACCAGCCGCTGCTTCCCCTCCTGTAGCTGCCTCCTCAGTGGCCCCAGGGCAGCTTCTGGGGAGTCCATGGGGCTGCCCCGTAGATCCTGGACCTGCTGGATCAGGGCCTCCCGAGCCACTGAGAGCCCCACGGCCTCCAGCATCAACCTGGGGGGCAACGGGACCCCAAAGCCAAACGCTGAGGGGAGCTTGGGGGACCCAAAGGGTTCCAGAACACTTTTTTGGGGGGGGGACACCCTAAAAGGGCTGCAGGGAACATGGAGGGGTTGAGGGCACCCCAAAGGGTCTCAGCACTGGGTTTAGGGAGAATCTGGGGGGGCTTTAAGGACCCCTATGAGCTCAGCACCCACTTCAGAAGGAAACCCAGGGGCGTTTAAAGTATAGAGGGGGCCCCTAAAGGGTTTTGAGGTTCAGGAGTGGGGAGGAAAAGGTCACGGGGGAGGGCCCAGGGGCAGTTTTGTGGTGCAGGGGGTGAAACTGGGCTGCAGGATGCATTTGGGAGGGTCCTTGAGAGGGTTTTGGGGTGCAGAGGGGGTGTTTTGGTATGCAGAGAGGGGCCGTTTTGGGCTTCACGGGGGTTGTTTTGGGGTGCAGGGAGGGTACATTTGGGGTGCAGGTGTGTTTTGGGGTACAGGAGGGTGGTTTCGGTGTACAGGGGGGAGTTTTGTGATGCAGGGGATTGTTTTGGAGTGCAGGGAGAATAGTTTCGGTGTGTAGGGGTTTGTTTTGGTATGCAGGGGGTGTGTTTTGGGGTGCAGCAGGGATGGTTTTGGGGTGCAGGGGGGTTTTGCGATGCAGGGGAGTGTTTTGGGGTGCACCATGTGGTTTTTGGGTGCAGGGAGGTGTTTTGGGGTGCAGAGGGGATGGTTTTGGAATGTGGAGGGGTTGTTTTGGGATGCAGGGGCTGTGTTTTGGGGTGCAGGGGGATGGTTTTAGGGTGCAGCGGGGTGTTTTGAGATGCAGGGGGAGTGTTTTGGGGTGCACATGTGGTTTTGAGGTTCAGGGAGGTGTTTTGGGGTGCAGGGTTTTACCTGGCAGCCTGCTGGGCTTTGGGGTCCCCCTCCAGGCGCTGCTGGATCTCCTCCTGCAGCTGGAGGAGCCGGAGCCTCAGGGGGGACAGGCGGGAGGCCGAGGAGTGGATGAGGTCCCAGAGTCCCCCCACATCCTCCCAGCAGTCCTGGGGGGTGCAAAAGGGGGACCCCACATCAGTGGGGAGCTCTGAGCCCTAAAGCACCCCCAAATGTGCCCCTCAAGTCCCCCCATTTACCTGGATGAGGGTCTTCATAGGGGGCTGAGCATCAGGGTCAGGGTCAAGGTCAGGGCTGATTTTGGGGTACCCCTTCCTGCAATGGAACAAGGGGGGAGGGGGGGAGGATGCAATCCCCGCCCCTCTGTTGGCTTCACCAACCGGTAGCCCCACCCCTTCCCTAGTGCCCTGGGGCCACACCCTCAGAACCTTATAAGGGAAGTCCTGCCCCCTTTAAGCCGCACCCCCAGCTGCCCACTGGCTCTGCCCCTTCCCTAAGCTCCACCCCCTCCCAAAGCCCCACCCCTCCTAAGCCCCTCCCTTCTCCTAAGCCCCTCCCCTCACCGCAGTGTCTGCAGGGCCTCCAGCACCTCCTCTGGGCTGTGTTGGTTCAGCAGTGCCTGGTGGGGGGGGTGAAGGGGGTGTCAGGTCACATGGGGGGGGGGGGGTCACATGACCGTTAGGATCAGTCACCTCCCCCCCCACCCTCCCCCCTTGGGCACCCACCTTGGCCTCCTGCAGCCAGAGCAAGGTGAGGTCCTGCGGCCTGGGGGGGCAATGGGAAGGGCAGGGGGGTTGGGGGGGTGATGGACAGGGAGGGGTTTATGGCAGCAATGGGCGGGGCTTGCCCCGAAGGGGGCGGGGCTTACCTCGACAAGGGGCGGAGCCCCAGCAGCTCCTCCAGGGCCTCCTCCCGCAGCTTGCACACGGCCTGGGGGAGGGAAGGGGAGGGGGCGGGGCAATGGGGACGTGGCCACGCTCAGACCCCTGCCCCGTCCATAAGCCCCTCCTTCTTCCCAATAAGCCCCGCCCCTTCTTACCGCCAATTTCGACGTTAGTCCCACCTTTGGCCCCGGCTCCCTGCAAGCGCAGAGCATCATGGGAATGCTGCCCCCCGCTCCCATTGGGATACCCATGGGGAAGCCCCGCCCCCTCCTCGCTCACCGGTGGGCGGAGCTTATCTGGGCCCCCTCCCTCCGCAGCCTCCACCCCTCCTGCGCTGCCTCCGCCCCCAGGGCCCGAAGCTCCGCCCCTCGGCGACGCTCCGCCCCCTGGCGGTGAAGCTCCGCCCCCAGTGCCTCTTCTATAAGGGAACAAAGGGGGCAGAGCCTCAGGTCAGGTGACCGGTAGCCCCGCCCCTTTACCCCCCACCCCACCGCCCCCCCAATGAACTCACCCAGCTTCAGCACCGCTGCTCCGGCCTCGCCCACGGCCCCGCCCATCACTTTAAGCTCCGCCCTCACCTGCTCCAAGGCCTCGCGCACTTCCATATAAGGCGTGCTTGACCCCGCCCCTCGCTGGGGAGAGACACCAAAGGTCACCTGAGGACACCACCACCCCCATCCTTAAGCACCATTTTTTCTCCCTCCACCACCCCTCAAATTGGCCCACCCCTGGCCCAAATCTTGCCCCCCCCATATTTGCCTCCCCCAAACCCCCCACCCCCCCCCCTATCCCTCTGGGACCCCCCAAAACCCCATACAGACCCCCCCAAACCCTCCCCCCCCAAACCTGAATCTCCTCGAGGTGCCAGTACCTGAGCCCCGAGTTAAGGAAGAAACGGGGGGGGGGGGGTGTTAAGGAGAGGTTGGGGGGGGGATCATGGGAAGGAATTGGGGGTTCCTGGGGATCCCAATGGGATTTGGAGGGGTCCTAAAGAAATTAGGGGCTCCTGTGCATGGATTTAGGAGAATAAAAGGGGTTGGGGGGGGGGCCACAGGGGGGAATTGGGGGGTGTTGGGGGGGGTCATGGGATCCCAATGCAATTTTGGGGGGGGATCCTAACAGGCAAAAGGGGTTTGGGGGGGTCCTGAGGGATTTTGGAGGCTCCCCAATGAGCTTGGGGGTCCCCAGAGGGGGCATTTTCGGGGTCCCCCCCCCTTTTTGCGGTGCAGCGGATACCACAGCAGGTTCCCTTTGATCTTCTTCACATTCCTATAGGAACAACCCCCCCCCCCCCGGGTATTTTAGGGACTGATCCGAGGTTTGGTGTCCCTCCAGATGTTGCAGTTCCTCCCCCCCAGATGTTGGGGTGCCCCCCTCACCCCGGGTGCCGCACGTGGCCCATGATGTATCATGGCCGAAATTGGCGCGCTGGGAGCGCCGCGCGGCACGATGGGAGTTGTAGTCCAAGCCGGGCACCGCCTTAGTGGTGCTGTAGGAGTGTCGCACTGCATCATGGGAGTTGTAGTCCAGGCTGGGCACCGCCCTCCTGGTGCTCTCTGGTTGCCGCGCGGCATGATGGGAGTCGTACTACCACCTGGCGGCTGTATAATGGTGTTCTATGGGAGCCGCGGGGTATGATGGGAGTTGTAGTCATAACTGGGCGCCGCCATAATGGGGCTCTATGGGTGCCGCGCTGCATGATGGGAGTAGTAGTCCCGGCTGGACGCCACCGTAAAGGGACTCTATGGGTGCCGCGTTGCATGATAAGGGTTGTAGTCCCTGTAGTCTATGGCTCTCTATGGGGTCTCTATGGGGTCTCTGTGGGGGTCTCTATGGTTCACTTTGGGTCGCTTTCTGGCTCTCTGCGGTGTCTATGGGCCTCTATGAGTCTCTGTGGGCTGTGGGTCTATATGGTGTCTATGGGTCTCTCTATGGGGTCTCTTTGGGTCCCTGCAGGGTCTGACCATGGAGGGGGGGATCTCTTTACGAGTCCCTTGGAGGGGGAAGCAGCAGCAGCTCCAGTACCAGGATGCAGTGGGCAGAGCTCGAGACCCCGAGACCCCCCCTTTACCCCCATTACCCCCCGTGACCCCAAATTGCTCCCATTGCCCCATTACAGCCATTGCCCCCATATAAAGCCATGGAGCCAGCAGTGGGTGTGAACCTGCCCCTGCCCCATAGGGTTCTATAGGGGTCCATAGGGGTCCCATCGCCCCCCATCTCCCTCCTTTCCCCCCCCAGCCAACGCGCGCTCTGTTCTTGTCGCCCTGCCCACTTCCACGGCAGCCAATCAGCGCCTGGCTCCGCCCACTGCACAGCGGAGCCAATCAGAGTGCAGGGTGGGAGAGTAACCCCCTCAACTCCCCTCAGCTGACTCCGCCCCCTGTAACGGCCGCAGGCTGTTGAACAAGACCGGTCCCAACACCGATCCCTGAGGGACGCCACTCGTTACTGGTCTCCAGCCGGACATTGAGCCATTGACCACAACTCTTTGTGTGCAGCCATCCAGCCAGTTCTTTATCCACCCAGTGGTCCGTCCATCAAATTGATGTCTCTCCAATTTAGAGACAAGGATGTTGTGTGGGACAGTGTCGAACGCTTTGCACAAGTCCAGGTAGATGCCATCAACTGCTCTACCCCTGTCCATCAGTTCTGTAGCCCCATCATAGAAGGCCACCAAATTGGTCAGGCAGGATTTCCCCTCAGTGAAGCCCTGCTGGCTGTCACCAAGCACCTTGTTGATTTTCATGTGCCTTAGCATGCCTTCCAGGAGAATCTGCTCCAAGCTTTTGCCAGGCACAGAGGTGAGACTGACTGCTCTGTCATTCCCCAGGTCATCCATTTTCCCCTTCTTGAAAATGGGGGTTATATTTCCCTTTTTCCAGTCATCGGGAACTTCACCTGACTTCCATGTTTTTTCAAATATGAAGACCAGTGGCTTAGCAACTTCATTCGCCCGCTCCTTCAGGACTCGTGCATGGATTTCATTAGGCCCCATGGACTTGTGCATGTTCAGGTTTTTAAGATGGTCTCGAGCCAGCTCCTCTCCTACAGTGGGCCCAAGGTCTTCATTCTCACAGTCCCTGCATCTGCCTTCCAAGACTTGGGTGGTGTGGTCAGAGCCTTTGCCAGTGAAGAGCAAGGCAAAGAAGTCATTCAGAACCTCAGCCTTCTCCAAATCCCGTGTAGCCAGTTCTCCCGAGAGCTTCCGGAAGGCGGCTATGTTGTCCCTAGTCTGTTTTTTATTTGCTACATACCTGAAGAATCCCTTCCTGTTATCCTTAACATCCCGAGCCTATCTGAATTCTAACTGGGTCTCAGCTTTCCTAACCTGGTCCCTAGCTTCCCGGAGAAATTCTTCCTCAGCTCCATCTAAACCTGCCCTGGTGCAGCTTGAGGCCATTTCCTCTTGTCCCATCCCTTGTTCCTTGGGAGCAGAGCCCAGCCCCTCCTGGCTCCATCCTCCTCTCAGGCAGTTGTAGGCAGTGATCAGGTCCCCCCCAGGTTCCTCAGCCCTTCCCTATCACATTTGTGCTCCAGGCCCTGCACCAGCTCCACTGCCCTTCTCTGGCCCCCCTCCAGCACCTCAATGTCTCTCTTGTAGTGAGGGGCCCAGAGGTGAACCCAGGATTCGAGGTGCGGCCTCAGCAGTGCTCAGTGCAGGGGCACAACCACTGCCCTGGCCCTGCTGCCGCACTGGTGCTGATCCAGGCCAGGATGCTGGTGGCTTCCTGGCTGCCTGGGCACAAGCTGCTCATGTTCAGCTCCATCAATCAGCACCCCCAGCTCCTTTCCCATGAGCAGTTTTCAGCCCCTCTTCCCCAAACCTGGAGCATTGCAGGGGGTTGTTGTGGCCCAAGTGCAGGACCCTGCACTTTGCCTTCTTGACCCTCAACACATTGGCCACAGCCCGTGGATCCAGCCTGCCCAGATCCCTCTGCAGAGCTTCCTACCCTCCATCCCCCACCACACCTCCCTGGTCTTTTGGTGGGATATCCCAAATTAGGCAACCCCCACTCTGGGGCTGGCCCCCCCAACTCCCTGATACCAGGGATGGGGGAGCTGGGGTGCCCCATGGGGTGTGGTTTGGGGGCAACGAGGAGCAATTTGGGGCTGGGTGGCATTGGAGGGGGGGAGCAGCTTTTCTGGGGTACCCTCAGTTGGGGGCGGGTGTTTAGTGGGGCTCCTCCAGGTTTTTGGGTCCCTGGGTTCATCTGGGGGGGCCCGGGGTGATGGAAGGGTGTGGGTGACATTGTGCTGCCCCAGGCCCCCACTTGGGGGTCCTGCCTGCTTTTGTGCTGCTTCAGGGAGATTTGGGGTTACGCTAGGATTTAGGGGCACCACGATTGCTTTGGGTGCCTCCAGGGCCCTTTGGGGTGCAGTGTGGTTTTGGTTTGCCCCTTTATTGGGGTGACCCTTTTGGGGATCCACCCCCTTAGGCCCACCTAATTCACTACTGAACCGAAAGCAATGTTGGGGTCCCCCCAGTGTGTTCGGGGTTCCAGAGCATCTTGATGGATCCCCAGGGCAGGTGTTGGGGGAACACCACTTTTCGGAACACCCCTTTTTTAGCAAGTCTGTGCCACTGTGCTGAGCCGGGGCGGCTTTGGCGCTGTGGGCTTTGGGTTTGGGGGGATTTGGGGATTCAGGCTGGTCCACAAAACTCTTTGGGGTGGCTCATTTATTTGGGGGACTCCCTGTCTACCGAGACTGGGGGTGTCCATCAATCCCAGGGCAGCCGAATCACATTGGATGCCCTAGGGAGCCCCGTTGACAGAAGCGGGAGGAATTTGGGTGTTCAGAGGGATTTGAGGGTTCAAGGAACATTTTGAGGTTCAGGGGGGGATCCCCAAAATGTGCTGTAGGGGGCACATTATATTGGGAGATCCCCATGTACCTGGGTCCCAGGGCCCCCTCAGTCGCTTTTGAGTGAGCAACATTCCCCCAGCATGGAGATGTGTTGAGGGGAAGAATTTGGGGGTTCAGAGGGGATTTCGGCATTGGGGGAGATCCCCAAAGCTCCCTGGGGTGGTGCAGGGATTTGGGGAACAGCCAGTGTCCCAAAGCTAGGGGTTACATTTGACCCAGAGTACCCTGAGTCTTTAGTGCCCCTGTTGGCCCATGGCAGTAAATGGAAGGGATTTGGGGTTCGGAAGGGAACTGGAGGTTTAGGAGGATTTGGAGGTTCATGGGAATGCACCCAAGCTCTGCAGGGGACAAATGGAGGCCTCAAACAGGGGCTACAGCCACCAGAGACCACCCCACAGATCACTGGGGCTTTGGGATGGCGGCAGCATCGTGCCCATGACCTCTGGGCACCCAGGGGTGCTCCGGGAGTCGCTGCAGGGGGACCAGCCTCTGCCCAGCCGGCTCGGGGAGGTCCCTCACGGGCTGCTCTTTCTCAGTGCCTTTGGTCCGGAGGTGGAGCATGCGAGGGGTCACAGCTCAACGTGGGCCATGGAACAGGGCGTCACGGCCACCTACGAGGAGTGGAGAGGGACCGACATTGGCACAGCAGAGAATCATGGAATCCCAGAGTGGGCTGGAAGGGACCTTAAAGCTCAGCCAGCTCCAGCCCCCAAAGGCACGGGCAGGGACACCTTCCACTAGAGCAGCTTGCTCCACGGCCCTGTGTCTCTGTGCACTCCCAGGGCATCCTGGGGATACCCCTAGAGAATCCCAGAGAATGCCTGCAGCACCTCCAGAGCACCCCATGGACCCAGTCAGAGCTCCTGCATCACAATGACCTTGGGGACATGGAGACCACAGGGGTGGCTGATTCTGGAACTCCCCGTGTTCAGGTGTGTGAGGTCACAGAACCCCATGGAACTCTTCAGAGGAGGCACCGGGAAACAACAGCTGCAGCACGGAACACAGGCTACCGGTGGAGGAGGCAAGAGCAGCTCCTCTGGTGGTTCCCGTCTTGGTGTCTCGGAGCCGGTGCCGCCTGTGGACAGAGGAGCGTGGAAGGAGGTGGGTGGCGATGGCGATCTTGGGGTGCTGTAGGAGTTGCCAGAACACCTCAAGAGACTTCCCCAGAGTGGCTGCTTTGGACTCGGTGTGTGAGTTGGGCTGGCTGAGCCGGCAGCGGAGCGCTGCAGCTGCCGAGGGATGATCCTGGGATCTGCCCTCATTTCTTGTGGGGAAAACAAGGGCCTGTGGGGATGGGAGAAGGGGGAACGAATTTAACGTGACAGAGAGGGGAGATTGAGATGAGATCTTAGAAGTTGTTCCCTGTGAGGGTGGTGGGACAGTGGCACACGGTGCCCAGAGAAGCTGTGGCTGCCCCATGGCTGGCAGTGTTCAAGACCAGGTTGAATGGAGCTTGGAGCAAGCTGCTCTAGTGGAAGTTGTCTCTGGCAGTGGCAGGGGTTGGAGCTGGAGGAGCTTTAAGGTCCCTCCCAGTCCAAACCATTGTGTGCTTCCGTGATATCCTCAAGTCCCCTGGGGGGAAGTGAGTGAACAAGCTGTCTGGCTGGGTTTAAACCAGGACAGCAAGGCAAGGCAAGGCAAGGCAAGGCAAGGCAAGGCCAGGCAAGACAGTCGAGACCAGGCCAGGAGAGGCAAGGCAAGACAAGGCAAGGGAAGGCAAGGCCCATGAAGGGAAGGCTAGGCCAGGTCAGGCAAGGAAAGGAAAGGCCAGTTAAGGCAAGGTAAGGCTAGGCAAGGCAAGGCTAGTCCAGGTCTAGACAGGCCATGTAAGGCCAGGTAAGGCCAGGTAAGGAAAGGCCAGGCAAGGCCAAGCAGGTCAGGGAAAGGCCAGGCCAGGCCAGGCTAATAAAGGCAATGCAAGGCCAGAAAATCACAGGGAAGGCAAGGCCAGGCCAGGCCATGCCATGCCAGCCAAGGCGAGGCAAGGCAAGGCAAGGCCACTCCAGGACAGGCAATGCTAGGCCAGGTAAGGCAGGGTAAAGCAATGCAAAGCACGGCCAGTCAAGGGCAGGCAACCCAAGGCCAGGTTAGGCCAGGTAAGGCAAAGCAAGGCCAGGCCAGGCCAGGCCAGGCCAGGCAAGGCAAGGGAAGACAAGACAAGGCAAGGCCAGGTCAGGCCAGGCCAAGCCATGCAAGGGAAGACCAGACCAGGCCAGGAAAGGCAAGGCCAAGCAAGGCAAGGCCAGTCCAGGACTGGCCAGTCCATGCAAGGCCAGGGAAGGGCCAGGTAAGGCCAGGTAAGGCAGGGCAAGGCAAGGCAAGGCAAGGCAAGGCAGGGCAGGGCAGGGCAAGGCAAGGCAAGGAAGGCAAGGCAAGGCAAGGCAAGGCAGGGCAGGGCAGGGCAAGGCAAGGCAAGGAAGGCAAGGCAAGGCAAGGCAAGGCAGGGCAGGGCAGGGCAAGGCAAGGCAAGGCCAGAAAAAGCAAGGCAAGAAAATGAAAGGCCAGGCAAGCCAGGCGCTGCCAGGCCACACCAGGCAATGCAAGGCCAGGCCAGGCCAGGCCAGGCAAAGTAAGGGAAGGAAAGGGCAGGCTAGGCAATGTAGAAGAAAGAGAAGAAAAAACCAGACAAGGCAAGGTAAGGCTAGGCAAGGCAAGACCAGTCCAGGACTTGCCAGTCCATGCAAGGCCAGGTAAGGCTAGGTAAGGCCAGGGAAGGCCAGGTAAGGCTAGGTAAGGCCAGGGAAGGCCAGGTCAGGTGTTGCAGAATGGCTCCAAGAGCAAGGCCATGCATCCTTAGAGGCCTTGTGCGAGCAAAGGAAAGTGTAGGCCTCACAGGTAACCGGAAACCAGACGTGGGAGGAGAATGTAAAGGAAACCATGTAGAACTAACCAATACTGTTGTGACTAGTAGGCGTGGCTAGCACCACACGGATATAAGCGATGTGCGCCACGACTAAAGTAGAAGCTTGCTTATCACCCATATTGGGTTGGCGTGTCTTGCTTCTCCTCGCCGCTAACAGCCTTGCTTTCTCTAGCCTTGCCTCGCCTTGCCTTGGTTGCCTGGCCTGTCCTTCCCTAGCCTTCCCTTGCCTTGTCTGGCATTGCCTTGCCTTGCCTGGCCTGGCCTGGCCTGGCCTGGTTTTATATGAACTGGGCAGGCCTGGTTGGTCTGGCCTTGCCTGGCCTTACCTGGCATTGCATTGACTGTCCTGGACTTGCCTTGTATTACCTTGCCTTGCCTTGCCTTGACTAGCCTTGCATTGCCTTGCATTGACTTGACTTGCCTTGCCTTGCCTAGCCTTACCTTGCCTTGCATGGCCTTGCCTTGCCTTCCCTTGCCTGACCTGGCCTTGACATCATGGCCTTGCCTTGCCTGGCCTTGCCTGGCCTTCCCTTTCCTTGAATTGCCTAGCCTTGCCTTGCCTGGCATTGCATTACCTGGCCTTTCATTCCCTGTCCTGTTCTTGCCTTGCCTTGCCTTGCCTTGCTTTGCCTTACCAGGCCTTACCTGGCCTTGCATTGCCTGTCCTGGACTGCCCTCGCCTTGCCTTGCCTTCCTTTGCCTGGCCTTGCCTTGCCTTGCCTTGCTTTTCTTCGCCTTGCCGTGTCTTGCCTGGCCTGGCCTGGCCTTGCCTCGCCTTGTTTTAACTTGCCTTGCCTTGTATTGCCTTGCTTGCCTAGTCTTGCCTAGCCTTAGCTGGCCTTCCATTGCCTGTCCTGGACTTGCTATGCCTTGCACTCCCTTGCCTTGCCTAGCCTTGCCTTGCTTTGAATTGCTTTGACTGGCCTGGCCTGGCTTGGCGTTGCCTTGCCTAGCCTTGCCTGGCCTGGCCTGGCCTGGCCTTGCCTTCCCTGTCCTTTCCTGTCCTTGCATTGCCTTGATTGGCAAGGCCTGGCCTCTCCTGGTCTGGACTTGCCTAGCCTGGCCTGGCCTGGCCTTGACCTGCTTGGCCTTGCCTGGCCATGCCTTGCCGGGCCATGCCTGGTATAGCCTGACCAAGACTGGCATGGCCTGGCCTTGCCTTTCCTTGCCTAGCCTTGCCTTGCATGGCCTAGCCGGGCCTAGCCTTGCCCTGGCTGGCCTTGATTGGGCTGACCTTACCTGCCCTTGCCTGGCCTTACCTGTCCTGGCCTTGCCTTACCTGCCCTTACCTGTCCTGCACTGCTACTACTGTATGGGCCTTGCCTTGCCTTGCCTTGCCTTACCTTGCCTTACATGGTCTTTACCTGGCCTTGCATGGACTGGCCAGTCCTGGACTGGCCTTGCCTTGCCTAGCCTTCCCTTGCCTTGCCTAGCCTTGCCTTGTCTTCCCTTGCCTTGCCTTGCTTGCCTTCCTTGGCCTTGCCTGACCTGGCCTTACCTGGCCTTACCTTGCCCTGCATGGACTGGGCAGTCTTGTACTGGCCTTGCCTTGCCTGGCCTGATCTGGACTTCCCTTGCATAGCTTGGCCTGACCTTACCTTCACTTGCCTTTCCTTGCATTCCCTTGCTTTGCCTTGCACTGACTTGCCTTGCCTGCCCTTGCCTTGCCTGGCCTGGCCTTGCCTTCCCTTGCCTTGCCTTGCCTTGTCTTGCCTTGCCTTGCCTGGCCTTTCCTTGCCTTGACTTACCTGCCCTAATCTGGCCTTGCCTTGCCTGGCCTGGCCTGGCCTGGCCGTGCCTTGCATTCCCTTGCCTGGCCTTACCTGGCCTAGCATCGCCTGTCCTGTGGTCTCCTTGCCTTGCCTTGCCTTCCCTTGCTAGACGTGCCTTGCCTTTCCTTTCCTTGCCAGCCGTGCCTTGCCTTGCCTTTCCTTTCCTTGCCAGCCGGGCCTTGCCTTGCCTTGCCTTGGCTGGCCTTGCCTTGCCTGTCCTTGCTTTGCCGTACCAGGCCTTACCTGGCCTTGCATTGCCTGTCCTGGACTGCCCTTGCCTTCCTTTGCCTGGCCTTGCCTTGCCTTGCCTTGTCTTGCTTGCCTTGTCAGGCCTGGCCTGGTCTGCCCTTGCCTTGCCTGACCTGGCATTGCCTCTGTTGGCCTTCCCTTGCCTTGTTTTAAATTGCCTTGTATTGCCTGGCCTTGCCTTGCCTTGCCTAGCCTTGCCTGGCTTTCAATTGCCTTGCCTGGCCTAGCCTGGCCTGGCCTTGCCCTGGCTGGCCTTGATTAGCCTGAGCTTGTTTGCCCTTGCCTGGCCTTGGCTGGCCAGGCCTTGCCTTACTTGGCTTTACCTGTCCTGGGCTTGCCTTACATGGCCTTACCTGTCCTGAATTGCAACTACTGTATGGGCCTTGCCTTGCCTTACCTTGCCTTACATGGCCTTTACCTGGCCTTGCATGGACTGGCCAGTCCTGGACTGGCCTTGCCTTGCCTAGACTTACCTTGCCGTGCCTGGCCTTCCCTTGCCTTGCCTGGCCTGGCCGGGCCATGCCTTCATAGCCTGGCCTGGCCTGGCCTTGCCTTGCCTTGCATTGACTTGTCTTGCCTTGCCTTTCCTGTTTTTTTTTTTTTTGCCTTGCTTTACCTGCCCTTGCCTTGCCTTGCCTTGTCTTGCCTTGTCTGGCTTTACCTGGCCTTGCCTTGCCTGTCCTGGACTGGCCTTGCCTTGCCTTGCTTTGCTTTGCCTTGCTTTTCTTGGGCTTGCCTGGCCTGGTCTGGCCTGGTTTGTACTTGCCTTGTACTGCCTTGCCTTGCCTGGCCTTGCATTGCCCTGATTTTGTATGACCTGGCCCAGCCTGGCCTTACCAGGCCTTCCATTGCCTGTCCTGGACTTGCTTTACCTTGTGTTGCCTTGTCTAGCCTTGCCTTGCTTTGCCTTGCCTTCCCTAGCCTTACCTTGCCTGGCCAGGCCTTGCCTGGACTTGCCTTGCCTTGCCTGGCATTGCTTCTCCTGGCCATACCTTGCCTTGTCTGGCCAAGCCTTTCTTTGCCTTCCTTTGTATTGCATTGCCTTGCCTGGCCTTCCCTGGCCTGGCCTGGTTGTATATGAACTGGGCAGGCCTGGTTGGTCTGGCCTTGCCTGGCCTTACCTGGCCTTGCATTCACTGTCCTGGACTTGCCTTGCATTGACTTGCCTTGCCTTGCCTTGCCTACCCTTACCTTGCCTTGCATGGTCCTGACTTGCATTGCCTTGCTTTGCCTTGCCTTGCCCTGCTGCCCTTCTGTGGCCTTGCCTGACCTGGCCTTACCTGGTCTGGCCTGGCCTTACCTGGCCTTGCATATACTGTCCAGTCCTGACTGGCCTTGCCTTGCCTTGCCTTGCTGGCCTTTCCTTTCCTTGCCTGACCTGGCCTTACATGGCCTTACCTGCCTTGCCTCGCCTTCCCTGACCTTGCATGCACTGGCCAGGCCTGGACTGGCCTTGCCTTGCCTAGCCTTACCTTGCCTTGCATGGTATTGCCTTGCCGGGCCTGGCCTTGCCTAGCCTTGCCTTGCCTTGCCTGTCCTGACCTTGCCTTCATGGCCTGGCCTGGCTTGGGCTTACCTTGCCTTACCTGGCCTTGCCTGGCCTTGCCTTAACCTGTATTGCCTTGACTTTTTTGCCTTGCTTTGCCCTGCCTTGCCTAGCCTTGCCTGGCGTGGCCTTGCCTGGCCTGAACTTGCCTTGCCTTGCCTTGTCTTGCCTGGCCTTGCCAAGCCTGGCCAGGTTTGGCCTGGCCTGGCCTTGCCTTCCGTGTCCTTTCCTGGCCTTGCCTTGTCTTGATTGGCCCGGTCTGGCCTTGCCTTCCCTTTCCTTGCCTTAGCTTGCCTTTCTTTGCCTGGCCTTTCCTTGCCTTGCCTTACCTGGCCTTACCAGGCCTTGCATTGCCTGTCCTGGACTTGTATTGCCTTGCATTAACTTACCTGGCCTTACCTGGCCTAGCATTGCCTGTCGTGGACTTGCCTTGCCTTGCATTGCATTGCCTTGCCTAGCCTTGCCTTGCTTTGAATTGCCTAGCCTGCCCTTGCCTTGCCTTGCCTTGCCTTGCCTTGCCTGGCCTGGCCTTCCCTGGCCTTCCCTGGCCTTCCCTGGCCTGGCCTTGCCTTGCCTTGCCTGGCCTTGCCTTGCCTTGCCTGGCCTTGCCTTGCCTTGCCTTGCCTTGCCTTGCCTTGCCTGGCCTTGCCTGGCCTTGCCTTGCCTTGCCTGGCCTGGCCTGGCCTTGCCTTGCCTTGCCTTGCCTTGCTTGGCCTTGCCTTGCCTTGCCTTTCTGTGCCTAGCCTTTCCTTGCATGGACTAGCCTGGACTGGCCTTGCCATGGCTGGCCTTGATTGGCCTGAGCTTGCCTGCCCTTGCCTGGCCTAGCCTTCTTTGACTTGCCTTGCCTGGCCTTTCCTGTCCCTTCCTGGCCTTGCCTGGTCTACCCTTGCCTTTCCTGGCATTGACTGGCCTTGCCTTGCCTGGCCTTGCCTGGACTGTCCTGGATTTGCACTGCCTGTCCTGGACTTGCCTTGCCTTGCATTGCCTGTCATTTCCTTGCCTTGCCTGGCCTTGCCTGGCCTTGACTTTACTTTACTTCACTTGCCTGGCCTGGCCTGGCCTGGCCTGGCCTTGCCTGGCCTTGCCTGGCCAGTCCTGGACAGGCCTTCCCTTGCCTAGCCTTACCTTGGCTTGCCTGGCCTTGCCTTGCCTTGCCTGGCCAGGCCTGGCCTTGCCCTTATGGCCTGGCCTGGACTTGGCTTAGCTGGCCTTACATCGTCTTGCATTGCCTGTCTTGGACTGTCCTTGTCTTGCCTTGCCTTGCCTTGCCTTTCGTGGCCTGGCCTGGCCTGGCCTTGCCTGGGCTGCCCTCATTTTTATGACCTGGCCTGGCCTGGCCTGGCCTTTCCTGGGAAGGCTTTGTCTTACCAGGCCTTCCATTGCCTGTCCTGGACATGCCTTACCTTGCCTTTCCTCGCCTTGTGTAGCCTTGCCTTGCCTTGTCTTGCCTGGCCTGGCCTGACCTTGTCTTCGCTTGCCTTGCCTTTACTGGCCTTGCCTGGCCTAGTCTTGCTTTGCATTGCCTTGCATTACCTTCCCTTGCCTTGCCTTGCCTTGCCTTGCCTGGCCTGGCCTTACCTTGTCTTCGCTTGCCTTGCCTTGACTGGCCTTGCCTGGCCTAGTCTTGCTTTGCGTTGCCTTGCATTACCTTCCCTTGCCTTGCCTTGCTTTGCCTTGCCTTGCCTTGGCTGGCCTTGCCTGGCGTGCCCTGGTTTTGTATAACCTGGCCTGGCCTTTCCTAGCCTGGCCTTGCCTTGCATTACCAGGCCTTCCATTGCCTGTTGTGGACTTGCCTTACCTTGTCCTGCCTTGCATTGCCTTCCCTGGCCTTGGCAGGCCTTGCCTGGTTTGGCCTTGCCTTGCCTGGCCTTGCATTGCCTGTCATGGCCTGGCCTGGCCTGGCCTTGCCTTCCCTTCCCTTGACTTGCATTGCACAGAATTGCCTGGCCTGGCCTGCCCTGGCCTGCCCTTGCCGTGCCTTGCCTGGCCAGGCCTTGCCTGTATTGGCCTGGCCTGGCCCGGCCTGGCCTGACCTGACCTTCCCTTGCCTATCAGTCCCTGGCCTGCCCTTACATCTCCCTGCCTGCCCTGGCCTGGCCTGCCCTGAGATTGCCTGTCCTGCCGTGGCCTGACCTGGCCTGGCCTTGTCTTTCCTGACCTTCTCTGGCCTTTTCTTACCTGGCCTTTTATTGCCTGGTCTGGCCTGGCCTTCCCTGCTCTTGTCTGGCCTTGCCTGTCCTGGTCCTTCCTGGCATGTCATAGCCTGGCCTTTCCTTACCTGGCCTTTCATTGCCTGGCACGGCCTGGCCTTGCATTCCCTTCCCTTCCCTTGCATTGCTCTGAATTGGATTGCCTGGCCTGGCCTCACCTGTCCTTGAATTACCTGGTCTTGGTCTTGCCTTTCATTGCGTATCCGTGTTTTGCCTTGCCTGGCCTTACCATGACTTGCCTTGCCAGGTTTGGCCTGGCTTTCCTTGCCTTACCTTGTCTTGCCTTGCATTGCCTTCCCTGGCCTTGCCAGGCCTGGCCTGGTTTGGCCTTGCCTTGCCTGGCCTTGCATTGCCTGTCATGGCCTGGCCTGACCTGGCCTTGCCTTCCCTTCCCTTGACTTGCATTGCACTGAATTGCCTGTCCTGTCCTGTCCTGCCTAGGCCTGGCCTTGCCATGCCTTGCCTGGCCAGCCCTTGCCTGGACTGGCCTGCCCTGGCCTGGCCTTGCCGTGCCTTGCCTGGCCAGGCCTTGCCTAGATTGGCCTGGCCTGACCTTGTCTTGCCTGGCAATCCCTGGTCTGCCCTTACATCTCCCTGCCTGCCCTGGCCTGGCCTGCCCTGAGATTGCCTGTCCTGCCGTGCCTGACCTGGCCTGGCCTTGTCTTTCCTGACCTTCTCTGGTCTCATCTGGCCTGGCCTTTTATTGCCTGGTCTGGCCTGGCCTTCCCTGCTCTTGTCTAGCCTTGCCTGGCCTGGCTTTTCCTGGCATGTCATAGCCTGGCCTTTCCTTACCTGGCCTTGCATTGCCTGGCATGCCTTGGCATGGCCTGGCCTTGCATTCCCTTCCCCTCTCTTGCCTTGCTCTGAATTGGATTGCCTGGCCTGGACTCACCTGGCCTTGTCCTTGAATTACCTGGAATTACCTGGCCTGGCATTGCCTGTCTTGGTCTTGCCTTTCATTGCCTTGTCTTGCCTTGCCTGGCCTTGCCATGACTTGCCTTGCCTTGCCAGGCCTGGCCTGGCTTTCCTAGCCTTGCGTTGCCTTACCTTCCCTTGCCTTGACTTGCACTGACTTGCCTTGCCTGGCCTGGCCTGGCCTGGCTTTGCCTTGTCTTGCCTTGCCTTGCCTGGCCTTGCATTGCCTGGCCTTGCCTAGCGTTGATTGGCCTGGCCTTGCCTGGCATTCCCTACCCTATCCTTTCCTTGCCTTGCCTTGCCTTGTCTTACTTTGCCTTGCCTAGCCTTCCCTTGCATTGCCTTGGCTTGCCTTACCTGGCCTTGGCTTGCCTTGCCTGGCCTGACCTTGCCTGGCCTGGACTTGCCTTGCCTTGCCTTGATTGTCCTGGCCTGGCCTGGCCTTGACTTGCCTGGCCTGGCCTGGCCTTCATTTGCCTTACCTTTCCTTGCCTTGCCTTTATTGGCCTGAGCTGGCCTGGCCTGGCCTTGCCAGGCTGTCACTGGCTTTGCCTGGCCTGGCCTGGCCTTGCCTTGCATTGTCTTGCTTTGCTTGTCCTGGTCTGGATTTGGCTTGCATGGCTTGGCCTGGCCTTGCCTTGCCTAGCCATGCCTTGCCTTGACTTGCACTGACTTGCCCTGCCTTTGCTTTCCTTCTCTGGCCTAGCCTGGCCTGGCATGGCCTGGCCTTGCTTGGCCTTGCTTTGCCTTGCCTTGCCTTGTCTTTAATGGCCTTGCCTGGCCTTGCCTGGCCTGGCCTTACCAAGCCTTCCCTTGCCTGTCCTGGCCTTATATTACTTGGCATTGCCTTGCCTGTCCTGGCCTTATATTACTTGGCATTGCCTTGCCTGGCCTGGCCTAAGTTTGCCTTGCCTTGCCTTGCCTTGCCTGGCTTGGCCTTGCCTTGCCTTGCCTTGCCTAGCCTTACCTTGCCTGGCCTTGCGTGGCCTGGCCTGGCCTGCCCTGGCCTGCCCTGGCCCTGCCTACATGGCCTGTCCTGGCCTTGGCTTACCTTTCCTTGCCTTGCCTGTCCTTTCATGGCTTGCCTTTCCTTGCCTGGCCATGCCTCACCTGGCCTGGTCTTGCCTTGCCTTGCCTTGTATTACTTTGCCTTGCCGGGATTTGCCTGGCCTGCCCTGGTTTTGTATGACCTGAACTGGCCTGGCCTGGACTTTCCTGGACTTTCCAAGCCTACCCTTGCTGGTCCTGGACTTGCCTAAACTTGCCTTGCCTTGCCTTGTGTAGTCTTGCCTTGTCAATCCTTGCCTTGCCTTGACTTGCCTGGCCTGGCCTGCCCTTGCCTTGCCTTGCATTGCCTTGCTTTGCCTTGTCTTGCCTTGATTGTCTGTCCTTCCCTTCCCTTCCCTTCCCTTCCCTTCCCTTCCCTTCCCTTCCCTTCCCTTCCCTTCCCTTCCCTTCCCTTCCCTTCCCTTCCCTTCCCTTCCCTTCCCTTCCCTTCCCTTCCCTTCCCTAGCGTAGCCTAGCCTTGCCTTGCCTTGCCTTGCCTTGCCTTGCCTTGCCTTGCCTTGCCTGGCCCTGCCTTCATGGCCTGGCCTGGCCTTGGCTTACCTGGCCTTACCAGGCCTTGCATTTCCTGTCCTGGACAGGCCTTGCCTTGCCTAGCCTTTCCTTGCCTTGCCTGGCCTGGCCTTGCCTTGCCTGGCCTGGCCTTGCCTTGCCTTGCCTTCCCTGGCCTTACCTGGCCTTGCATTGCCTGTCCTGGGACTTGCCTTGGACTGACTTGCCTTGACTGGCCTCCCCTGGCCTGGCCTTTCCTTGCCTTGCCTTACCTGGCCTTCCGTTGACTGTCCTGGACTGGCCTTGCCTTGCCTTGCAGTGCATTACCTGGCCTAGCATTGCCTGTCCTGGAGAGGCCTTGCATTGCCTTGCCTCGCCTCGCATTGCCTTACTTACCAGGCCTTACCTGGCCTTGCATTACCTGTCCTAGACTGTCCTTGCCTTACCTTGCAATGGTCCAAACCCAAATCAATCTATTACAAACAGGTTCTTTCATCAGTTTTGGGGCTGTTTTGGCCTGTTTTTCAGGGTGCTTTGGGCTGCTTTGGGTAGTTTGGGCTCTTTTAGGGGTGTTTTGGGGTGATTCGTGGTGTTTTGAGGGCGTTTAGGATTGTTTCAGGTTGTTTTGGGGGTGTTAAACTGTTGTGGAGGGGGTTTGGGCTGGTTTTGTTTTTTTTTGAGCTGTTTCAGGGATGTTTTGGGGTGTTTTGGGGCTGGGTTTGGAGTGTTTCAGACTGCTTTGTGGGTGTTTTGGAGTGTTCTGCGGTGTTTAGAGCTAGTTTGGGGGTATTTTGGGCTGGTTTGGGTGTATTTTATGGGCTGTTTTGGGCTGCTTTTGGGGTACTTTAGGCTGGTTTGGGCTGGTTTTGGGGTATTTGGGGCTGGTTTGGGCTTGTTTAGGGGTATTTTGAGCTGGTTTGGGGGTATTTTACCTGTTTTGGGCTGGTTTTTGGGTATTTTGGGCTGGTTTGGGCTGGTTTGGGAGTATTTTGGCTGTTTTGGGCTGTTTTGGGGGATTTTGGGCTGGTTTTGGGGTATTTTAGGCTGGTTTGGGCTGGTTTTGGGGGGCTGAAGTGCCACCCCCCCCAGTGCAAAGGGCCATGTCCCTATACTCCCTCACGGAGCTGGTGCTGAACCCCGACTCCCCCCTACCCCTGGAGAGGCTGCGGAGGGGCACCCCCCATCAGGTACAGGGACCCCCCCCCTATGTCCCCCTTGTATGTGGGGCTGGGACCCCCACATGTGGGTCTGGAGAGGAGAAGAGAAGAGAAAAGAGAAGAGAAGAGAAGAGAAGAGAAGAGAAGAGAAGAGAAGAGAAGAGAAGAGAAGAGAAGAGAAGAGAAGAGAAGAGAAAGGAAGGGATGAGGAGGATGAAATGAAATTCAATGAGATTACATCAGATGAACATGAAATGAAATAAAATAAAAAGAAAAGAAAGGAAAATGAAATTATATGATATGATACAAAATGGTATATTTTTGGAGAGGATACGAGATGAGACAAGATGAGGTGATGTGAGATTCAATGAGGTGAGAGAAGTTGAGATGTGATGCAATTCGATGCGATGTGATGAGATCAGATGAGAGGAGAGGAGAAGGATGAAATGAAATGAAATGGAAATGAAACTATATCATACAATATAATATGATATGAAATGATATATTTTCAGAGAGGAGAAGAGAGGAGATGAATGAGATGAAATGGGAGGATGCAGGATGAGACGAGTTTAGAGGAGTTGAGATGAGATGAAATGAGAAGGAAGAAATGACGCGAACTGATATGATGCTATAACATAACATGATTTGATATAGCGTGAGAAGACATGATGTGAATGGAAAGGAAATGGAAATGGAAATTAAATCAAAGTAAATTAAAGTAAATTATGATATAACGTAAAATGATACGACATGAAAGGTAAATGAAATGAAATAAAATGATACGATGGTTATTATATGATAGATTATGACATGATATATATGATATATAATTTGATATGGCATTACATGATACAATTTTTCGGAGAGGACAGGAGGAAAGAAAATGAGAAGGAGGAGAAATGAAAACAAATGCAATGAAATGGAAATGAAATGAAATAAAATTATATGATCTGATATGACGCCGTAACATGATGTAACATGGTATAACACGACAAAACATAATATGTAACGTGATATGATACGAGATATGCAATGAGATGAGGAGGATGAAATAAAATTAAACAAAATGACATCAAATGGACATGAAATGAAATGAAAGGAAATGAAATGAAATGACATTTAAATTATATGGTACGGAACGGTACGACATGGTACGACACGGTACGAAACGGTAGAGCATGGTACGGTATGGCGCGGCACAGTACGGTACAGAATAGCACTGTATGGCACAAAATGACATCAACTGGACATCAACTGGACATGAAATGAAATGAACTGAACTGAACTGAAATGAAATGAAATGAAATGGTACGGCACGGTACGAAATGGTAGGGCAGGGTACGGTACGCAACAGTACGGCACGGCACGGCACAAAATGAAATGAAAAGAAATGAAAGGAAAGGAAATTACGTATAATTAAATTATATGGTACGGTACGGAACGGTACGAAACGGTACGAAACGGTAGGGCATGGTAAAGTATAGCGCGGCACGGTACGGCACAGTACAGTACGCAACGGTACGGCACCGTACGGCACAAAATGACATCAAATGGACATGAAATGAAATGAAATGAAAGGAAAGGAAAGGAAATTACATATAATTAAATTATATGGTACGGTACGGTACAGAACGGCACGGAACGGTACGGCATGGTACGAAATGGTAGGGCATGGTACGGTATAGCGCAGCACAGTACGGCACAGTACGGTACAGAATGGCACTGTATGGCACAAAATGACATCAAATGGACATGAAATGAAATGAAATGAAATGAAATGTCATGGTACAGTATGGCACGGAACGGTACGGCACTGTATGAAACGGTAGGGCTGGGTACGGAATGGTGCGGCACAGTAGGGCACGGGGTGGTACGTAACGGTACGGCACCGTACAACACAAAATGGCATCAAATGAAATGAAATGAAATGAAATGAAATGAAATGAAATTACATATAATTAAATTATATGGTATGGTACGGTACGGAACGGTACAGCATGGTACGAAATGGTAGGGCATGGTACAGTATCGCACGGCACGGTACGGCACAGTACAGTACGCAACGGTACGGCATGAAATGAAATGAAATGAAATGACATGGTACGGTACAGCACGGAACGGTTCGGCACCGTATAGCACAAAATGACATCAAATGGACATGAAATGAAATGAAATTACATATAATTAAATTATATGGTATGGTACGGTATGGAACGGTACAGCATGGTACAAAACGGTAGGGCATGGTACCGTATCGCACGGCATGGTACGGCACAGTACAGTACGCAACGGTACGGCATGAAATGAAATGAAATGAAATGAAATTAAATGACATGTTACGGTACGGCACGGAACAGTACGGCACAGTATGAAACAGTATGGCATGGTATGGTATCGCACGGCACGGAACGGCACAGTACACTACGCAACGGTACTGCACCGTACGGCACAAATTTACATCAAATGGACATGAAATGAAATGAAATGAAATGAAAGGAAATTACATATAATTAAATTATATATTACGGTATGGTACGGAACGGTACGACACGGTACGAAACAGTAAGGCATGGTGCAGTATGGCGCGACACGGTACGGCACAGTACAGTACGCAACGGTACGGCACCGTACGGCACAAAATGACATCAGATGGACATGAAATGAAATGAAATGAAATGAAAGAAAAGGAAAGGAAATTACATGTAATTAAATTATATGGTATGGTACGGTACGGAACGGTACGACACGGTATGAAACGGTAGGGCATGGTGAAGTATGGCGCGGCACGGTACAGCACAGTACAGTACACAACGTTACGGCACCGTACGGCACAAAATGACATCAAATGGACATGAAATGAAATGAAATGAAATGAAATGAAATGAAATGAAATGAAATGACATGGTACGGTACGGCATGGAACGGTACGGCACGGTACAAAACGGTAGGGCAGGGTACGGTATCGCGCGGCACGGAACAGCACAGTACGGTATGCAACGGTACGGCACCGTACGGCACAAAATGACATCAAATGGAAAGGAAATTACAAATAATTAAATTATATGGTGCGGTACAGTACAGACCGGCACGACACGATACAAAACGGTAGGGCATGGTACGGCATGGTGCGGCACAGTACGGCACAATACGGTACAGAACGGCACTGTATGGCACAAAATGACATCAAATGGACATGAAATGAAATGAAATGAAATGAAATGTCATGGTACAGTATGGCACGGAACGGTACGGCACTGTATGAAACGGTAGGGCAGGGTACGGAATGGTGCGGCACAGTAGGGCACGGTACGGTACGTAACGGTACGGCACCGTACAACACAAAATGGCATCAAATGGAAATGAAATGAAACGAAATGAAAGGAAAGGAAATGAAATTGCATATAATTAAATGATATGGTAAGGTACCGTACGGAACGGTATGGCACGGTACGAAATGGTAGGGCATGGTACGGTATCGCGCGGCACGGTACGGCACAGTACACTACGGAACAGTACGGCACAAAATGACATCAAATGGAAATGAAATGAAATAAAATAAAATGAAATGAAATGAAATGAAATGAAATGAAATGACATGGTACGGTACGGCACGGCACGGTACGAAACGGTAGGGCATGGCACGGTATCGCTTGGCACGGTAGAGCATGGTCTGGTACGCAACGGTACGGCACCGTACGGCACAAAATGACATCAAATGGACATGAAATGAAATTACATATAATTAAATTATATGGCAAGGTACCGTACGGAACGGTATGGCATGGTACGAAACGGTAGGGCATGGTACAGTATTGCACGGCACGGTAGGGCACAGTACAGTATGCAACGGTAGGGCATGAAATGAAATGATATGAAATGACATGGTACGGTACGGCACGGAACGGTACGGCACAGTACGAAACACAAGGGCATGGTACGGTATCGCGCGGCGTGGAACAGCACAGTACACTATGCAACGGTACTGCACCGTATGGCACAAAATGACATCAAATGGACATGAAATGAAATGAAATGAAAGGAAAGGAAATTACATATAATTAAATTATATGGTACGGTACGGAACGGTACGACACGGTACGAAACGGTAGGGCATGGTGCAGTATGGCGTGGCACGGTACGGCACAGTACAGTACGCAACGGTAACGCACCGTACAGCACAAAATGACATCAAATGGACATGAAATGAAATGAAATGAAATGAAATGAAATGAAATGAAATGAAATGTCATGGTACAGTACTGCACGGAATGGTACGGCACGGTATGAAAGGGTAGGGCAGGGTACGGAATGGTGCGGCACAGTAGGGCACGGTACGGTACGTAACGGTACGGCACCGTACAACACAAAATGGCATCAAACGGAAATGAAATGAAATGAAATGAAATGAAATGAAATGAAATGAAAGGAAAGGAAATTACATATAATTAAATTATATGGTACGGTACCGTACGGAACGGTATGGCATTGTACGAAACGGTAGGGCATGGTACAGTATCGCACGGCACGGTACGGCACAGTACAGTACGCAACGGTATGGCATGAAATGAAATGAAATGAAATGAAATGACATGGTACGGTACGGCACGGAACGGTACAGCACAGTACGAAACACTAGGGCATGGTACGGTATCGCGCGGCATGGTACGGCACGGTACGGTACGTAACGGTACAGCACCGTACAACACAAAATGGCATCAAATGGAAATGAAATGAAATGAAATGAAAGGAAATTACATATAATTAAATTATATGGTACGGTACCGTACGGAACGGTATGGCATGGTACGAAACGGTAGGGCATGGTACAGTATTGCACGGCACGGTAGAGCATGGTCTGGTACGCAAAGGTACGGCACGGTATGGCACAAAAAGAAATCAAATGGACATGAAGTGAAATGAAATAAAATGAAATTAAATTTAATTACATGGTATGGCACGGCACGCAACGGTATGGCACCATACGGCACAAAATGACATCAAATGGAAATGAAATGAAATGAAATGAAATGAAATGAAATTACATATAGTTAAATTATATGGTATGGTACGGTACGGAACAGTACAGCATGGTACGAAATGGTAGGGCATGGTACAGTATCGCATGGCACGGTACGGCACAGTACAGTACGCAACGGTACGGCATGAAATGAAATGAAATGACATGTTACGGTACGGCACGGAACGGTATGGCACAGTACGAAACAGTAGGGCATGGTACGGTATCGCGCGGCATGGAATGGCACAGTACACTATGCAACGGTAGGGCACCGTACGACACAAAATGACATCAAATGGAAATGAAATGAAATGAAAGGAAAGGAAAGGAAATTACATATAATTAAATTATATGGTATGGTACGGTACGGAACGGTACGACACGGTACGAAACGGTAGGGCATTGTGCGGTATGGCGCGGCACGGTACGGCACAGTACAGTACGCAACGGTAACGCACCGTACAGCACAAAATGACATGAAATGAAATGAAATGAAATGAAATGAAATGAAATGAAATGGCATGGTACAGTTCAGCACGGAACGGTACGGCACGGTATGAAAGGGTAGGGCATGGTACGGTATGGCGCGGCACAGTACGGCACAGGACGGTACAGAACGGCACTGTATGGCACAAAATGACATCAAATGGACATGAAATGAAATGAAATGAAATGAAATGAAATGTCATAGTACAGTATGGCACGGAACGGTATGGCAAGGTATGAAAAGGTACGGCAGGGTACGGAATGGTGCGGCACAGTAGGGCACGGTACGGTACCTAACGTTACGGCACCGTACAACACAAAATGGCATCAAATGGAAATGAAATGAAATGAAATGAAATTACATATTATTAAATTATAAGGTAGGGTACCGTACGGAATGGTACGGCATTGTACGAAACGGTAGGGCATGGTACGGTATCGCGTGTCATGGTACACCACAGGACACTACGGAACGGTACGGCACAAAATGACATCAAATGGACATGAAATGAAATGAAATGAAATGAAATGAAATGAAATGAAATGAAATGAAATGAAATTATATGGTATGGTACGGCACGGAACGGTATGGCACAGTACGAAACAGTCGGGCATGGTACGGTATCGCGCGGCACGGTAGGGCACAGTACAGTATGCAACGGTACGGCATGAAATGAAATGAAACGAAATGAAATGAAATGAAATGAAACGAAATGAAATGAAATGACATGGTACGGTACGGCACGGAACGGTATGGCACAGTACGAAACAGTAGGGCATGGTACGGTATTGCACGGCACTGAACAGCACAGTACACTACACAACGGTACTGCACCGTGCGGCACAAAATGACACTAAATGAAAAGGAAAGGAAAGGAAAGGAAAGGAAAGGAAAGGAAAGGAAAGGAAAGGAAAGGAAATTACATATAATTAAATTATATGGTACGGTACAGTACGGAACGGTACGACATGGTACGAAACGGTAGGGCATGGTACGGTATGGCACGGCACGGTACGGCACAGTACAGTATGCAACGGTACGGCACCGTACGGCACAAAATGACATGAAATGAAATGAAATGAAATGAAATGAAATGAAATGACATGGTACGGTACGGCATGGAGCGGTACGGCACGGTACAAAACGGTAGGGCAGGGTACGGTATTGCGCGGCACGGAACAGCACAGTACGGTATGAAACGGTACGGCACCATACGGCACAAAATGACATCAAATGAAAATGAAATGAAAGGAAAGGAAAGGAAATTACAAATAATTAAATTATATGGTACGGTACAGAACGGAACGGCACGACACGATACAAAATGCTAGGGCATGGTACGGTATCGCGCGGCACGGTACGGCACAGTACACTACGGAACAGTACGGCACAAAATGACATCAAATGGAAATGAAATGAAATGAAATGAAATGAAATGAAATGAAATGAAATGACATGGTACGGTATGGCACGGCACGGCACGGCACGGTACGAAACGGTAGGGCATGGTACGGTATCGCGCGGCACGGTAGAGCATGGTCTGGTACGCAACGGTACGGCACGGTATGGCACAAAAAGAAATCAAATGGACATGAAATTAAATGAAATAAAATGAAATGAAATGAAATTACATGGTACGGCACGGCACGCAACGGTACGGCACCGTACGGCACAAAATGACATCAAATGGACATGAAATGAAATGAAATGAAATGAAATTACATATAATTAAATTTTATGGTATGGTATGGTACGGAACGGTACAGCATGGTACGAAACGGTAGGGCATGGTACAGTATCGCACGGCACGGTACGGCACAGTAGAGTACGAACGGTACGGCATGAAATGAAATGAAATGACATGGTACGTACGGCACGGAACGGTACGGCACAGTATGAAACAGTAGGGCATGGTACGGTATCGCGCGGCATGAAACAGCACAGTACACTATGCAACGGTACTGCACCGTACGGCACAAAATGACATCAAATGGACATGAAATGAAATGAAATGAAATGAAAGGAAAGAAAAGGAAAGGAAATTACATATAATTAAATTATATGGTACGGTACGGAACGGTATGACACGGTACGAAACGGTAGGGCATGGTGCAGTATGGCGCGGCACGGTACGGCACAGTACAGTACGCAACGGTACGGCACCGTACCGCACAAAATGACATCAAATGGACATGAAATGAAATGAAATGAAACGAAATGTCATGGTACAGTAGGGCACGGAACGGTACGGCATGGTATGAAAGGGTAGGGCAGGGTACGGAATGGTGCGGCACAGTAGGGCACGGTATGGTACGTAACGGTACGGCACCGTACAACACAAAATGGCATCAAATGGAAATGAAAGGAAAGGAAAGGAAATTACATATAATTAAATTATATGGTACGGTACCGTACGGAACGGTATGGCATGGTACTAAACGGTAGGGCATGGTACAGTATAGCACGGCACGGTACGGCACAGTACAGTACGCAACGGTATGGCATGAAATGAAATGAAATGAAATGAAATGAAATGACATGGTACGGTACGGCACGGAACGGTACGGCACAGTACGAAACACTAGGGCATGGTACGATATCGCGCGGCATGGTACGGCACGGTACGGTACGTAATGGTATGGCACCATACAGCACAAAATGGCATCAAATAGAAATGAAATGAAAGGAAATTACATATAATTAAATTATATGGTACGGTACCGTACGGAACGGTATGGCATGGTACGAAACAGTAGGGCATGGTACAGTATCGCACGGCACGGTACGGAACAGTACAGTACGCAACGGTATGGCATGAAATGAAATGAAATGAAATGATATGGTACGGTACAGCACGGAACGGTACGGCACAGTACGAAACACTAGGGCATGGTACGGTATCGCGCGGCACGGTACGGCACAGTAGAGTACGCAATGGTACGGCATAAAATGAAATGAAATGAAATGACATGGTACAGCACAGCACGGAACGGTACGGCACGGTACGAAACAGTAGGGCATGGTACGGTATCGCGCGGTACGGAACGGCACAGTACACTACACAACGGTACTGCACCGTACGGCACAAAATGACATCAAATGGAAATGAAATGAAATGAAATGAAATGAAATGAAATGAAATGAAATGAAATGAAACGAAATGAAATGAAATGACATGGTACGGTTCAGCACGGAACTGTATGGCACGGTACAAAACGGTAGGGCAGGGTACGGTGTCACGCGGCACTGAACAGCACAGTACGGTACACAACGATACGGCACCGTACGGCACAAAATGACATCAAATGGAAATGAAAGGAAAGGAAAAGAAATGAAATTACATATAATTAAATCATATGGTACGGTACAGTACGGAATGGACGACACGATACAAAACGGTAGGGCATGGTACGGTATGGCGCGTCACAGTACGGCACAGGACGGTACAGAACGGCACTGTATGGCACAAAATGACATCAAATGGACATGAAATGAAATGAAATGAAATGAAATGAAATGAAATGAAATGAAATGAAATGTCATAGTACAGTATGGCACGGAACGGTATGGCAAGGTATGAAAAGGTACGGCAGGGTACGGAATGGTGCGGCACAGTAGGGCACGGTACGGTACGTAACGTTACGGCACCGTACAACACAAAATGGCATCAAATGGAAATGAAATGAAATGAAATGAAATTACATATTATTAAATTATAAGGTAGGGTACCGCACGGAACGGTATGGTATGGTACGAAACAGTAGGGCATGGTACGGTATCGCGCGGCATGGTACACCACAGGACACTACAGAACGGTACGGCACAAAATGACATCAAATGGACATGAAATGAAATGAAATGAAATGAAATGAAATTATATGGTACGGTACGGCACGGAACGGTATGGCACAGTACGAAACAGTAGGGCATGGTACGGTATCGCGCGGCACGGTAGGGCACAGTACAGTACGCAACGGTACGGCATGAAATGAAATGAAATGAAATGAAATGAAATGAAATGAAATGAAACGAAATGAAATGACATGGTACGGTACGGCACGGAACGGTATGGCACAGTACGAAACAGTAGGGCATGGTACGGTATCGCGCGGCACGGAACGGCACAGTACACTACACAACGGTACTGCACCGTACGGCACAAAATGACACTAAATGGAAATGAAAGGAAAGGAAAGGAAAGGAAAGGAAAGGAAAGGAAAGGAAAGGAAAGGAAAGGAAAGGAAAGGAAAGGAAAGGAAAGGAAAAGAAAGGAAAGGAAATTACATATAATTAAATTATATGGTACGGTACAGTACGGAACGGTACAACATGGTACGAAACGGTAGGGCATGGTACGGTATGGCACGGCACGGTACGGCACAGTACAGTATGCAACGGTACGGCACCGTACGGCACAAAATGACATGAAATGAAATGAAATGAAATGAAATGAAATGAAATGAAATGAAATGAAATTACATATAATTAAATTATATGGTATGGTACGGTACGGAACGGTACAGCATGGTACGAAACGGTAGGGCATGGTACAGTATCGCACGGCCCAGTACGGCACAGTAAAGTACGCAACGGTACGACATGAAATGAAATGAAATGAAATGAAATGAAATGATATGACATGGTACGGTACGGCACGGAACGGTACAGCACAGTACGAAACAGTAGGGCATGCTACGGTATCGCGCGGCACGGAACGGCACAGTACAGTACGCAACGGTACTTCACCATACGGCACAAAATGACATCAAACGGACAGGAAAGGAAAGGAAAGGAAAGGAAAGGAAAGGAAAGGAAAGGAAAGGAAAGGAAATTACATATAAATAAATTATATGGTATGGTACGGTACGGAACGGTAAGGCATGGTGCGGTATGGCGCGGCACGGTACGGCACAGTACAGTACGCAACGGTACGGCACAGTACGGCACAAAATGACATCAAATGGACATGAAATGAAATGAAATGAAATGTCATGGTACAGCACGGCACGGAACAGTATGGCACAGTATGAAATTGTAGGGCAGGGTACGGAATGGTGCGGCACAGTAGGGCACGGTACGGTACGTAACGGTACGGCACCGTACAACACAAAATAGCATCAAATGGATATGAAATGAAATGAAATGAAAGGAAAGGAAAGGAAAGGAAAGGAAAGGAAAGGAAAGGAAATTACATATAATTAAATTATATGGTACGGTACCGTACGGAACGGTATGGCATGGTACGAAATGGTAGGGCATGGTACGGTATCGAGCGGCACGGTACGGCACAGTACACTACAGAATGGTACGGCACAAAATGACATGAAATGACATGAAATGACATGAAATGAAATGAAATGAAATGAAATGAAATGAAATGAAATGACATGATACGGTACAGCACGGCACAGAATGGCACAAAACGGTAGGGCATGGTACGGTATCGCACGGCACGGTAGAGCATGGTCTGGTACGCAACGGTACGGCACGGTATGGCACAAAAAGAAATCAAATGGACATGAAATGAAATTAAATGAAATGAAATGAAATTACATATAATTAAATTATATGTTACGGTACGGCACGGAACGGTACGGCACCATATGAAACGGTAGGGCATGGTACGGTAAGGCGCGGCATGGTAGGGCACGGTACAGCACGCAACGGTACGGCACCGTATGGCACAAAATGATATCAAATGGACATGAAATGAAATGAAATGAAATTACATATAATTAAATTATATGGTATGGTATGGTACGGAACGGTACAGCATGGTACGAAACGGTAGGGCATGGTATGGTATCACCCGGCACGGTACGGCACAGTACAGTACACAACGGTACGGCATGAAATGAAATGAAATGACATGGTACAGTACAGCACGGAACGGTACGGCACGGCACGAAACAGTAGGGCATGGTACAGTATCGCGCAGCACGGAACAGCACAGTACACTACGCAACGGTACTGCACCGTACGGCACAAAATGACATGAAATTAAATGACATGGTACAGTACAGCACGGAACAGTACGGCACGGTACAAAACGGTAGGGCAGGGTATGGTATCGCACGGCATGGAACAGCACAGTACGGTACGCAACGGTACGGCACCGTACGGCACAAAATGACATCAAATGGAAATGAAAGGAAAGGAAACGAAAGGAAATGAAATTACAAATAATTAAATTATATGGAGCGGTACAGTACGGAACGGCACGATAGAATACAAAACGGTAGGGCATGGTACAGTATGGCGTGGAACGGTACGGCACAGTACGGTACAGAACGGCACTGTATGGCACAAAATGACATCAATTGGACATGAAATGAAACGAAATGAAAGGAAATGAAATGTCATGGTACAGTACGGCACGGAATGGTACGGCAAGGTATGAAACGGTAGGGCAGGGTACGGAATGGTGCGGCACAGTAGGGCACGGTACGGTACGTAACGGTACGGCACCGTACAACACAAAATGGCTTCAAATGGAAATGAAATGAAATGAAGTGAAATGAAATGAAATGAAAGGAAATGAAATTACATATAATTAAATGATATGGTACAGTACCGTACGGAACGGTATGGCATGGTACGAAACGGTAGGGCATGGTACGGTATCGCGTGACACGGTACCGCACAGTACACTACAGAACGGTACGGCACGAAATGAAATGAAATGAAATGAAAGGAAAGGAAAGGAAATGAAATGAAAGGAAATGACATGGTACGGTACGGCACGGCACGGAACGGCACGGCACGGTACGAAACGGTAGGGCATGGTACGGTTTCGCGCGGCACGGTAGAGCATGGTCTGGTACGCAACGGTACGGCACGGTATGGCAGAAAAAGAAATCAAATGGACATGAAATGAAATGAAATGAAATGAAATGAAATGAAATGAAATGAAATGAAATGAAATGACATGGTACGGTACGGCACGGAACGGTACGGCACCATACGGCACAAAATGACATGAAATGGACATGAAATGAAATGAAATGAAATGAAATGAAATTACATATAATTAAATTATATGGTATGGTACGGTACGGTATGGAACGGTACAGCATGGTACGAAGCGGTAGGGCATGGTACAGTATCGCGCGGCACGGTACGGCACAGTACAGTACGCAACGGTACTGCATGAAATGAAATGAAATGAAATGAAATGAAATGAAATGAAATGAAATGAAATGACATGGTACGGTACGGTACCGCACGGAACGTTACGGCACAGCACGAAACAGTAGGGCATGGTATGGTATCGCGCGGCACGGAACGGCACAGTACAGTACGCAACGGTACTGCACCGTACGGCACAAAATGACATCAAATGGACAGGAAAGGAAAGGAAAGGAAATTACATATAATTAAATTATATGGTACGGTACAGTACGGAACGGTACGACATGGTACGAAACGGTAGGGCATGGTACGGTATGGCACGGCACGGTACGGCACAGTACAGTACGCAACGGTACGGCACCGTACGGCACAAAATGACATGAAATGGAAATGAAATGAAATGAAATTAACTGAAATGAAATGACATGGTACGGTACGGCACGGAACGGTACGGCACGGTACAAAACAGTAGGGCAGGGTACGGTATCGCGCGGCACTGAACAGCACAGTACGGTACGCAACGGTACTGCACCGTGCGGCACAAAATGACATCAAATGGAAATGAAAGGAAAGGAAAGGAAAGGAAATTACATATAATTAAATTATATGGTACGGTACAGTACGGAACGGCACGCCACAATACAAAACGGTAGGGCATGGTACGGTATGGCGCGGCACGGTACGGCACAGTACGGTACAGAACGGCACTGTATGGCACAAAATGACATCAAATGGACATGAAATGAAATGAAATGAAATGAAATGAAATGAAATGAAATGAAATGAAATTACATGGTACGGTACGGCACGGAATGGTACGGCACGGCACGAAACGGTAGGGCAGGGTACGGAATGGCGCAGCACGGTAGGGCACGGTACGGTACGCAACAGTACGGCACCGTACGGCACAAAATGACATCAAATGGACATGACACCCAACCGCTCGCAGAGCTCTTCCCTCCTGACCCAGACACAGCGAAGGGCCTGCTTTTATACCCGGCTGCGTTACGTAAGCGCCGGTGCTTTGTGACGTCATACGTGATGGGTGATGTCACAGCAAGGCAGCTTTGGGAGCTGCGTTGCCCTAAAGCGGGAATGTGAGCAGGAGAGGTTGAGCATCTTCCTGCATTTCCTGTGCTTTGATGGATCCATCCCCGCAAGCAGCCCCAGAGCTTGCTCTTGTGCATTTCCAGGTGGACCTTGGCAGCGGAGGAGCCTCCAGCCCCTTTGCCATGGGAAGCCCCATTCTTTGATGGACACTGTTAATGGGGGAGCAGCTGCAGCATGCAGGGATGGGGATTGCCTGGTTTTCAGGGTGCTTTGGGCTGCTTTGGGTGGTTTGGGTTCTTTTAGGGGTGTTTTTGGGTGATTAATGGTGTTTTGAAGGAGTTTGGGGTTGTTTCAGGGTGTTTTGGGGGTGTTAACCTGTTGTGGAGTGGGGTTGGGGTGGTTTTGGGGTGTTTTGAGCTGTTTCGGGGGTGTTTTGGGGTGGTTTTGGGTTGGGTTTGGGATGTTTGCTTTGTGGGTGTTTTGAGATGTTTTGGGATGTTTTGGGGTGTTTTGCAGGTATTTTGGGCTGGTTTGGAGGTGTTTTGGGGTGTTGTAGGGGTGCTTCGGAGTGTTTTGGGCTGTTTTGGGCTGGTTTTGGGGTATTTGGGGGTGTTTTGGGCTGGTTTTGGGGTATTTTGGCTGTCTTGGGCTATTTTGGGGGTATTTTGGGGTGTTTTGAGCTGGTTTTGGGGTATTTTGGGCTGGTTTGGGGGTATTTTGGCTGTTTTGGGGTGGTTTGGGGGATTTGGGGCTGGCTTTGGGGGTATTTTGGGCTGGTTTGGGCTGGTTTTTGGGTACTTTGGTTGTTTTGGACTGGTTTTGGGGTATTACGGTTGTTTTGGTCTGGTTTTGGGGTATTTTAGGCTGGTTTGGGCTGGTTTTGGGGTGCTGACGTGGCACCCCCCCAGTGCAAAGGGCCGTGTCCCTGTTCTCCCTCAAGGAGCCGGTGCTGAGCCCCCACCCCTGGAGAGGCCGCTGCCCCCCCCGCCATCAGGTACAGGGACCCCCCCATATGGAGATCCCCCCTGTCCCCCTTGTATGTGGAGCTGGGACCCCCACATGTGGGTCTGGGATACCCCTCCAATATGCGGACACCCCATTCCCCCCCTCCCATTGCCCTCCACCCCCCCACCCCCCCACCCCCCCCCCCAGCTCCCTCCCAGCCTTGGACCTACCCCAAAAGTTGTCGCAGCTCGAGGCCAGGCTAAAGCAGCTCCACAGCGACCTCCAGAAGGTTCCATTTTGGGGGGGGTTGGGGTGATTTGGGGATGTTTTGGGTACTCACTGGGTGCCACCCATAGGAGAGGCAGGACAAGGTGGTTTGGGGGTAGTTTTTGGGGTTTTGGGGTGGTTTTTGGCTGTTTTAAGGCTCTTTTGGGGCTCTGACCCCGTGTCCCTTAGGAGAAGCAGGACAAGATGGTTTGGGGCTGTTTTGGGGGTGTTTTAGGTTGTTTTTGGCCAGTTTTGGGTCTGTTTGGGGACTCTGACCCTGTATCCCACAGGAGAAGCAGGACAAGGTGGTTTTGGGGTGGGTTTTCTCCTGTTTTTAAGGTGCTTTGGGGCTCTGACCCTGTATCCCACAGGAGAAGCAGGACAAGGTTATTTTTGGGGTGGGTTTTGGGGTGTTTTGGGATGTTTTTGGCCTCTTTTGGGTCTGTTTTGGGGCTCTGACTCTGTATCCCACAGGAGAAGCAGGACAAGGTGATTTTGGGGTGGTTTTGGCCTGTTTTGGGCTTTGCTTTGCGTGTTTTGGGCTGGTTTTCACCTGTTTTTGGCCTGTTTTGGGGCTGGTTTTGGTCTGTTTTGGGTCTCTGACCCTGTATCCTATAGGAGAAGCAGAACAAGGTAATTTTTGGGGTGGGTTTTGGGGTGTTCTGTGCTGCTTTTGGCCTGTTTTGCGTCTTTTTTTGGGCTCTGACCCTGTATCCCAAAGGAGAAGCTGGACAAGGTGGTTTTGGGCTGGGTTTGTGTTGTTTTGGGACTGTTTTGTGCGTGTTTTATTTGGTTTTGGCCTGGTTTTGGCCTGTTTTGGTGCTGTTCTCAGAGTCTGACCCTGTATCCCTTAGGAGAAGCAGGGCAAGGTGGTTTTGGGGTGTTTTGGGGTGTTTTTGTACTGTGTTGGGTCTGTTTTGGGGCTCTGACCCTGTATCCCACAGGAGAAGCAGGACAAGGTGGTTTTGGGCTGCTTTTGGGGTGTTTTGGGGCTGGTTTTGGGGTGTTTGGGGGCTCTGACCCTGTATCCCATAGGAGAAGCAGGACAAGGTGGTTTTGGGGTGGTTTTGGTCTGCTTTTGGGGTGTTTTGGGGCTGGTTTTGGGGTGTTTGGGGGCTCTGACCCTGTATCCCATAGGAGAAGCAGGACAAGGTGGTTTTGGGGTGGTTTTGGTCTGTTTTTGGTCTGTTTTGGGGCTCTGACCTGTGTCCCATAGGAGAAGCATGACAAGGTTACTTTGGGGTGGTTTTGGTCAGTTTCCGGTTTGCTTTGGGTGTTTTGGCCTGTTTTTCGCCTGGTTTTGGTCTGTTTTGGGGCTGTTTTGGATCTGTTTTGCGGCTCTGACCTTGTATCCCATAGGAGAA
The DNA here is from genome assembly GCF_033815535.1 of Pezoporus flaviventris. NCBI lineage: Eukaryota > Metazoa > Chordata > Aves > Psittaciformes > Psittacidae > Pezoporus > Pezoporus flaviventris. The sequence goes on along the minus strand of NW_026892683.1, from coordinate 98,560 downwards.
GCAGGGCAAGGTGGTTTTGGGCTGGGTTTTGGGTTGTTTCTGGCCTGTTTTTGGACTGTTTTGGGGCTCTGAAATGTGTCCCATAGGAAAAGCAGTACAAGGTTTTTTGGGGTGGTTTTGGTCAGTTTCCAGTTTGCTTTGGTCTGTTTTGGCCTGTTTTTCACCTGTTTTTGGTCTGTTTTGGAGCTGTTTTGGATCTGTTTTGCGGCTCTGACCCTGTATGCCATAGCAGAAGCAGGACAACGTGGCTTGGGGTGTTTTGGGGCTGTTTTGGGGGTTTTTGACTGTTTTTGGCATGTTTTGGGGCTGTTTTGGGGCTCTGACCCTGTATCATATAGCAGAAGCAGGAGAAGGTGGTTTTGGGGTAGGTTTGGGCCGTTTTAGGGGTGTTTTTGTGTGATTTGGGGTGTGTTTTTAGCCTGTTTTGGGTCTGTTTTGGGGCTCTGACCCTGTATCCCACAGGAGAAGCAGGACAAGGTGATTCTGGGCTGGTTTTGTCCTGTTTTTTGGGTGTTTTGGGGCTGTTCTGGGGCTCTGACCTTCTATCCAATAGCAGAAGCAGGAGAAGGCGGTTTTGGGCTGTTTTTTCGGCTGTTTTGGGGGTTGTGTTTGGCCGGTTTTGGGTCTGTTTTGGGGCTCTGACCCTGTATCCCATAGGAGAAGCAGGACATTGTGGTTTTGAGGTGTTTTGGGCCTGTTTTGGGGGTTTTGGAATGTTTTTGGCCTGGTTTTGGCCTGTTCTGGGGCTCTGACCCTATATCCCACAGAAGAAGCAGGACGAGATTTTGGGGTGGTTTTGGCCTGTTTTGGGGTTTACTTGGGGGTTTTAGGCCTGGTTTTCACCTGGTTTTGGCCAGTTTTGGGGCTATTTTGAGGCTCTGACCCTGTATCCCACAGGAGAAGCAGGACAAGGTGGTTTTGGGTCTGTTTTGGGGCTCTGACCCTGTATCTCATAGCAGAAGCAGGACAAGGTGGTTTTTGGCATTTTTTTGGGGTGTTTTGGGTTGGTTTGGGGTTTGTTTTGGGGCTCTGACCCTGTATCCCATAGCAGAAGCAAGACAAGGTGGGTTTGGTCTGGTTTTGGGGTGTTTTGGGTTGTTTTTGGCCTCTTTTGAATCTGTTTTGGCTCTCTGACCCTGTATCCCATAGGAGAAGAGGGACAAGTTGGTTTTGAGGCGTTTTGGGGCTGTTTTGAGGGGTTTGGTTTTTTTTTTGTCCTGTTTTAGGTCTGTTTTGGGGCTCTGACCCTGTATCTCTTAGCAGAAGCAGGAGAAGTTGGTTTTGGGCTATTTTTTGGGTGTTTTGGTTTGGTTTTGGCCATTTTGGGGGCTCTGACCCTGTATCCCATAGGAGAAGCAAAACAAGGTGGCTTTGGGTTGGTTTGGGGGTGTTTTGGGGCTGGTTATGGGTGATTTTCTTCTGTTTTTCTCCTGTTTTGGGGCTGTTTCGGGGCTCTGACCCTGTATCCCATAGCAGAAGCAGAACAAGGTGGGTTTGGGGTGTTTTGTGAGGTTTTTTTGGCCTGTTTTGTGTTTCTTTTTGGGCTCTGACCCTGTATCCCACAGCAGAAGCAGGACAAGGTGATTTTGGGGTGGTTTTGGCGTGTTTTGGGCTTTACTTTGCGTGTTTTGACCTGGTTTTTTGCGTGTTTTTGGCGTGGTTAGGGGCTGTTTTGAGGCTCTGACCCTGTATCCCATAGCAGAAGCATTACAAGGTCGTTTTGGGCTGGTTTTGTCTTGTAGGAGAGGGACTGGTTCGAGACCATCTTAAAAATCTGAATGTGCACAAGTCCATGTGAGATCCACCCGCGGGTCCTGAAGGAGCTGGCGAATGAAGTTGCGAAGTCGCTGGCCGTCATATTTGAGAAATCCTGGCAGTCAGGGGAAGTTCCCAATGACTGGTGTCGTGGTTTAAACCCAGTCAGGTAACTCGTTCACTCACTTCCCCCCCTTCTTTCCCTCCCCCTACTCCCGGAGGGACGGAGAGGAGAATCGAAAAGAATACAACTCGCACAGGTTGAGATATGAACAGTTTAGTAACTAAGGTATAACACAAATCACTACTGCTACCACCAATGATAATAATGATAAAGGAAATAACAAGGGAAGAGAATACATCACCTCACCACCAGCCAACTGATAACTCGCCCCCCCAGCCCGACCAAGCACCGACCGATACCTCCTCCAACCCTGCAGTCTCCCAGCCCTTCCGGCTAACTCCCAGTTACATCCTGGGCATGATGTGCTGTGGTATGGAATACCTCTTTGGTCAGTTTGGGTCAGGTGTCCTGTCTCTGCTTCCTCCTGGCTTCCCCTCCTCCCTGGCAGAGCATGAGGCTCACAAAGTCCTTGGCCAAACCAAAACATCCTTGTTATCAGCTCTGTTCCCAAGCCGAAAGTCAAAACACTGCACTGCACCAGCTACCAAGAAGGAGAAAAATGACTGCTACTGCTGAACCCAAGGACAAGGAGTCATGCAGGAGTCATGGAGGAGTCCTGAAGGATTCATGGAGGACTCATGGAGGAGTCATAGTGGAGTCATAGAGGAGTGGTATAGCTGTCATGGTGGATTCCTGGAAGAGTCATGGAGGAGTCATGGAGGAGTCATATAGAAGTCATCGAGTTACTCTGGTGTCATATAGTCATAGAGGAGTCATAGAGGAGTCATAGAGGAGTCATAGAGGAGTCATAGAAAAGTCATAGAGGAATCATAGAGGAGTCTGAGGTGTCATAGAGGAGTCAGAGGAATCATAGTGGAGACCTAGAGGAGTCATAGAGAAGTCATAGAGGAGTCATATAGAGTTCATAGACCAGTCATAGAGGGGTCATAGAGCGGTCATAGAGGAGTCATGGAGGAGTCATGGAGGATTGATAAAAGAGTCATAGCTGAGTCATAGAGGAGTCATAGAGGAGTCCTAGGCAAGTCGTAGGGGAGTCATAGAGGAGCAATTGTGTCATAAAGTCTAGAGGAGTCATAGAGAATTCATAGAAGAATCATGGAGGCGTCATGGAGGAGTCATGTAGGAGTCATAGGGGTATCATAGAGGAGTCATAGAAAAGTCTTAGAGGAGTCATAGAGGGTTCATAGTGAGGTCATAGAGGAGTCATAGATGAATCATAGTGGGGACGTACAGCACTCATACCGGAGTCATAGACAGGGCACAGAGTCATCATAGAAGCGTCATAGATGCGTCATAGAGGTGTCATATTGGAAGAGTCATAGAGGGCTCCTAGAGGGCTCCTAGAGGAGTCATAGGAGTCATAGGGGTCATAGAGGCGTCATAGAGGAGTCTTAGAGGCATCATAGAGGTGTCATAGAGGCATCATAGAGGTGTCATAGAAGAGTCAAAGAGGAGTCATAGAGGAGTGAGAGGAGTCATAGAGGAGTCAGAGGAGTCATAGTGGAGACAAAGAAGAGTCATACAGAACTCATAGAGGTGTCATAGAAGAGTCACAGAGGAGCCATAGGGGAGTCTTAGAGGACTCATATAGGAGTCATAGAATATTCATAGAGTACTCATAGTGTCCTAGAGTCATAGAGGAGTTGGAGAGGAGTCATAGTGTCATAGAGTCATAGAGGTGACCTAGAGGAGTCATAGAGCAGTCAAGTATCAGTCATAGAAGAGTCATAGAAGGGGCCATAGAGGGGTCATAGAAGGGTCATAGGAATCATAGCAGAGTCACAGAGGTAGCATAGAGCTGTCATAAAGGCATCATAGAAACATCAGAGAGGTGTCATGGAGGAGTCATAGAGAGTAATAGAGGAGTCATAGAGTTATAGAGGAGTCATAGGAGAGTCATATTGGAGTCATAGAAGAGTCATAGAGGAGTCATGGTGAAGTCACAGAGCAGTCAGAGCAGTCATAGAGGAGTCAGAGGAGTCATAGCGGAGTCATAGAGGAGTCAGAGCAGTAACAGCAGTCATAGAGAACTCATAGAGGAGTCATAGAGGAGTCATACAGCAGTCAGAGCAGTCATAGAAGAGTCATAGAGGAGTCATAGAGAAGTCAAAGAAGAGTCATAGAGGAGTCATAGAGGTGTTATAGTGTCATAGAGAAGTCATAGAGGATTAAAGAGCAGTCAATTAGGGGTCATAGAGGAGTCATAGAGGAGTCTGAGATGTGTCAGAGAGGAGTCCGAAAAGAGTCTTAGGGGAGTCATAGAGAACTCATAGAGAAGTCATAGACGGGTCATAGAGGATTCAAAGAGGGGTCACTGAGGGGTCATAGAGGATACATAGAGGAGTCAGAGAGGAGTTATACTGTCATAGAGGAGTCATAGAGTCTTAGAGGAGTCATAGAGGAGTCTAAGAGTATTCATACAGGAGTCATATAGGAGTTGGAGAGGAGTCATAAAGTCATAGAGTCATAGAAGTGTCATAGCGAAGTCATACAGGAGTCATAGAGTAGTCAGAGGAGTCATAGAGTAGTCATAGAGGAGTCAATAAGGAGTGATAGTGGAGTCATGGAAAAATCATAGAATCATAGAATGGTTCGGGTTGGAAAGGACCTTAAGATCATCCAGTTCCAAACCCCCTGCCATGAGCAGGGACACCTCACACTAAACCATATCACCCAAGGCCTCGTCCAACCAGTTCTTGAACACTGCCAGGGATGGAGCATTCACAACCTCCCTGGGCAACCCATTCCAGTGCCTCACCACCCTAACAGGAAAGAATTTCCTCCTTAGATCCAATCTAATCTTCCCCGGTTTCAGTTTTAACCTGTTACCCCTTGTACTGCCACTACAGTCCCTAATGAAGAGTCCCTCCACAGCAACCCCATAGCCCCCTTTCAGATACTGCAAGGCTGCTATGAGGTCTCCACGCAGCCTTCTCTTCTCCAGACTGAACAGCCCCAGCTACCTCAGCCTGTCTTCATACGGGAGGTGCTTCACACCCTGATCACCCTCTTTCCCTCCTCTGGACTTGTTCCAACAGTTCCATGTCCTTTTTATGTTGAGGACACCAGAACTGCACACAATGCTCCAGGTGAGGTCTCGCGACAGAAGAGTAGAGGGGCAGGATCACCTCCTTCGACCTGATGGTAACGCTCCTTTTGATGCAGCCCAGGATAAGATTCGCTTTCTTGGCTGCACGAGCACACTGATGGCTCATGTTCATTTTCTCATCAAATACTAATAATGGGGCTCTCTGAGGCAATAATGGGGCTCTATGAGGCAATAATGGGGCTCTGTGAGGCTATAATGCGGCTCTATGACAAAATAATGGGCTCTACGAGGCAATAATGGGGCTCTATGAGGGAATAATGGGGATCTATGAGGCAATAATGGGTACCTATGATGAAATAATGGGGCTCTATGGGGCAATAATGGGGCTCTGTGATGCAATAATGGGGCTCTATGTGGTTATAAAAAGGATCTATGACGCAATACTGAGGCTCTATGAGGTAATAATGGGGCTCTATGAGGCTATAATAGGGCTCTATGAGGCAATAATGGGAGACTATGACGCAATAACGGGGCTCTATGTGATTATAAAGGGGCTCTCTGAGGCGATAATAGGGCTCTATGAGGCAATAATGGGGCTCTGTGATGCAATAATGAGGTCTATGAGGTTATAATGGGGCTATATGAAGCAATAATGGGGCTCTAAGAAGCAATAATGGGGGTTCTATGATGCAATAATGGAGATCTATGACGCAATAATGGGGCTCTATGAGGCAATAATGGGGCTCTATGATGCAATAATGGAGCTCTAAAAGGCAATAATGGGGCTCTGTGATGCAATAATGGGGCTCTATGAGGTTATAAGGGGCTCTTTGAGGCAATAAGGGGCTCTATGAGGCAATAAGGGGGCCCTGTGAGGCAATAATGGGGCTCTATGAGGCTATAATAGGGTTTACGAGGCAATAATGGGGCTCTTTGATGCAATAATGGAACTCTATGAAGCAATAATGGGGCTCTATAACCCAATAATGGGGCTGTACGAGGTAATAATGGGGCTCTATGATGCAACACCGGGGCTCTATGATGGCTATAATGAGGTTTATGAGGCTATAATGGGGCTTTATGGGGTTACAATGAGGCTCTATGAGGCAGTAATGGGGCTCTATGAGGGAATAATGGGGCGCTATATCCAAACAATGGGGCTCCATGAGGCAATAATGGGGCACTATGAGGCAATAATAGGGCTCTATCAGGCAATAATGGGGCTTTATGAGGCATTAATGGGGTCTATGAGGCTATTATGGGGCTGTATGAGGCAATAAAGGGGCTCTATGAGGCAATAATGGGGCTCTATGAGGCAATAGTGGGGCTCTATGAGACAATAATAAGGCTCTATGAGGTTATAATGGTGCTCTACAATGCAATAATGGGGCTCTATGAGGCAATTATTGGGGGTTCTATGATGCAATAATGGAGCTCTGTGACGCAATAATAGGGCTCTATCATGCAATAATGGTGCTCTATTACCCAATAATGGGGCTCTACGAGGTAATAATGCGGCTCTATGTAGCCATATTGGGACTCTATGAGGCAATAATGGGGCTCTATGAGGAAATAACGGGCTCTATGAGGTAATAATGGGGCTCAACGAGGCAATAAAGGAGCTCTATGAGACAATAATGGGGCTCTATGAGGCAATAATGGGGCTCAATGTTGTAATAATGAGGCACTATGATGTAATAATTGGGCTCTATTAGGCAATAATGGGGCTCTATGAGACAATAATGGGGCTCTATGAGGATATAATGGTGCTCTATAATGCAATAATGGGGCTCTACAAGGTAAGAATGCGGCTCTATGAAGCCATATTGGGGCTCTATGAGGCAATAATGAGGCTCTATGACGCAATAATGGGGCTCTATGAGGTTATTAATGGTGCTCTATAATGCAATAATGAGGCTCTATGAGACAAATATGGGGGTTCTATGACGCAATAATGGAGCTCTATCATGGATAATAGGGCTCTATCATGCAATAATGGTGCTCTATAACGAAATAATGGGGCTCTACGCAAGAATGTGGCTCTATGAAGCCGTATTGGGGCTCTATGAGGCAATAATGGGGCTCTATGAGGCAATAATGGGGCTCTATGAGGTAATAATGGGGCTCTATGCGGAAATAATGGGGCTCTATGAGGAAATAATGGGGCTCAATGATGCAATAATGGGGCTCTATTAGGCAATAATGGGGCTCTGTGATGCAATAATGCAGCTCTATGAGGTTATAATGGGACTCTATGAGGCAATAATGGGGCTCTATGAGGCAATAATGGGGCTCTATGAGGCAATAATTGAGCTCTATAAGGTAATAATGTGGCCCTATGAGGCAATAATGGGGCTCTACGACGCAATAATGGGGCTCTCTGAGGCAATAATAAGGCTCTATGAGGCAAAAATGGGGCTCTATGAGGCAATAATGGGGCTCTATGCTGCAATAATAGGGCTCTATGAGGCAATAATGGTGCTCTATAACGCAATAATGGGGCTCTACGAGGTAATAATGCGGCTCTATGAAGCCATACTGGGGCTCTATGAGACAATAATAGGGTCTATGAGGCTACTATGGGGCTCTATGGAGCAATAACGGGGCTCTGTGAGGCAATCATGGGGCTCTATGTTGCAATAATGGTGATCTATGAGGTAATAATGGGGCTGTATGATGTAATAAGGCGGCTCTATGAGGCAATAATGGAGCTCTATGACGCAATAATGGGGCTGTATGAGGCAATATTGGGGCTCTATGATGCAATAATGGTGCTCGATGAGGTTATAATGGGGCTCTATGATGCAATAATGGGGCTCTATGAGGCATTTATGGGGGTTCTATGACACAATAATGGAGCTCTATAACACAATAATAGGGCTCTATGAGGCAATAATGGGGCTTTATGTCTCAAAAATGGGGCTCTATGAGGCAATAATGGTGCTGGATAACGCAATAATGGGGCTATACGTGGTAATAATGCGGCTCTATGACGCCATATTGGGACTCTATGAGGTAATAATGGGGCTCTATGAGGCAATAATGGGGCTCTATGAGGTAATAATGGGGCTCTATGCGGAAATAATGGGGCTCCATGATGCAATAAAGGGGCTCTATTAGACAATAATGGGGCCCTGTGATGCAATAATGCGGTTCTATGAGGTTATAATGGGACTCTATGAGGCAATACTGAGGCTCTATGCGGCAATACTGAGGCTCAATGCGGCAATAATTGAGCTCTATAAGGTAAAAATGTGGTTCTCTGAGGCAATAATGGGGCTCTATAATGCAAAAATGGGGATCTATGAGGATATATTGGGGTATATGAGGAAGTAATGGGGCTCTATGGGGTTATAATGCAGCTCTATGGGGCAATAATGGGGCTCTATGAGGCTATAAAGGGGGTCAATGAGGCTATTATGGGCCTCTATGGGCAATAACGGGGCTCTATAATACAATAATAAGGCTCTATGATGCAATAATGGGGCTCTATAAGGCAATTATGGCGGTTCTATGACGTAATAATTGAGCACCTTGACGCAATAATGGAGCTCTATGAGGCAATAATGGGGCTCTATGAGGCAATAATGGGGCTCTATGCGGTTATAAAGGGTCTCTACGATGCAATAATGGGGCTCTATGAGCCAATAATGGGGCTCTAAAACGCAATACTGGGGCTCTACGAGGTAATAATGGGGCTCTATGTGGCAATAATGGGGCTCTACGAGGTAATAATGGGGCTCTGTGAGTCAATACTGGGACTCTATGAGGCAACAATCGAGCTCTATGATGCAATAATGGAGCTATATGAGGTAATAATGGGGATCTATGAGGCAATAATAGGGCTCTATGTCGCAACAATGGGAGTCTATGAGGCAATAATGGGGCTCTATGTCGTTATAAAGGGGCTCTATGAGGCAATAATGGGGCTCAATGAGGCAACAATGGGGCTCTATGAAGCAATAATTGGGCTCTATTAGGCAATAATGGGGCTCTATGTCGTTATAATGGGGCTCTATGAGGCAATACTGGAGCTCTATAATAGAATAACCGGGCTCTATGAGGTTTTAATGGGGCTCTATGACAGAATAATGGGGTATATGAGGCAGTAATGGGTCTCTATGGGCTATAATGCAGCTGTATGGGGCAATAATGAGACTCTATGAGGCAATAACAGGGCTCTATTAGGAAATAATGGGGCTCTATGAGGTTAAATAAGGTCTACGAGGCTATAATGGTGTCTATGGGTTCATAATGGGGCTCTATGAGGCTATAACGGGGATCTACAAGGAATAACGGGGCTCTATGTCGTAACAATGGGGCCCTATGAGGCAATAATGGGGCTCAATGAGGAAATAATGGGGTCTATGAGGCTTTAATGGGGCTCTATGAGGCAAAAATGGGGCTCTAAAAAGCAATACTAGGGCTCTACGAGGTAATAATGGGGCTCTATGAGGCAATAATGGGGCTCTATGAGGCAATAATGGGGCTCTACGAGGTAATAATGGGGCTCTGTGAGCAATACTGGGGCTCTATGATGCAATAATGGGGCTCTATGAGGCCATAATGGGGCTGTATGAGGATATAATGGGGCTCTACGAGGTTATAATGGGGCTCTGTTAGGCTATAATAGGGTTTATGAGGCAATAATGGGGCTCTATGACGTAAGAATCGGGCTCTATGAGGCAATAATGGCCTCTATGGGGAAATAATTTGGCTCTATGAGGTTTTAATGGGGCTCTATGAAGCAATCATGGGGCTCTATGACGCACAAATGGGGGTTCTATGACGCAATAATGGAGCTCTATGAGGCAATAATGGGGCTCTATGTCGCAACAATGGGGCTCTAGGAGGCAATAATGAGGTCTATGAGGCAATAATGGGGCTCTATGTAATTATAAAGGGTCTCTATGAGGCAATAATGGGGCTCTATGAGGCAATAATGGGGCTCTACGATGCAATAATAGGGCTCTACGAGGTAATAATGGGGCTCTATGAGTAAATACTGAAGCTCTATGATGCAATAATGGGGCTCTATGAGGCAATAATGGGGCTCTATGAGGCTATTATAGGGCTCTATGATGTTATAATAAAGCTCTATGAAGCTATAAAGGGTTCTATTACGCAATAATGGAGTTCTATCAGGCAATAATGGGGCTCTATCAGGCAATAATGGGGCTCTATGTCGCAACAATGGGGGTCTATGAGGCAATATTGGGGCTCTATGTCGTTATAAAGGGGCTCTATGAGGCAATAATGGGGCTCTATGAGGCAACAATGGGGGTCTATGAGGCAATAATGGGGCTCTATTAGGCAATAATGGGGCTCTATGAGGCAATAGTGGGGCTCTATGTGGTTACAAAGGGGCTCTATGACACAATAATGGGGCTCTAAGAGGCAATAGCGGGGCTCTATGTCGCAACAATGGGGCTCCATGAGGCAATAATGGGCCTGTATTAGGCAATAATGGGGCTCTATGCGGTAATAATCGGCCTCTATGAGGCAATACTGGGGCTCTATGATGCAATAATTGGGCACTATGAGGTTTTAATGGAGCTCTATGACACAATAATGGGGCTCTATGAGGCTATAAGGGGGTATATGAGGCAATAATGGGGCTCTACGAGGCAATAACGGGGCTCTATTAGGCAATAATGGGGCTCTATGAGGCTATAATGAGGTCTACGAGGCTATAATGGCGTCTATGGGGTTATAATGGGGCTCTATGAGGCTATAACGGGGATCTACGAGGTAATAATGGGGCTCTGTGAGCAATACTGGGGCTCTATGTCGCAACAATGGGGGTCTATGAGGCAATATTGGGGCTCTATGTCGTTATAAAGGGGCTCTATGAGGCAATAATGGGGCTCTATGAGGCAACAATGGGGCTCTATGAGACAATAATGGGGCTCTATGAGACAATAATGGGCCTCTATGAGGTAATAATGGGGCTCTAAGTTGCAACAATGGGGCTCTATCACGCAATAATGGGCCTCTATTAGGCAATAATGGGGCTCTATGCAGCAATAATCGGTCTCTGTGAGGCAATACTGGGGCTCTATGAGGCAATAATGGGGCTCTATGAGACAATAATGGGGCTCTATGACGCAATAATGGGGCTCTCTGAGGCTATAATGGGGTATATGAGGCAATAATGGGGCTCTATGAGGCAATAACGGGGCTCTATTAGGCAATAATGGGGCTCTATGAGGCTATAATGAGGTCTACGAGGCTATAATGGCGTCTTCAGGGTTATAATGTGGCTCTATGAGGCGATAACGGGCCTCTACGAGGTAATAATGGGGCTCTGTGAGCAATACTGGGGCTCTATGATGCAATAATGGGGCTCTATGAGGCAATAATGGAGCTCTATGAGGATATAATGGGGCTCTATTAGGTTATAATGGAGCTCTATGAAGCAATCATGGGGCTCTATGATGCACTAATGGGGGTTCTATGACGCAATAATGGGGCTCTATGACACAATAATGGGGCTCTATGAGGCAATAATGGGGCTCTATGTCGCAAAAATGGGGGTCTATGAGGCAACATTGGGGCTCTATGTCGGTATAAACGGGCTCTATGAGGCAATAATGGGGATCTATGAGGCAACAATGGGGGTCTATGAGGCAATAATGGGGCTCTATTAGGCAATAATGGGGCTCTAGGAGGTAATAATGGGGCTCTATGAGACAGTACTGGGGCTCTACGTGGTTACAAAGGGACTCTATGTCACAACAATGGGGCTCTAGGAGGCAATATTGGGGCTCTATGTCGTTATAAAGGGGCTCTATGAGGCAATAATGGGGCTCAATGAGGCAACAATGGGTGTCTATGAGGCAATAATGTGCCTCTATTAGGCAATAATGGGGCTCTATGCGGTAATAATCGGGTTCTATGAGGCAACAATGGGGCTCTATGATGCAATAATGGGGCTCTATGAGGTTTTAATGGGGTATATGAGGCAATAATGGGGCTCTATGGGGCAATAACGGGGCTCTATTAGGCAATAATGGGGTATATGAGGCTATAATGAGGTCGAGGAGGCTATAATGGCGTCTATGGGGTTACAATGTGGCTCTAAGAGGCTATAATGGGGCTCTACGAGGTAACAATGGGCTCTGTGAGCAATACTGGGACTCTTTGATGCAATAATGGGGCTCTATGAGGTTATAATGGGGCTCTGTTACGCTATAATAGGGTTTATGAAGCAATAATGGGGCTCTATGAGGTTATAATGGGGCGCTGTTAGGCTATAATAGGGTTTATGAGGCAATAATGGGGCTCTATGAGGCAATAATAGGCTCTATGGGGAAATAATTTGGCTCTATGAGGTTACAATGGGGCTCTATGAAACAATCATGGGGCTCTATGAGGCAATAATGGGGGCTCTATGACGCAATAATGGGGCTCTATGAGGCAATAATGGGGCTCTATGGGGAAATAATTTGGGTCTATGAGGTTATAATGGGGCTCTATGAAGCAATCATGGGGCTCTATGATGCAATAATGGGGGTTCTATGACGCAGTAATGGGGCTCTATGGGGCAATAATGGGGCTCTATGAGGCAATAATGGGGCTCTATGTCGCAACAATGGGGCTCTAGGAGGCTATAATGAAGTCTATGAGGCAATAATAGGGCTATATGTGGTTATAAAGGGTCTCTATGATGCAATAATGTGGCTCTATGAGCCAATAATCAGGCTCTGAAACGCAATAATGGCGCTCTACGAGGTAATAACGGGGCGCTATGATGCAATAATGGGGCTCTATGTCGTTATAAAGGGGCTCTATGAGGCAATAATGGGGCTCTATGAGGCAATAACGGGGCCCTATGACACAATTCAGGGGCTCAATGATGGCTATAATGAAGTCTATGAGGCTATAATGGGGCTCTATATAGCAACAATGGGACTCTATGAGGCTACAATGGGGTCTAGGATGCAATAATGGGGCTCTAGGATGCAATAATGGGGCTCTAGGATGCAATAAGGGGGCTCTATGAGGTTATAATGGGCCTCTATGATGCAATAATGGGGCTCTATGAGGCAATCATGAGGCTCTACGAGACTATAATGATGTGCTTGAGGCAATAATGGGCCTCTATGAGGTTATAATGGGGATGTGTTAGGCTATAATAGGGTTTATGAGGCAATAATGGGGCTCTATGATGCAATAATGGGGCTCTATGAGGTTTTAATGGGGCTCTATGAGGCTATAATGAAGTCTATGAGGCAATAATGGGGCTCTATGAGGCAATAATGGGGCTCTGTGAGTCAGTACTGGGGCTCTATTATGCAATAATGGGGCTCTATGAGGCTATAATGGGGTATATGAGGCAATAATGGGGCTCTATGAGGCAATAACGGGGCTCTATTAGGCAATAATGGGGCTCTATGAGGCTATAATGAGGTCTACGAGGCTATAATGGCGTCTATGGGGTTATAATGTGGCTCTACGAGGTAATAATGGGGCTCTGTGAGCAATCCTGGGGCTCTATGATGCAATAATGGGGCTCTATGCGGCTGTAATGATGTGTTTGAGGCTATAATGGGCCTCTATGAGGTTATAATGGGAATGTGTTAGGCTATAATAGGGTTTATGAGGCAATAATGGGGTCTATGATGCAATAACGGAGCCCTAAGTCGCAATAATGGAGCTCTATGAGGCAATAATGGGGCTCTATAAGGCAATAATGGGGCTCTATGTCGTTATAAAGGGGCTCTATGACGCAATAATGGGGCTCTATGAGGCAATACTGGGGCTCTATGAGGCAATAATGGGGCTCTATGAGGCAATAATGGGGCTCTATGTCGCAACAACGGGTCTCTAGGAGGCTATAATGAAGTCTATTTGGCAATAATGGGGTTCTCTGTGGTTATAAAGGGTCTCTATGATGCAATAATAAGGCTCTCTGAGCCAATAATGGGGCTCTAAAATACAATAATGGGGCTCTACGAGGTAATTATCGGGCTCTAGGAGGCAATAATAGGCTTTATGGGGAAATAATTTGGGCTCTATGATGCACTAATGGGGGTTCTATGACGCACTAATGGGGCTCTATGAGGCAATAATTCTGCTCTGTGAGTCAGTACTGGGGCTCTATGATGCAATAATGGAACTCTATGAGGTTATAATGGGGCTCTATGAGGCTATAATGAAGTCTATGAGGCAATAATGGGGCTCTATGAGGCAATAAGGGGGCTCTATGAGGCAATAATGGGGATCTATGAGGTAATAATGGGGCTCTATGAGGCAATAATAGGCTCTATGGCGAAATAAGTTGGGCTCTATGATGCACTAATGGGGGTTCTATGACGCAATAATGGGGCTCTATGATGCAATAATGGGGCTCTATGAGGCAATAAGGGGGCTCTGTGATGCAATAATGGAACACTATGAAGCAGTAATGGGGCTCTATGAGGTAATAATGAGGCGCTATGATTCAATAATGGGGCTCTATGAGGCAATAATGGGGCTCTATAAGGCTATAATGGGGCTCTATGAGGCTATAACGGGGCTCTATGAGGCTATAATAGGATTTATGAGGCAATAATGGGGCTCTGTGATGCAATAATGGAACATTATAAAGCAATAATGGGGCTCTATGATGCAATAATGGGGCTCTACGAGGTAATAATGGGGGTCTATGAGGCAATAACGGGGCTAGATGATGCAATACTGGGGCTCAATGATGGCTATAATGAGGTCTATGAGGCTATCATGGGGCTCTATGGGTTTATAATTGGCCTCGATGAGGCAGTAATAGGGCTCTATGAGGGAATAATGAGGCTCTATATAGCAACAATGGGACTCTATGAGGTTATAATGGGGTCTATGAGGCTATTCTGGGGCTCTATGGAGCAATAATAGGACTCTACGAGTAAATAATAGGGCTCTATGTTGCAATCATGGTGCTCTATGAAGAAAGAATTGGGCTCTATGATGCAATAATGGGGCTCTATAAGGCAATAATGGGGCTCTGATGCAATAATGAGGCTCTATGAGGTTATAATGGGCCTCTATGTTGCATAATGGGGTTCTATGAGGAAATAATGCGACTCTGTGAGGCTATAATGATGTCTTTGAGGCTATAATGGGCCTCTATGAGGTTATAATGGGGATGTGTTAGGCTATAATAGGGTTTATGAGGCAATAATGGAGCTCTATGATGCAATACTGGTGCTCTATGAGGCAATAATGGGGCTCTATGAGGTTTTAATAGGGCTCTATGACGCAATAATGGGGCTCTATGAGGCTATAATGGGGTATAGGAGGCAATAATGGGGCTCTGAGGCAATAACGGCGCTCTATTAGGCAATAATGGGGCTCTACTAGGCTATAATGAGGTTTACGAGGCTATAATGGCTTCTATGGTGTTATAATGGGGCTCTGTGAGGCTATAAGCGGACTCTACGAGGTAATAATTGGGCTCTGTGAGCAATACTGGGGCTCTATGATGTAATAATGGGGCTCTATGAGGCAATAATGGGGCGCTATGATGCAATAATGGGGCTCTATGAGGCAATAATGGGGCTCTATGTCGTTATAAAGGGGCTCTATGACGCAATAATGGGGCTCTATGAGGCAATAATGGGGCTCTATGTCGCAACAATGGAGCTCTAGGAGGCTGTAATGAAGTCTATGAGGCAATAATGGTGTTCTCTGTGGTTATAAAGGGTTATGATGCAATAATGGGGCTCTCTGAGCCAATAATGGAGCTCTAAAACGCAATAATGGGGCTCTACGAAGTAATAATGGGTCTTTATTAGGCAATAATGGGTCTCTATGAGGTAATAATGGGGCTCTATGAGGCAATAATAGGCTCTATGGGGAAATAAGTTGGGCTCTATGATGCACTAATGGGGCTCTATGAGGCAATAATGGGGCTCTATGAGGTTATAATGGGGTCTATGAGGCTATAATAGGATTTATAAGGCAATAATGTTGCTCTGTGATGCCATAATGGAACACTATGAAGCAATAATGGGGCTCTATGAGGTAATAATGACGCGCTATAATGCAATAATGGGGCTCTATGAGGCAATAATGGGGCTCTATGATGCAATAATGGGGATCTATGAGGCTATAATGGGGTCTATGAGGCTATAATAGGATTTATGAGGCAATAATGGGGCTCTGTGATGCAATAATGGAACACTATGAAGCAATAATGGGGCTCTATAATGCAATAATGGGGCTCTACGAGGTAATAATGGGGGTCTATGAGGCAATAACGGGGCTAGATGACGCAATACTGGGGCTCAATGATGGCTATAATGAGGTCTACGAGGCTATAATGGGGCTCTATGAGGTTATAATGGGGATCTGTGATGCTATAATGAAGTCTATGAGGCAATAATGGGGCTCTGTGTGGTTATAAAGGGTCTCTATGATGCAATAATGGGGCTCTCTGAGCCAATAATAGGGCTCTAAAACGCAATAATGGGGCTCTACGAGGTAATAATGGGGCTCTATGAGGCAATAATAGGCTCTATGGGGAAATAAGTTGGGCTCTATGATGCACTAATGGGGTTTCTCTGACGCAATAATGGGGCTCTATGATGCAATAATGGGGCTCCATGAGGCTATAATGGGGCTCTATGAGGTTATAATGGGGTCTACGACGCTATAATAGGATTTATGAGGCAATACTGGGGCTCTATGATGCAATAATGGGGCTCTATGAGGCAATAATGGGGATTAATGAGGCAATAATGCGGCTCTATGAGGCTATAATGAGGTCTTTGAGGCTATAATGGGCCTCTATGGGGTTATAATGGGGTTCTGCTAGGCTATAATGGGGTTTATGAGGCAATAATGGGGCTCTATGAGGCAATAATAGGGCTCTATGAGGCAATAATAGGCTCTATGGGGAAATAATTTGGCTCTATGAGGTTATAATGGGGTTATAATGGGGTTCTGCTAGGCTATAATGGGGTTTATGAAGCAATCATGGGGCTCGATGATGCACTAATGGGGGTTCTATGATGCAATAATGGGGCTCTATGAGGCAATAATGGGGCTCTATGAGGCTATAATGGGGCTCTATGAGGTAATAACGGGGCGCTATGATGCAATAATGGGGCTCTATGAGGCAATAGTGGGGTTCTATGAGGCTATAATGGGACTCTATGAGGTTATAATGGGGCTCTATGAGGCTATAATGGGGCTCTATGTGGTTATAATGGGGCTCTATGATGCTATAATGAAGTCTATGAGATAATAATGGGGCTCTGTGATCAATACTGGGGCTCTATGATGCAATAATGGAACTCTATGAGGTTATAATGGTGCTCTATGAGGCTATAATGAAGTCTATGAGGCAATAATGGGGCTCTATGAGGCAATAATGGAGCTCTGTGAGTCAGTACTGGGGCTCTATTATGCAATAATGGGGCTCTATGAGACAATAAAGCGGCTCTATGAGGCTGTAATGATGTTTTTGAGGCCATAATGGGCCTCTATGAGGTCATAATGGGGATGTGTTAGGCTATAATAGGGTTTATGAGGCAATAATGGGGCTCTATGAGGCAATAACGGGGCTTTATTAGGCAATAATGGGGATCTATGAGGTAATAATGGGGCTCTATGAGGCAATAATAGGCTCTATGGCGAAATAAGTTGGGCTCTATGATGCACTAATGGGGGTTCTATGATGCAATAATGGGGCTCTATGATGCAATAATGGGGCTCTATGTTGCAATCATGGTGCTCTATGAAGAAAGAATTGGGCTCTATGATGCAATAATGGGGCTCTATGAGGCAATAATGGGGCTCTATGAGGTTTTAATAGGGCTCTATGACGCAATAATGGGGCTCTATGAGGCTATAATGGGGTATATGAGGCAATAATGGGGCTCTGAGGCAATAACGGCGCTCTATTAGCAATAATGGGGCTCTAAAAGGCTATAATGAGGTTTACGAGGCTATAATGGTGTCTATGGTGTTATAATGGGGCTCTGTGAGGCTATAAGAGGACTCTACGAGGTAATAATGGGGCTCTGTGAGCAATACTGGGTCTCTATGATGTAATAATGGGGCTCTATGAGGCAATAATGGGGCGCTATGATGCAATAATGGGGCTCTATGAGGCAATAATGGGGGTCTATGAGGCTATAATGGGGCTCTATGTAGTTATAATGGGGCTCTATGATGCTATAATGAAGTCTATGAAGAAATAATGGGGCTCTATGAGGCAATAATGGGGCTCTATGTCGTTATAAAGGGGCTCTATGATGCATAATGGGGCTCTATGAGGTAATAATGGGGCTCTATGAGGCAATAATGGGGCTCTATGAGGTTTTAATAGGGCTCTATGACGCAATAATGGGGCTCTATGAGGCTATAAAGGGGTATATGAGGCAATAATGGGGCTCTGAGGCAATAACGGCGCTCTATTAGCAATAATGGGGCTCTAAGAGGCTATAATGAGGTTTACGAGGCTATAATGGCGTCTATGGGGTTATAATGGGGCTCTGTGAGGCTATAAGAGGACTCTACGAGGTAATAATGGGGCTCTGTGAGCAATACTGGGGCTCTATGATGTAATAATGGGGCTCTATGAGGCAATAATGGGGCGCTATGATGCAATAATGGGACTCTATGAGGCAATAATGGGGCTCTATGAGGCTATAATGGGGCTCTATGTGGTTATAATGGGGCTCTATGATGCTATAATGAAGTCTATGAGGAAATAATGGGGCTCTATGAGGCAATAATGGGGCTCTATGTCGTTATAAAGGGGCTCTATGACGCAATAATGGGGCTCTATGAGGCAATAATGGGGCTCTATGAGGCAATAATGGGGCTCTATGTCGCAACAATGGAGCTCTATGTCGCAACAATGGAGCTCTAGGAGGCTATAATGAAGTCTATGAGGCAATAATGGGGTTCTCTGTGGTTATAAAGGGTCTCTATGATGCAATAATGGGGCTCTCTGAGCCAATAATGGAGCTCAAAAACGCAATAATGGGGCTCTACGAGGTAATAATGGGGCTTTATTAGGCAATAATGGGGCTCTATGAGGTAATAATGGGGCTCTATGAGGCAATAATAGGCTCTATGGGGAAATAAGTTGGGCTCTATGATGCACTAATGGGGGTGCTATGATGCAATAATAGGGCTCTATAATGCAATAATGGGGCTCTATGAGGCAATAATGGGGCTCTATGAGGCTATAATGGCGCTCTATGAGGCTATAATGGGGCTCTCTGAGGTTATAATGGCGTCTATGAGGCTATAATAGGATTTATGAGGCAATAATGTGGCTCTGTGATGCCATAATGGAACACTATGAAGCAATAATGGGGCTCTATGAGGTAATAATGAGGCGCTATAATGCAATAATGGGGCACTATGAGGCAATAATGGGGCTCTAAGATGCAATAATGGGGCTCTATGAGGCTATAACGGGGCTCTATGACGCTATAATAGGATTTATGAGGCAATAATGGGGCTCTGTGATGCAATAATGGAACACTATGAAGCAATAATGGGGCTCTATAATGCAATAATGGGGCTCTACGAGGTAATGATGGGGGTCTATGAGGCAATAACGGGGCTAGATGACGCAATACTGGGGCTCAATGATGGCTATAATGAGGTCTACGAGGCTATAATGGGGCTCTATGGGGTTATAATGGGCCTCTATGAGGCAGTAATAGGGCTCTATGAGGGAATAATGGGGCTCTATATAGCAACAATGGGACTCTATGAGGCTATAATGGGGTCTATGAGGCTATTCTGGGGCTCTATGGAGCAATAATGGGAGTCTACGAGTAAATAATGGGGCTCTATGTTGCAATCATGGTGCTCTATGAGGTAAGAATTGGGCTCTATGATGCAATCATGGGGCTCTATGAGGCAATAATGGGGCTCTATGAGGCTATAATGGGGCTCTATGTGGTTATAATGGGGCTCTATGATGCTATAATGAAGTCTATGAGGTAATAATGGGGCTCTATGATGCAATAATGAGGCTCTATGATGCAATAATGGGGCTCTATGAGCCAATACTGGGGCTCTACAACGCAATAACGGGGCTCTACGAGGTAATAATGGGGCTCTATTAGGCAATAATGGGGTTCTATGAGGAAATAATCAGGCTCTATGAGGCAATACTGGGGCTCTATGTGGTTATAAAGGGGCTCTATGACACAATAATGGGGCTCTATGAGGCATTAATGGGGCTCTATGAGGCTATAATGGGGTCTATGAGGCAATAATGGGGCTCTATAAGGTAAAAATGGCTCTCTATGAGGCAATAATGGGGCTCTATGAGGCTATAATGGGGTGTATGAGGCAGTAATGGGGTGTATGAGGCAGTAATGGGGCTCTATGTGGTTATAATTGGGGTCTGGGGGGCAATAATGGGGCTCTATGAGGCATTAATGGGGCTCTATGAGGCTACAATGGGGTGCATGAGGCAGTAATGGCGCTCTATGTGGTTATAATTGGGCTCTGGGGGGCAATAATGGGGCTCCATGAGGCAATAGTCATAGAATCATAGAATCATTATCATTGGAAAGGCCCTTAATATCATCCAGTTCCAACCCCCCTGCCATGGGCAGGGACACCTCACACTAAACCATCTCACCCAAGTCTTCGTCCAACCTGGTCTTGAACACTGCCAGGGATGGCGCATTCACAACCTCCCTGGGCAACCCATTCCAGTGCCTCACCACCCTCACAGGAAAGAATTTCCTCCTTAGATCCAATCTAAACTTCCCCTGTTTAACTTTCAACCCATCACCCCTTGTCCTGTCACTATAGTCCCTAATGAAGAGTCCCTCCCCAGCATCCCTATAGGCCCCCTTCAGATACTGGAAGGCTGCTATGAGGTCTCCACGCAGCCTTCTCTTCTCTGCTTCTGCAGAAAACCCAGAGAACTAGATGGTACTGGTATGGGTAATCAAAGCTAGGAAGTAAGATCCCGAAACATCAGCATTACAGTGCAGATGCCCTGCTAACAGTTTCCCAAATGAACTTACCCAAATGCCCAGTGCCAGCAGAGAGCATGCCGTTCGGTGCGCATGGTCACGCACAGCACAGTCAGGATGCTCCTCTTCACACACAGCTCTGCAAACGCACCGCAGTCCTGACCTCCAGCACTGCTTATTGTGGTTTGGAATGTTTCTGAACAGCTACTGCCAGAATTGTCAAAATGAATGAAATTAAAAACTGACCTACAGTGAAAACCATACTCGGTTTTTTATTTATGACTCAAAATAAGAATATATCTTCTTACTTTTAAAGTCTGTCAAATAAGGAAAGTTTAAAATTACTTAGATAATTCACAATCAGTGATGAATTTTAAAGTCAGCCACGTGTCTCCAGTTCGTGTCAATACGTCTGAGGAAATTCTCTCGGTCGTCTTTGGTATTTGAAGAGTTGGAAGCACGTTGTAACAAACAAACAAGGACACATGCAGAGATATCAATGGGTGGTATTGCCACTAGGCATGAAAAATTCACCAACGATATGTCAAGGTTATGTTGATGTAGCTGCGTCCATTTCGGGAAAGACACCCCCAATTATTTGTATATCGTTATATGGATGATATACTGGTGGCTGGGAAAGTAACCTAGAAGCTGTTAGACAAGAATTGTGTTCAGTGTTGCAACAACATAAATTGCAAATTTCCCCTGAAAAGGTTCAGGATACCACACCATGGAAATATTTGGGTTGGAAAATCTTAGATCATACCACTGAACCTCAGGAAATTAGCCATCAAGGTCAACATCCGTACACTTAATGATGTGCAAGTCTTGTTAGGGAATATCAGTTGGATTCAAACATTATTGGGAATTGACAGCAAAACTTTAGAACCATTGTTGAATTGTTGAAGGGTGACACAGACTTCAATGCACCCAGACAATTAACACCAGCAGCAAAACGAGCAATAGCAATGGTAGAAGCTGCATTAAGTGAGAGACAGGCACATTGTGTGATGAACGGAGTTCCTATTGAGTTTTTGGTTGTCAGTAATGATTTCCAGCCAGTAGGATTAATCATGCAATTGGTTGAATCTGATAAGGAGAAATTGAAAATTCTCGAGTGCCAATTTTTGTCACATCAACCATCAAAAAACATTGTAACCAGACCTGAAACGTTTGCTAAGTTGCCTCTTTGCAAAACAGGGCTGCCATAGACTTCTTATTATTAGCACAAGGCCATGGCTGTAAAGATTTTGAGGGTATGTGCTGCAGGAATTTGTCAGACTTTTCGGAATCTATTCATAAAACTATTCAGGAACTGAAAAAAGGAGTAACAAAGTTACAGGTAAATGATGGATTTTTTGGATTAGGAAATTGTCTTAACTCTCTAGGACTTGGGACATGGTTTGTTTCATTGATCAAAGGAGGTCTTATAATGCTATTCATTGTTATTTGTATCTTACTGATTGTTCCATGTTTATTGAGTTGCCTACAGCGAACGTCAGAAAACATGGTAAAGAAAGTGATGTTTTTAGAAAAACAAAAAGGGGAGATGTAGGAGAAGAGGCATTTGAACGTGGTCAGAGGATGCTGAGCGACCTTAATTCTTTGGGGAATTAACTTTGAGCCAGACTCTGCAATTTCAGCTCTGTGGGGAACTAACATCAAGCAAGAAAAGTGGAACAAAAGAAGCAGAATAAAAGGGGATGAAAATGAGAAGTAGAAGAAGGAACTGAGAAGTGAGGAGAAGGTCGAAAGGATAGTGTCAAAAAAGCAGACTAATCAATTATAATTTTAGATTATGCTCGTGGACAGCAGCAACTAACCAAGTGTATTGTAGCTTTAAGTGCGTGGATATGATCAAAAAGATACATAAACCATGTAATCTAAAGTAAAAAGGTCTTCGACCAGCAATCGGACTCCGTGCCTTAAATCCCCTCACTAAAGGAGAAAAGTGATTTTAGAAACTGGACTACTACACCCGAATATAATTGACTTCTGAAGATGCTGGTACATTTCTTTTGTATAGAGTATAAATAAGGCAAGTGCTTTTTACTTACTGAGCTGTGATGTAGAAAGTGTTGATCTAGAACAGCTGGAAAAAATTAGTTATTCACATATACTTTAGAAAAGGCTTAATACAGAAGGACAGGGAAAGAGTTGCATGTTTAATATTAGCATAGAGGAGTGACACTTACTGCAAATTTAATTACCTAATATGCATATTTGAGTGTTGTCTGAAAATAATCACTGATGACTTACTGTAGTGACTGAAAAATTACCAGCTCCAACTGCTGAGGATGCTAGAGGCTGACAGACGCAGTGGTTGCTGCTGTCAGAACAAAGGGAGAAGCTGGTGGGAATGCAAACTCATTTTTTAAGGTAGTACTTATTATCACTAAGGTGTCTAGAGCAAATGGTGGGCAAATAGTCATAGAATAGTTAGGGCAAGAAAGGACTTCAAGATCATCTAGTTACAACCTCCCTGCTGATACGGAGAAAACTCCAGGAACAAACTCACCACCAAAGTTTTCAAGCTGACAAGCAGGTATTCTTTACTGCGGCGCCGGGAGACACGGGGGATAGCTACGGGTAGCGTGTATCACCCCAGTTGCCACACAAGCCGTCCTTTTATAGCCACTGGGCATACATACATATTCATGAGGCTACGGATGGATTACATCCTTTTCCAGAGAGTTCCCTGCATGCATACAGAATTGTGGGGGTGGTCTCTGAGGGTAGTTTACTTCCTCCAACGATCTTCATCACTTCTGGCAGCCTTTGAAGCACGCACAGTAGATGCTCATACCAGTTTAATTGGTTCGTTAGCACCAGAGACATAACAATCCTCCTATCCTCCTACTTATCAGTTAGTTTAACTGTAGCCCATCCTGGACACCTGCGGTTCCCAGATACTCCTTAAACCTGTGTCCTGTTCTTCTAGACTGTTTTTTCCTTAAAACTATGTCAACTATAGCAATTTATCTTGTGAGAATTCTCAGTATGTTCTCTATGTTCTCTAGCTGCTCTATGAAATCTTTTTCTCCCTGTGTCACGCACCTCAGTAATTTTCCATTGCTACTGTTACAAAGACATCAAACTTAACATTACTTAAAGCTAATTATAAAGATTTCTATATTCCATTTTGTGATTTTGTCCCCCCCCCCCCTTTGTCTCACTATGGAATGCCATTGTTCTGGGGGAGGGTCACAGCTCCTCCTTGTCCATGGTGCTGAAGAAGATGTGAGATCCTCAGTGTCCCTTATGGAACTGCATCTCCCTATGGAATCCCAGGATTCCTTATGGAATGGCAGCATTCTCTATGGATTGACAGTGTTCCCTATGGAATGCCATTGTCCGGGGGGGGGGGGGGGGGGGGGGGGTGTCACAGCTCTTCCTTGTCCACCGTACCGGAGAAGAAGCAGGCGAAGCGGCAGAGATGGCGCGAGGCCGAGTGCAATTCCTGCTGCAGGCGCTGGTTGTTGTGGTGCAGCTTGGCCACTTCCACCTGGAGAACCACCTTGTCCTGCTTCTTCTGTAGGATACAGGCTCAGAGTCCCAAAACAGACCCAAAACAGCCCCAAAATCGCCCCAAAACCAGCCCATAACCACTTTATTTTGATTCTCCTATGGGATACGGGGTTAAAGCCCCAAACCATAAAAAAAAAACAGGAAAAAACCACCCCAAAACAGCCCCAAAACACCCCAAAACCATCCCAAAACCACCTTGTCCTGCTTCTCCTATGTGCTACAGGGTCAAAGCCCCAAAACAGCCCCAAAACAGGACAAAACCACACCAAAATACCCTCACACCACCACAAAAACCATCCAAAAACCACCTTGTTCTGCTTGTCCTATGAGATACAGGGTCAGAGCCACAAAACAGGACAAAAACAGCCCAAACCACCCAAAAACCACCTTGCCCTGCTTCACCTAAGAGATAAAGGGTCACAGCCCCAAAACAGGACAAAACCACCCCAAAACACACAAAACCACACACATAACACCCCAAACCACGGCAAAAGCACTCAAAAAACACCTTGTCCTGGTTCTCCTGTGGGATACAGGGTCAGAGCCCCAAAACAGACCCAAAAAAGCCCAGAACCAACCCCAAAAAAATCCGAAAACGACCCCAAAATCACCTTGACCTGCTTCTGCTGTGGGATACAGGGACAGAGCCCAAAACCAGCTCCAAAACAGGCCAAAATCACTCAAAACCCCCCAAAACAGGCCCAAAAGAGACCCAAAAAATATCTTGTCCTGCTTCTCCCTATGGGATACAGGATCAGAGCCTCCAAACAGCCCCAAAACATGCCAAAAACAGTCAAAAAACACCAAAACAGCCCCAAAACACCCCAAAACCACCCTGCCCTGCTTATCCTATAGGATACAGTGTCAGAGCCCCAAAAAGACCCAAAACAGGCCAAAACCAACCCAAAACACTCCAAAACTCAGCTCAAAACCACGTTGTCCTGCTTCTGCTATGGGACACATGGTCAGAACCCCAAAACAGCCCTAAAACAGGACAAAAACAACCTAAAACACCTCAAAAACCACCACCCCAAAACCACCTTGTCCTGCTTCTCCTATGTGATACAGGATCAGAGCCTCCAAACAGCCCCAAAATATGCCAAAAAAAGTCAAAAACCACCAAAACAGCCCCAAAACACCCCAAAACTACCTTGTCCTGCTTCTGCTATGGGATACAGGGTCAGAGCTCCCAAACAGACCCAAAACAGGACAAAAACAACCCAAAACACCCATAAACCCAGCCCAAAACCACCATGTCCTGCTTCTGCTATGGAATACAGCGTCAGGGCCCCAAAACAGACCCAAAACAGGACAAAAACAACCCAAAACACAAAAAAACAGCCCAAAATCACCTTGTCCTCTTCTCCTATGGGATACAGGGTCAGAGCCTCCAAACAGCCCCAAAACATGCCAAAAACAGTCAAAAAACACCAAAACACCCCCAAAACACCCCAAAACCACCTTGCCCTGCTTCTCCTATAGGATACAGTGTCAGAGCACCAAAAAGACCCAAACAGGCCAAAAACAACCCAAAACACTCCAAATCCCAGCCCAAAACCACCTTGTCCTGCTTCTGCTATGGGATACAGGGTCAGAGCTCCAAAACAGACCCAAAACAGGCCAAAAAAAAAAACAAAACACCCAAAAACTCAGCCCAAAACCACCTTGACCGGCTTCTGCTACGGAATACAGGGACGCAACGCCAAAACAGACCCAAAAGAAACGCAAAATAGGACAAAACCACCCCAAAAGCACCTTGTCCTGCTTCTCCTATGAGGTACAGGGTCAGAGCCCCAAAACAGGACAAAAAAAGGCGAAAACCAGGCCAAAAACCCCAAAGCAAACCACAAAACAGGCCACCCCCCCCCCAGAATCACCTTGTCCTGCTTCTCCTGTGGGATACAGGGGCAGAGCCCCAAAAAAGACGTAAAAGATGACAAAAATAGGACAAAAACCCCCCAAAAGCATCTTGTCCTGCTTTTACACTGGGGTACACGGTCAGAGCCTCCAAATAAGAAAAAAACAGGACAAAAACAGGACAAAAACAGGACAAAACACCCAAAACAACCCCTAAAACAGGCCAAAACTACCCCAAAATCACCTTGTCCTGCTTCTCCTATGGGACATAGGTCAGTGCCCCAAAACAGGACAAAACCAACCTAAAACCAGCCCAAAACCACCTTGATCTGCTTCTCCTATGGGATACAGGGTCAGAGCTCCAAAACAGACACACAAGAAGACAGAAACACTCCAAAACCCCCAAAACAGCCCCACAACACGTGAAAACCTCCTCGTCCTGCTTCTCCTATGGGATACAGGGTCAGAGGCCCAAAACAGACCCAAAACAGGACAAAACCAACCCAAAACACCCCCAAAACACCCCAAAACCACCTTGCCCTGCTTCTCCTATGGCATACAGGGTCAGAGGCCCTAAACACCCCAAGATCCAAGACAAAACTACCCCAAAACCACCTTGTCCTGCTTCTCCTACGGGATACAGGGTCAGAGCCCCATAACAGCCTCAAAACACCCCAAAAACCAGCCCAAAACCACCTTGTCCTGCTTCTGCTGTGGGATACAGGGTCAGACCCCAAAACAGCCCCAAAATAAGACAAAACCATGCAAAAACCAGGACAAAACACCCAAAGCAAACCGCAAAACAGGACAAAACTACCCCAAAACCACCTTGTCCTGCTTCTCCTACAGGATACAGGGTCAGAGCCTCAAAACAGCCCCAAAACAGGACATAAACATTCCAAACCCCCCCCAAAAGCCCCAAAACACCTCAAAACCACCTTCTTCTTCTTCTCCTATGGGATACAGTGTCAGAGCCCCGAAACAGACCCAAAAAACCACCAAAGCAGGACAAAACCACCCCAAAAACACCTTGTCCTGCTTCTCCTGTGGGATACACAGTCAGAGCCCTGAAACAGACCCAAAACAGGCCAAGTACAACCCAAATCACCCCAAAACCAGCTCCAAAACCCCCAAACCACCCCAAAACCACCTTGTCCTGCTTCTCCTATGGAACACAGGGTCAGAGCCCCAAAACAGGCCAAAACCAGGCCCAACCACCCCAAAACCAACTTGTCCTGCTTCTCATATGAGACACAGGGTCAGAGCCTCAAAACAGACCGAAAAGAGGCCAGAAACACTCCAAAACACCCCCAAAACCAGGACAAAACCACCCTGTCCTCCTTCTGCTATGGGATACAGTGTCAGAGCCCCAAAACAGGCCACAGATGACCCAGAACACCCCAAAACCACCTTGTCCTGCTTCTCCTATGGGATACAGGGTCAGAGCCCCCCAAAAAGACACAAAACATGACCAAAATATGGCAAAACAACCCCAAAACTACCTTGTCCTGCTTCTACTCCGGGGTACACATTCACAGCCCCCAAACAACCCCAAACCAGACCCAAAACAGGACAAAACCAGGCCAAAACATCCAAAACAATCCCCAAAACCACCCCAAAATCACCTTGTCCTGCTTCTCCTATGGGACACAGGTCAGAGCCCCAAAACAGGACAAAACCAACCTAAAACCAGCCCAAAACCACCTTGTCCTGCTTCTGCTGTGGGATACAGGGTCAGCGCCCCAAAACAGACCCAAAACAACCCAAAAACCACCCCCAAGCCCACCTTGTCCTGCTTATCCTGTGGGATACAGGGTCAGAACCCCAAAACAGACCCAAAACAGGCCAAAAACAACCCAAAAACCACCCCAAGCCCACCTTGTCCTGCTTCTCCTGTGGGATACATGGTCAGAACCCCAAAACAGCTGCAAAACAGGATAAAAGCAACCCAAAATCATTCAAAACAGACCCAAAACACCCTAAACCAGGTGTCTGCTTCTCCTTATCAATGGTTAGTGCCTTTGTTCTGCTTAGTAGGCATGATAGGTACAGACCATACTTTTGTTTTAGCAAGTGAATTCCTCTAACCCCCTTGTACAACCCCATTGTACAACCCCCCTGTACACTAGTTAACCCTGTATCAGATGGACGGATAGATGGATGGATGGATGGATGAACGGATGAACGGATGAGTGGAAGGATGATGGATGATGAAAGATGGATGATGGGTGGATGACGGATGGATGATGGATAACGGATGAATGGATGAATGAATACACATAGATTCCGTAAGCCTCATCTCCTATTACTTTCCCATCTGTAATGCTGAAAGCCCATCGTGAAGAGCAGCACTGAACCAATGAAACCCTTGTAGGGTCCAAACACAAATCAGTCTATTACACACAAATTCTTTAATCATGTCCAATTTAATAGTTCAGAGTCCCAGGGCAGCTCCTCACAGCAATCAGTCAAACCATGGACAGTTCAGGCTCAGTCCAGTTCAGTCACTCACAAGGGGATGGGGTGGGATTGACATGGGATGGGAAGGGGTGGGATCGAATGGGATTAGGATGGGTTGAGGTGGGATGGAATGGAGTGGGCCTGGGTGGGGTGGGATGCAAAGATGAGACGAGATGAGATGCAATGCAATGGGATGCTTTGAGATGCAATGAGATGCCATGGGATGGCAAGAGATAGGGGATAGGAGATAGAGATAAATGAGAAGAGAAGAGAAGAGAAGAGAAGAGAAGAGAAGAGAAGAGAAGAGAAGAGAAGAGAAGAGAAGAGAAGAGAAGAGAAGAGAAGAGAAGAGAAAGGGATGAGGACGATGAAATGAAACTCAATGAAATTATATCAAATGGACATGAAATTAAATGAAACAAAATAAAGTGAAAAAACAAAATGAAATGAAATGATATGATAGGAAATGGTATATTTTTGGAGAGAAGAAGAGGAGAGAAAATGACGAGGAGGTGAAAAGAAACCAAATGCAATGAAATGGAAATGAAATTATATGATATGATATAACACTATAACATGACATAACATGATAAAACATAATATGGTATATACTATGATACAATATATGCTATGTGGGTGAAACGAATTTAAATGACATGACATCAAATGGACGTGAAACGAATTTAAATGACATGACATCAAATGGACGTGAAATGGAAACGGAAATGAAAATGGAAGGAAATTAAATATAATAAAATTCTATGGTATGGTATGATACAGTATGGTACAGCATGGTATGTATGATACGCTATGATAGCAAAGATAAGCTATGATATGCTTTGATAAGGTATGATATGCTATGATATACTATTGTATTATATGTGATATGATGGTATGGTATACAACTGCATGACATGATCAGATATGATATGATAGATTATGCTATGATAAAATACAGTATGATAAAATATGATATGATACGATATGATCTGATACGATATAACATGACATAATATTTTTGGAGAGGAGAGAAAATGGTGAGGATGAAATGAAATTAATTGCAATGTAATGGAAACAAAATGAAATGATATGATGATATGATGTAACATGATATAACATAATAAAACATATGATATGATACAAGATATGCTATGCTTTGACATGGTATGATATGCTATAATATGCTATATGATTCAATATCATATTCTACAGCATATGATGAGGGGAGGAGAGGAGAGGAGATGGCGTGGGATTGGACGGGATGGAATGGGATGCGATGAGATTAGATGCAATGAGATGCGGCCATGAGATACAATGAGATGCGATGAGATGAGATGCAATGAGATCAGAAGAGATCTGGGAAGACGCTGGCTCAGGCAGTTGGCTGTGTCCCATCTGCCTTGACAAACTGCCACCACAATCCACAAGTGGCCCGTGCCCACTGCGCCCAGAGCCTGGGATGCAAAGCACAGAATTACAAGGGTGTCCCAGTCACACGGGGAACCCCAAATGTGGTTTTACACAGGGTTCTCACACCCTTCAAACAGTCATGTACCACACATTTGGACCAAGCACTAGCACCTTCACTGCCAATGACCAGTCCTAGTCCAACTCTGCCAGGCGCTCACGCTACTTCTGCTACAGTCCTGCTCTTGTCTATTGATGCAGATGCCCCTGGAGCCAGTCTTGCAAGAGATACTGATGAATGGTGTGCGGGACAGTGGGAGGGTTTCAAAGACATGCTGGAGGGGCTGGGATTCTGACATTATTCCTGCTGTGCTGCAATACCTCTTCTCCTTCACAAACAGCTCTAAGATACCCTTAAGAAAAGTCCTAGTTCCAGGGATGGGCTGAGGCTTCCAGGGAAAATCCACTACCTCATCACATTACAGTGCACATAGAACTATATGGAGACATATATAAATAAAAGAGCTATTGATTAATACTTTAAAGACTGGTTGATCTAGTAGATAGGGGGAAGAGAATTTTCATAACATGCCTTGTGGGTCCCACCAACCACGGTCCCAAACGCCAGTGACAGGGTGGCGAGAGGCAGCAAAGATGCCATCCCAGGGGGATCAGTCTCCTGAGAGCGGGCAGGAAAAAACAAGCCAGAAGTGCCACAAGCCCCCTTCCCACTTCCACCACTGGGGAAGATTGGGAAACACGCACATCAGCATCCCAGGGCCGGCGGTGCCGGCCCCATCCCTTCCCCTCGCACATGAAATTCACCTCCCCCCAAACCACAGCCGGCACGGGAAAGCCTCGTTTAGGCCAGGAGATCACCAGCAGGGCAGGAAAGCATTGCGAGGGGCAGCTGCTGGGGCTGACAAAGCAAAGCCCCGCGAGGCTGCTGAAGCAGCCAGGACTCGTGGAACTGGGGCGGAACCCGAGGGAGGGGGCAGTTGGCCCCCGCCCAACCGGCACTGACCAACTGCCGGGGCAGGTACAGCAGCAGCTCCCGCTCCTCCTGGTGCTCCTGCCCTACAGGTAAACCCCAGCCGGCTCTGCCTGCCAAACTCTCACCCCAGCACCTCTCTGCTTCTCCCAACAGAGAGGCTCCCTCTCCAGCTGCCCACGGCATCGGAGGTACCCGGCGTGAGCTTCACCGCTCCGGCCATGCCGCCTCCTGTGCGTGCCTGTGTGCTGCCCTCTGTCCCGGGGCTGCCAGTCTCTGCCGAGCCTGCCCAAGTCCAGCAGCTCCCCAAGGAGCCAGCAGCAGCGGCGGCGGCGCTGGAGAACAGCGAGGACAATGTCCCTGATGTCTACGATTTGACTGACTTACTCAGTGCACTCCCTGACCCGACTGAGAATGCGGCGGAGGGCGGCTGCCGCAAGGAGCCAGCAGCGGTGGCAGGGCTGGCAGACAATGGGGACATCGTCCCTGCGGTCTACGATTTGTCTGCCTTGTTCTATGCTCTCCCTGACCTGAGAACGCGGTGGAGAGCAGCTGCCCCAAGGAGCCAGCGGCCATGGCAGGGCTGGGGAATAGTCAGAACAGCATCCTCAGCACCCATAGGATGAACGCCTTGCTCAGTGCTCTCCCAGATGGGTTTGAGAAAGTGGTGAAGGGCAACAGCTCCAAGGGGCCAGCAGCCGTGGCAGGGATGGGGAACAAGGACATCATCCCCAACACCCATGGTATGAGTGCCTTGTTCAGTGCTCCCCCTGATGTGTCAGAGAACATGGTGGAAGGCAGCTGCCCCAAGGAGCCAGCAGCGGTGGCAGGGCTGGCAGACAATGAGGACACCATCCCCAACACCTATGACATGAGGGCACTCACAGACACTGAAAAGGAACTAATACTTAAAGCCGCCAGAACTCATGTTCAGGCATTAATCGCTGCACAGGCATTGCAAGGAAAGGCAGACGATTCTGACCCTGCAGTTAAACCACAGTGGGATTAGAATAACCCCAACCATTATCAACTTCTCACAAGGTATCGAACACGGATTGCATTTAGATTGGAACAAGCAATTCCTAAGTCCGTCCGTGAATTGGGGAGCTTTATATGCTGTCAAACAAAACACAGGTGAAACTCCTACGGAATTTCTGGATAGATTACGGGAGGCAATGCAAAAATGAGCTACCCTGGACCCCTCCGGAGCCCTGGCAAGGCAGCAGCTGATACCCGTCTTTCGAGGACAATCCTCAGATGATATTAGAAAGAAACTAGAAAACCTTAGAGCAGAGCACCAGAAAGATATTGAAAGGCTTACTGAGGAAGCACGGAGGGTGTACCACAACTGAGACGGTAATGAAAGGAAAAAGCTAAGTCAAGCAATTACTCATGCCACCACTGCAGCCTTAAGGTAAAGAAACTATCAGGGAAATGGGAAAACTCAAGGCACATGGGAAGATTGCTTTTGGGGTCGTAGAATGAGGGCCCCTAATAATAGGGTACGGCCTAATCAGTCTGCTTT
Source organism: Pezoporus flaviventris (assembly GCF_033815535.1). Taxonomy (NCBI): domain Eukaryota; kingdom Metazoa; phylum Chordata; class Aves; order Psittaciformes; family Psittacidae; genus Pezoporus; species Pezoporus flaviventris. The sequence goes on along the minus strand of NW_026892683.1, from coordinate 65,902 downwards.
TTGTAAACAGGCAGGGCACTGGAAAAGCCAGTGTCCCAGACTGAGAAGGGAGAGGGACACCTCCCACGCCCTGCTGAATCAGAAATAGAACAGGGGGGACCAGAGGGTCGAACCCCGGCCAACCCCCTGCTTATAATGAAGCTGGGGAAAGAAGACACAAACTTAGCAGCATTTCTAGTAGACACCGGAGCTACGTTTGCTGTGTTAAATCAACAATTAGCTTTGATTGATAACGAATCTTTAAATGGGATTGGGGCGACAGGCCAGCCACAGAAGGTACCATACATGCAACCTCGCCGGTATAAAATGGGTAAAATGATAGGAACGCATGCATTTTTATATATGCCAAATGCCCCAAAATCATTCTTAGGAAGGGATCTATTAGAAAAATTGGAAGCAGAGATCAAGTTTAAAAATGGTGAAATACAAAGTAGAGACGATCACTTCATCGAAATATTTAGCTCTAATCCAGCCACAGGTAACAAAACAGGTCCCCTTGGACATCCTGGATCACGTCTACCCAGGAGTGCGGGCCGACGGAATACCGGGTAAGACAAAGCACGCCAAACCGATCCAAGTCAGGCTGAAGCCCCAGGCACAACTGGTAAGAATCAAACAATACCCCCTCAAACTAGGGGACCGGAAAGGAATTAAACCTGTAATAGATTCCTTTCTCAAATTTGGCCTTTTAGTAGAATGGGAACCTGAATATAACACCCCCGTTTTGCCAATCCACAAACCGGATGGGAAAAGTTAGGGATTAGTACAGGACCTAAGAGCTACCAATAAGATAACAGAAGACCTTTATCCTGCAGTGGCCAACCCTTATACTTTGTTAACAAAACTAAGAGAGAATCTTGTTTGGTTTACTGTTTTAGACTTAAAAGATACCTTCTTCTGCCTGCCCTTGGAGCCAGAGAGCCAAAAATTGTTTGCTATTGAATGGGAAAATGCAGAGTCAGGTCGGAAACCCCAACTCACCTGCACTGTGTTACCCCAAGGCTTCAAAAATAGCCCAACCTTATTTGGAAATGAATGGGCAAAAGACCTTGAGGACTGGACGGCACCCACTGCAGAAGGACTTTTGCTCCAATATGTGGACGACCTGTGATAGCCACCGAAACCTCAAACAGCTGTGAGGAATGGACAGTATGCCTGTTAAATGTTCTGGGACTTAAAGGATATAAGGTATCTCAGCAGAAGGCACGAATAATGAAGCAAGAAGTCACCTACCTGGGCTATGAGGTCTCAGGGGGCAGCAGAGATTAGGACAAGAACGCAAAGAAACGATCTGCCAAACCCCTCAGCCCAAGACACCTAAGGAACTTGGGACATTTCTCGGCATGACACGTTTGTGTCGACTCTGGATCTAGAATTAGGGTACAGTAGGAAAACCCCTATACCAATTGCGGCAAGCACAAACAAGGGAATTACAGTGGACTGGGGAAGCAAAACAGGCATTTAAGGAATTAAAGAAGGAATTACTAGGGGGCCCCAGCCCTCGGACTGCCACATGTCACCAAACCCTTTTTGGGTTATTTTCACATGAGAGACAAGGCGTAGCCCTCGCAGTCCTAGCTCAAAATGCAGGACCCCAGAAAAGGGCTCTAGCTTACTTCTCAAAGCAACTAGATGAAGTAAGCAAAGGATGGCCTGGATGCTTACGGGCCGTAGCAGCCATAGTCCTAAATATCCAGGAAGCTCAAAGATATACCATGGGACAAAAGATGACCGTCCTGGTATCACATCCCATATCTGCGCTGCTGGAACAAAGGGGGGCACTGGCTGTCTCCCTCTCCGTTCCTTGAGTACCAAGCGATATTGCTAGAACCAGATGACGTAGATACAGGCACTACTAATATTGTCAGCCTCTTTTCTCAGACAATTTCTCATTTGACATAAGGATACTTTTTCAGCTTCTTACAGAGCTGTCCATATCTTTGTCGAGAAGGATTTGTCTGCTGTTGTGTTTGGGAAAAGTTCTGCAGAAGAGGGCTTTGAATGTTAATAACATGAACACGTGGTTTTTATTAAGCAAAGAGAATAGTGAGAATAGTATGAGGAAGAGATTACACAACAGTAATAAAAAAGCCCCCTGAAATTGACACTTGTAACTAGCTGGTTTTTAACTATTCTTTTTCACAAATCTGATTACAGATTTAGGTGAAAGTCCAGCAGATCCCTGAAGTATGTGTTTAACTTCAGCCACACACTGTACTTTAAATACATCCTTACCTATTTTAACTCCGGATTTAAAAAAAAAAAAAGCTAATGAATTTCCAGTGCACGTAACCTTTAAAAAGTAAACCTTTGTGATCTTGCTTTTATATTTAAATTTTGATCAAATTCTTCACAAACCCAATGCAATTCCAAACAAGTAACAACCTGCAGGTAACGTTTGAAGTTTTCTTAAATGTTTTGCCAAGGTGATACTTCAGCTTTTAACTCTGCATGTTATTTAATCTTTCAGAAATTATTACAATATATTTGCTGTAACAATGAAAGACTCTAGAATACATTCATGTGTTAAATAGGCAATCACTAGTCAGGATCTACTTAAAGTGAGTATTTTTACAAGGTAATAATCTCACCGGTTCCATTTGAAGGAAACACTTCTGTAACGTGAGGGTGACTGAGGACTGCTGCAGGTTGCCCAGAGGCGTTGTGGAAACCATCCTCGGATCCTCTAAAGCTGGCTGGGTATGGTTCAGTGAAATCAGATAAAATTAATAAAAACAAAGTCTATGATTGGACAAGACTTCCTTCAGAGCTCCCGTCCGACCTCAGCCACTGTGTGATTCTGGGATTCCACCAGACTCCATGGCAGTGCAATCGTTCTTTTTTGCCCACTTTCTTATTTAGATACCTAAAAAAAAAAAAACAACCAAAATTGTAGACTCAAAGAACGATTTGTGTTTGAAGGGGCTTTTAAAGATCATCTAGTCCAACCTTCTTACCACGAGCTTACCATTTCACTAGGTCAGGTTGTGCAAAGCTCATCCAACCTGACCTTGAACACTTCCAAAGATGGGGCATCAACAGATTTTCGGGAAAACTTTTCAAGTTTTTTACCACCCTTGTAAAAAGGTGTGTGTGTGTAAAACCTTGTAAAAAAAAACCTTGTGGAAAAACCTTGTAACACCTTGTGAAAAGGTGTGCGTAGGTCCTTGTAAAAACCATCTTCATTATATGCAATCTAAACCTACCCTCTTTCAGATAAAAACAAATTGCCCCTTGTCCTGTCACTTCAGGCTCATCAAAAAGCCTCTGTCTTTTGTATAAGCCCCCTTTAAGTACTGAAAAAGGGCAATAAAGTGTTCCCAGAGCCTTCTCTTCTCCAGGCTGAGCAAGCCCAACTCTCGCAGCCTTTTCTCGTAACAGAGGTGCTCCATCCCTGTGATTACTTTTGTGGCCCTCTGCTCTGGACCTGTACTGAGGACTCCAGAGCTGAACACAGTACTCTGGATGGGATCTTGCATGAGCAGAGTAGAGGAAGAATCACCCCTACCTGCTGGCCACACTTCTTTTTATGAAGCCCGGATAAGAGATGGCATTAAAAAAGGAAATGGAATTAACTTTAAACACAACTGACAATGAAACATAAATGTTACCAAAATTAAGAAAATATTTGTTCATTATTATTTAAAACAAAAAGAGCTCAATTGTTTGTACACGTCTCAGAATAGAAGGATCTCTTACACTTTAGAAGGGAAAATATAGGAGTAGTAACCAAATTCAACAATAAAAATTGTGATTCATCTGGGACATATGGAAATTCAGCTACGTGAAACTAAATTCAAAACCTTGGATTGTAAGGTAATTAGAGCCTTACTCAAAAAAATGCAGGATACAAACAAAAAGGCATCTTCTATTTGGGCGTTTTGAAAAATAACCCTTTAAGTGAAAACAGTCTACTGATAAAAAAATAACACCCTTCAAAAATAACACTCATAAGCTTTTTTTTCTCTTTCCTTTTGTATTCCCCAAAAGTACTTTTGTGTTAAAACATTACTTATGTCCTGAAGGTTACGTGAAGCATTCAAGCATCAAACCTGCTTAACAGCAGGTCTTGAACTTTAGTGTGTACTATCTGCTATTTCTACACTAACAGAGAATTTAAAACCCAGGTCAGAATAAACGTTTGACTCAGACTTTGTAGAGATATGTATTAAACCCAAGAAAGATGATAAAACATCAGGCTTGCTTATTTTCCCGAAAGCCCACAGTGCTCTATTTCATCTTCATACTTGGTTCTAGGAAAGACAGGCATGAATGCATCCTTTCTTAAAAATACCCTGTGACTGCAGAAGAGCTCTTTTAGCTTTTCTCAATTACTGTCTAGTCCAGGATCAAAGTTCTGCATACTTTTCTACTGCCATAATTCAGTGAATGTGCTGACGGCTCACAGTTAAAAAGGTAGTTAAGCCAAGTGAAAGAAAAGCACCATTACTGTTTTCCCAAATCTGTGAAGATATGAACTACCTCACCTAAAGGTCATAAAAATGTCATTGCTGCAGCTAATAGCATATATGTGTACATGCAACATTAGAAGGCTTTAGAGTATCATGCGATAATCATTCACACATGGGTTCTGGCAAAGTAGAAAAACAGAGCGCTGAAGCAAACCTAGCTCTTGAATGAAGCAGATTATCCCTCAATTTTCCGAAAAGATTATATTGCAAGGTTTCTTGCAGAAGAGAAGAGCCCCAAACAACCGTTTACAGAGCATTTTGGATAAAGATGAGGTTGATGTAAAACAAGAATCATCATTTTGAAAATAACGCACACGATTCTTTCCAATTGCGATCACATCAGAACTGATTTATCTATATGATAAGAGAGAGCTGAGGCAGACATGAACCGTGCTCTTCAGAACTGCTCGTCCTCAATAAGGATTATTTAGCCCTCTAAGCACTGCCGGCTGCTCACCACACAGTGAAAGTTGTGCTCATGCAAAAGTAGCTCTGATGATGCCTCACGTACACATTCATGCGGATTCCTTTTCATTTTGCTGCTCATTGACTTCAGACACTTTGCACCATTTCTCTTAAGGAGATCAAAGCCCAGAAATGCTTTTTTTTATCAAATTTCCAGCTACTCATTCTGTTCAATGACCAAGGTGATGAATATTTTCCTTGAGAAATCAATAGATTAGGAAAACTAGAAACAGGCTTCAATTTAGCTTCTGTGGTGAGGTGGTTTTTTCCCCCAGAATTTTCAGAGGGACATTCTAGAAGTTTTTTTAATATCCATTTTAACCTGCCAGAGAGGAGACTGAGATGAGCTCTTAGCCACAAGTTCTTCCCTGTGAGGCTGCTGAGGCACTGGCACAGGGTGCCCAGAGAAGCTGCGGCTGCCCCATCCCTGGCAGGGCTCAAGGCCACGTTGGTTGGGGCTTGGAGTAAGCTCCTCTAGAGGAAGGTGTCCCTGCCCGTGGCAGGGGGCTGGAACTGGATGAGCTTTATGGTCCCTTGCAAGGCAAAGCAGGCTGGGATTCTATGATTTTAGGATAATGAATTCTGTCCCTGGAACATCACAACTTCTCTGGGGAGCTGCCCTTTGTGTCAAAAAAAAATAGGGTAGGAAGGTGACCATCCCTCCAGCATTGCTTTCCTTCTCCAAGTGGCCACTTCTACAGACCATAAGAAAAGCACAGTTTCATTCACTGCCCAAAACCAAACCAATACAGACGCAGTCAGAAAGTGAACCAGTGTGAAACACCCCTGTGACTGCCACGGCACAACGCAGAGCCAGCACAGGCCCTGCACCACAGAACAGCCAGGGCAGTCTCACGAGCACATCTCGGGCCACTGTGTGGCAAAGCAACACCTGAGCTGCCTGGGGGGACTTGGTGCACCCTTCGATAGGGGCAGCAGCCCCTCCAACCTAAGAAGTTAGTAGTGCAACAATTGTCATGTATCCAGGCAGTTCCAGCAAGTCAACTGCATTTCCAGCTACTGAAAGACCAGCCCCCATCCCCATTCCCACGTTTTGGCACTTGAGAGGTCACTTTGGTAAACCAGATGACACCCAACAGCCACTTTGTGGCACATCAGCTGTCTAGGAAAGGAGAACATTTGTGCGTAGCTCATTCACGTATTTCAGAAGCCTTTCAGGGTATTGGGAAGTCAAAGTACATTTATCTCTACTTTATACAACTGCACTGGGCAGTCAGAAACCATTCATTATCTCTGCCTGTCAGAAAGATATTGCAAACCCACACATCACTCAGGTTGTGCAATCTTATTACCTGTGCTGTGCAGCGATGAAGTTGATCTTCAGTATTTAAGGCAAGCAAATACTCTTGTAGAGATCCAAGCTCCTGCAACAAAGCCTTCAGTGAACACCAACACTTCTAGTAAAGATATCATCCTACTCATTAGCATTAAAATGCTGATCATTACAGTAGTCCCCATGAACCAAAGGTATCTGAACTACACAGAAGACTCTCTCTGACTAGAACACAGTTTGTGAACACAGAAATCAGTTCCTTACAGACTGTTCCTACGTAGTGTGCAAAACCAACTCAAGGAAAAGCACATTTAAATACCTTTAAATTAATTATTAAAGCAGCATTCCTCTCTGAATAAAGAGTGGCTGTAGGGCTCGCTGCCTGAAGTGCATAAGGAGGAGTCATGACTATTATATAAGGCTCCACAATGGATATGGCAACAGCATGGCCCCTCTAGTAGAATTTGCTGCCAGACTCCGTAAGAGAAAGTTTGTCATGTTTCTGAAACATTTAATGGTTCTAAAGCTCTGATGAACTTTGCCAAGGTAAAGGAAAACTGCTTTTAATTTAACACTGAACTATGTGTCATTCTGGGCACTGGGGAGAGGAGGGGTGCAAGTACAGGAACTGCTTACACTAACTCTGTTTTCTGTAACAAGGAAGAGTTCTGCAAGCGCACGACGAAGAGGAAGAAGAATCCCAGGCTTGGCCATGTCATGACACAAGTTGTTTTCCATACGGGTAAAAAGCTGCCAAAGTGGCTTCAACAAGGTAAGGTCACAGTCCCTAAAATAAGCTAATTCTAATGAAATAGTGAGTGACCGTGACCTTATGCCTCTTTCTGGGAGGGAAAAAAACCCCAACACAAAACCCCAAACAAATTCAAGAGAACAAAACCACACAGTTTTAACAGATGCATCAATGAAGGAAGAGGCACAAGAATTACTCTAAAATTTAAATTCAGTCAAGTGTTTCAGCACAATTAATTTCATTCTGAATCGGTGAAGTGGAGAAAACCTCACATCTATGAATATGTCCAAATGACTTTGGTAAAACTAAGTGGCCTCCTGAAATGAGGACTTGAAAATACCTGTATCCATCACTTTGCGAAATGCTGTAGCTTCATTGATTGAAATTATCCAGTACTGCACTACAGCAGTAAGCAGGTGATGCCCTTGTATAGGGCAGACAAAAACTCATCTATAGCTTTCAAAACAATTCCAACCCTGCCTCCTTCTTACTCCCCAGTTAAAGCCAACTAACCCAAATGTTACTTACTACACAGAGAGGATGACAAATATTGGGGGGGGGAGGGGAGGGAAAAGGGGAAACTCAATTTCAGAATGTATCATCAGATTAACACAAGGAAAATACTAAATAATACAAGCACAATGGAGACTTGGCCCTTCAGCAATTAAATCTGGCGTCCACATGACAAAAGATGACATTTCCTGATGAAACCACCTAAGGGAACTTGAAAAAGTAATAAACCATAAGTAATTATTACCATAAGTAATAAGACCATAAGAAAAGCACAGTTTCATTCACCGCCCAAAACCAAACCAATACAGATGCAGTCAGAAAGTGAACCAGTGTGAAACACCCCTGTGACTGCCACAGCACAACGCAGAGCCAGCACAGGCCCTGCACCACAGAACAGCCAGGGCAGTCTCACCAGCCCATCTCAGGCCCCTCTGTGGCAAAGCAACACCTGAGCTGCCTGGGGGGACTTGGTGCACCCTTCCATAGAGGCAGCAGCCCCTCCAACCTAAGAAGCAGTGGACTTGCTGCAGACAAGAGCACTTCCCTCCCCACTGACCACTTCTAGACAGCCCTGTCTCCAGCAGCCCACTCCACGCCTGCCAGAACCACCAGTCCCCTCAATGGCCTGCAGGCAGGCAGAACAATGAGACTTCTGGATCAAACACAGACACTAGTAACTAAATAAATGAATAAACAAGAAATCTAAGGTTGTCACAGTGCTGCGGCTGCTCTGCAGCACACTGCAGGCTCCCTGCCACACTGCAGCCTTCAGAGTTGAAACTGAAAAGATGTTTTGAACCAGCCCCCTATAACCTCTCCACTGGTCCCAGCAGCACCATGATGCACACAAAGAGGAGACCAAAGTCACTGCCACTCCTTGCCAAGCCTTCACTTTGCTCCTTCGCACTACGAATGTAATGAATGGCTCTTTATTTTATAGCTCTACTAATGCCAGTGCAAAAACACCCATTCAACACATTCTCATCCTAAGAAATAAAAGCAATTAAACTAAACTGCCTTCAGTCTCCAACTGAACAGAAGCTCCCATCACCCTTCTCCTGGCTCTGCCACTCACAACTGAGGCTTCTGAACTGCAGGGCCCTCAGTCCAGCTCTTCTCAAGCTTGTCCTCCTTTGGTTTGAAAAGGCCATTAAGTTCTCTACAGCTTGTTGGAAGGCCCTCATCTGATCAGCAGTGGATTGGTAAAGTTCATTTGAACTACCTTCTTCTCTGCAAATAAAGTTTCAGTAACAAAATCAGAGATTGAAACAGTAAAAGCAGGGGAAAAGCTGATCTTCAAGTAGTCTTAGAGGAACACACACCCTAAGGGAGCTAAAGGCATGTGGGACTATCATCTTCTCTCCCAAGCTGCTTAGCAGCTACATGAAACCCTTTGAACTCTGATACACTCACCACACTCAGAGTGCATCACACTCGGGTGTATTACCCAGCTGCAGGTTCCTCCCTGAAATGAGCAGCTACCAACGGCCCCTGCCTAAGCCCTCTCCTGCCCCTGCTCAGAGCCTGCCATGACTGAGGGTCCACAGCAGTACCTCTAACAAAGAACACCGTCTCTCACTTGGCTTGCTAAAAGTCCACCGCTAAGACTTCAAAGCCTGGGCCACCATCTGCTCTTTGCAGAACCTCACCTTGATTTGTGAGCGCTTCTCTCAGAGCTGGGGTTATCATCTCTCACTTCCCACCCTCCTCCTTCCTCCCAGCGTTCTCTTGAGTCAAGCTCATTCCAACACCTCCTTCCTCGACCTCACATTCTCTCTGTTTCAAGACAAGGAATTACAACCATTTAGATCCAAGCATCACAGTTTAAACGCTGTGGCACAGTTCAGCCACAGACCTGCTGAGCTTAAAACTGACACAAGTGTCCACACGTTAATTCTTGCATTCCCGTAATTCTGCTTTTTACCCCTCTTCCCATCGGACTCTGACCTTTCAGTTTGAGATTTAAGACAGAAAATATACTGAAATAAATAAATAAAACACCACACCAGGAACCAGGTGGACTTGTTCTACTAACACTGCAACCAGCTTCAAGCAGCCTGGGCTAGTGGAAGGTAGGTGGGGTGGAACTAGGTGAGCTTTAAAGCCCCTTCTAACCCAAAGCACTGAGTGATTCTGTGATTTAGTAACATTCTCCAGGGCATGTTAGGAAACAAGCTGTTTGAATCTCATGTGAGGTTGAGTGGGACCCCAAAGGTTGAAGCCCAAGAGTTTCATGGCTGCACGATAACCTCATCTCTCCACAGAGCACAAACCAGAGGGGACAATGCATTGCCTGGAGTGACAAGCATCTATAGTTCCAGTTATCTGGGACAGGTCAGGGGAGAAAACCACATCGCTACCACGACTCAGCCCAGGATAATTGTCACTTCTGAGACTTTATGGGTATTTATTCTTTCACATCTGCACAAAGAAGCATGAAAGTGTAAATAATTAAATAATTTAATTCCAAAAATGGAATAAAACCTGCAAGAAATGAGCAAAAATAAGATAAGAATGACCAGCAATTGCTTAGAAACAGCCAAAAAAAGATTTAAAATGGGTATAAAGAAGCAAAAATGGGTTAAATCAAGTCAGGAAAGGGCCAAAACGGGTTAGAAATAGAAAGAAATTTGTAAGAAATGGAGAAAAATCCTTTGAAAATGGCCAAAATGGCTTAAAAAGAGGCAGTATTGCGCAAAAAAGGGTTAGAAATAGCTCAAGCCAGTTTAGAAAAAGGTAAGAAAAGCTTAAACCAGACTAGAAACTTCCATAAATAGTTGACATTTAGCCAAAAATGGAATAAAACCTGCAAGAAAAAATGGGCAAAAATAAGACAAGAATGACCAGCAATTGTTTAGAAATAGCCAAAAAAAACTTAAAAAGAGTCAGAAAGAGCCAAAAATGGTTTAAACCTGGTTAGAAATAGGCAAAAATGGTATAGAAACAGAAAGAAATTGGTAAGAACAGGAAAAAAATGGCTTGGAAATGGCCAAAATGACTTAAGAAGAGTTAGAATTGGGCAAAAAAGTGTTACAAATAGCTCAAGCTAGTTTAGAAATAGCTTGGAAAAGGTTAAACCAGGCTGGAAATGGCAAAAAACAGTTCAGACTTAGTCAACAATGCATAAAATTACTAAGAAATAGGAAAAATAGATAAGAATGTCCAGCAATTGTTTAGAAATAGCCAAAAAAGAATTAAAAGGAGTTAGAAAGGGCCAAAAATGGTTTAAACCAAGTCAGGAAAGGGCAAAACCAGGTTAGAAATAGAAATTGGTAAGAACTGGACAGAAAGGGTTTGGGAATGGCCAAAACGGCTTAAAAAGAGGCAGTATTGTGCAAAAAGAGGGTTAGAAATACCTCAAGCCAGTTTAGAAATAGGTAAGAAAAGCTTAAACCAGACTAGAAACTTCCATAAATAGTTGACATTTAGCCAAAAAAGGAATAAAACCTACAAAAAATGGGCAAAAATAAGGTAAGAATGAATAGCAATTGTTTAGAAATAGCCAAAGAAGACTTAAACAAGGCTAGAAACTTCCATAAATAGTTCAGATTTAGCCAAAAATGGAATAAAACCTGCAAGAAATGGGGAAAAATAAGATAAGAATGACCAGCAGTTGCTTAGAAATAGCCAAAAAAAAAGATTTAAAATGGGTTAGAAAAAGCCAAAAATGGTTTAAACCAAGTGAGGAAAGGGCAAAAATGGGTTAGAAATGACAGGAAATTAGTAAGAAATGGACAGAAATGGTTTGGAAATGGCCAAAACGACTTAAAAAGAGATAGAAGTGGGCAAAAAAGGGTTAGAAATAGTCTAAACCAGTTTAGAAATAGCTACGAAAAGCTTAAACCAAACTAGAAATGGCAAGAAACTGTTCAGACTTAGTCAAAAATGGCATAAAACTGGTAAGAAATTGGCAAAAATAAGAATGATCAGCAATTGCTTAGAAATAGCCAAAAAAGACTTAAAATGGGTTAGAAAGGCCCAAAAATGGTTTAAACCAAGTCAGGAAAGGGCAAAACCAGGTTAGAAATAGAAAGACATTGGTAAGACCTGGACAGAAAGGGTTCGGGAATGGCCAAAAGGGCTTAAAAAGAGTCAGTATTGCGCAAGAAAATGGTTAGATATAGCTCAAGCCAGCTTAGAAATAGCCAAAAAAGACTTAAACCAGGCTCGAAACTTCCATAAATAGTTCAGATTTAGCCAAAAAAGGAACAAAACCTACAAAAAATGGGCAAAAAATAAGGTAAGAACGACCAGCAATTGTTTAGAAATAGCCAAAAAAGACTTAAAATGGGTTAGAAAGGGCCAAAAATGGTTTAAACCAAGTCAGGAAAGGGCAAAACCAGGTTAGAAATAGAAATAAATTGGTAAGAAATGTTGAGAAATGGTTTGGGAATGGCCCAAATGACTTAAAAAGAGTCAGTATTGCGCAAAAACGGGTTAGATATAGCTCAAGCCGGTTTAGAAATAGGTAAGAAAAGCTTAAGCCAGGCTAGAAACTTCCATAAATAGTTCAGAAATTGCCATAAAATGGCTTAAAACTGGCAAGAAATGGGCAAAAATAAGATAAGAATGACCAGCAATTGTTTAGAAATAGCCAAAAAAGACCTAAAATGTGTTAGAAAAAGCCAAAAATGGTTTAAACCAAGTCAGGAAAGGGCAAAAGCTGTGTTAGGAACAGAAAAAAAATTGCTAAGAACTGCACAGAAATGGTTTGGGAATGGCCAAAATGACGTTAAAGAGTCAGTATTGTGCAAAAAAGGGTTAGAAATAGCTCAAGCCAGTTTAGAAATAGGTGAGAAAAGCTTAAACCAGGCTAGAAACTTCCATAAAGAAGTGAAGCATTAGCCAAAAATGGCATAAACCAGGTAAGAAATGGGCAAAAATAAGGTGAGAATGACCACCCATTGTTTAGAAATAGCCAAAAAAAAAGTTAAAGTGGGTCAGAAAGGTCCAAAAATGGGTTAAACCAAGTAAGGGAAGGCCAAAAAAAGGGGTAGAAAGAAATTGGTAAGTACAGGACAAGAACAGTTTGGAAATGGCCATAATGGCTTAAAAAGAGTTAGAATTGGGCCAAGAAATAGCTCAAGCCAGTTAAGAAATAGCTAAGAAAAGCTGAAGCCAGGCTAGAAATGGCCATGAATTCTTTAGGAATTGCCAAAAATGGCTTAAAACTGGTAAGACATGGGCAAAAATAAGGTAGAAATGGTCATCAATTGTTTAGAAGTGGTGAAAAATGCTTCAAACATGGGACAAGCAGGCAAGAATAGACTAGGAATAGCCAAAAAAAAAGCTTAAAACTGGTAAGAAATGACCAAAATTAGGATACAAATGGCCATAATTCTTTTAGAAATAGCCAGACTTAAAATGGGTTAGAAATTGGCAACACTGGGTTAGGAATGGCCAAAAATGGCTCAAACCGAGTCAGGAAAGAGCAAAAATGGGTTAGAAATGGCAAGAAATTAGTAAGAAATGGACAAAAAACATTTGGAAAAGGTCAAAATGGTTCAAAAAGTTTTAGAATTGGGGGAAAAAAGGGTTCAAAACAGCTTGAACCAGTTAAGAAATAGCTAGGAAAAGCTTAAAATAGGCTAGAAACTTCCATAAATAGTTCAGATTTAGCCAACAATGGAATAAAACCTGCAACTCAATCATGTACCAAGGAAAGAGTCAGGGTATTTTCAGCTCTGTCTTGAACACTGCCAGCCATGGGGCAGCCACAGCTTCTCTGGGCACCCTGTGCCACTGTCCCACCACCCTCACAGGGAACAACTTCTAAGATCTCATCTCAATCTCCCCTCTCTGTCACGTTAAAATCGTTCCCCCTTGGCCCATCCCCACAGGCCCTTGCTCTCCCCACAAGAAATGAGGGCAGATCCCAGGATCATCCCTCGGCAGCCGCAGCGCTCCGCTGCCGGCTCAGCCAGCCCAACTCACACACCGAGTCCAAAGCAGCCACTCTGGGGAAGTCTCTTGAGGTGTTCTGGCAACTCCTACAGCACCCCAAGATCGCCATCGCCACCCACCTCCTTCCACGCTCCTCTGTCCACAGGCGGCACCGGCTCCGAGACACCAAGACGGGAACCACCAGAGGAGCTGCTCTTGCCTCCTCCACCGGTAGCTTGTGTTCCGTGGGGCAGCTGTCGTCTCCCGGTGCCTCTGCTGGAGGGTTCTGTGGGGTTCTGTGACCTCACACACCTGAACACGGGGAGTTCCAGAATCAGCCACCCCTGTGGTCTCCATGTCCCCAAGGTCATTGTGATGCATGAGCTCTGACTGGGTCCATGGGGTGCTCTGGAGGTGCTGCAGGCATTCTCTGGGATTCTCTAGGGGTATCCCCAGGATGCCCTGGGAGTGCACAGAGACACAGGGCCGTGGAGCAAGCTGCTCTAGTGGAAGGTGTCCCTGCCTGTGCCTTTGGGGGTTGGAGCTGGGTGAGCTTTAAGGTCCCTTCCAGCCCACTCTGGGATTCCATGATTCTCTGCTGTGCCAACGTCGGTCCCTCTCCACTCCTCGTAGGTGGCCGTGACGCCCTGTTCCATGGCCCACGTTGAGCTGTGACCCCTCGCATGCTCCACCTCCGGACCAAAGGCACTGAGGAAGAGCAGCCCGTGAGGGACCTCCCCGAGCCGGCTGGGCAGAGGCTGGTCCCCCCGCAGCCACTCCCGGAGCACCCCTGGGTGCCCAGTGGCCATGGGTACGATGCTGCCGCCATCCCAAAGCCGTGGCGGTCGCTGGGGATTTGCCCATTGTGACGGGGCCCCCACGGTGAGCGTGGGCTCTTTAAGGAGGGAGAGCCCTGCAGTAACCGGTGCAGAGGAGAGCCCTCCCCTCCCTCGGGGCTTCATGTAACCAAAAACGGGGGTTTAGGGAGAAGCTGGGGGGGCTTTAAGGACCCCTATGAGCCCAGCCCCCACTTCAGAAGAAAACCCAGGGGGGTTTAAAGTATAGAGGGGGTCCCTAAAGGGTTCTGGGGTTCAGGAGTGGGGAGGAAAAGATCATGGGGGAGGGCCCAGGGCAGTTTTGGGGTGCAAGGGGGGAAACCAGGCTGCAGGATGCATTCGGGGGGGTTCCTTGAGAGGGTTTTGGGTGCATGGGGGAATCCATAGGGTGGTTTTGGGGTGCAGAGGGGTTGTTTTCGGGTGCAGTGGGGGTAGATTTGGGGTGCAGGGGGGATGGTTTTGGAATGCAGAGGGGGTGTTTTCGGATGCAGGGGGGATGGTTTTGGGGTGCAGGGGGGTGTTTTGGTCCCTGTGGGAACCCCCCCAAAACCCTCTAACGCTCCCCACCCCGCCCCCCAAACCTGAATCTCCTTGAGGTGCTGGTACCTGAGCCCCGAGTTAAGGAGGAAACCTGGGGGGAAGTTAAAGGAGGGGTTGGGGGAGATTGGGGAGGATCATGGGAGGGAACTGGGGGTTCCTGGGGATCCCAATGGGATTTGGAGGGGTCCTAAAGGAATTTGGGCTCCTGTGCATGGATCTGGGAGAAGGGGTTGGGGGAGGGGGGTCTCAAGGGGGAATTGGGGGGTGCTGGGGGGTTGTTGGGATCCCAATGGAACTTTGGGGGGTCCTAACACGCAAAGGGGTTTCGGGGGGTCCTGAGGGGTTTTGGAGGCTCCCCAATGAGCTTGGGTGTCGTCCCCCCCCCCCCACTTTGGGGTGCAGCGGATACCACAGCAGGTTCCCTTTGATCTTCACATTCCTACAGGAACACCCCCCCCCCCCATGTATTTTAGGGACCGATCCGAGGTTTGGGGTCCCTCCAGATGTTGCAGTTCCTCCCCCCCAGATGTTGGGGTGCCCCCCTCACCGCGGGTGCCGCACGTGGCCCATGATGTACTCCCGGATGGGGGCACAGGGCCCCGTGCACAGCCTGGAGGTGGGGGGAAGACAAAGAGAGGGGGTCAGGAGCACCCCAACCCCCCCAGGACCCCAAAAGCCCCCACTGGGGGGTCCCGCGGGCTCCAACCTGCGCAGGTCGGGATCGGAGGGGAGCTCCAGCTCCGCCATGATGGGCGAAATTGGCGCGCTGGGAGCGCCGCGCGGCACGACGGGAGTTGTAGTCCAAGCCGGGCGGCGCCTTAATGGTGTTGTAGGGGTGTCGCACTGCATCATGGGAGTTGTGGTCCAGGCTGGGCGACGCCATGACAGGGCTCTCTGGGTGCCGCGTTGCATGATGGGAGTTGTAGTCCTCTCCTGGGCAAAGCCATAACGGGTCTCTATGGCCATCGTGGGGCATGATGGGAATTGTAGTCCTGGCTGAGCATCGTCATAATGGGGCTCTATGGGGGCAGCGTTGCATGATCAGGGTTGTAGTCCCTGTAGGCTATGGGTCTCTATGGGTCTCTGTGGGTCTCTATGGTTCACTTTGGGTTGCTTTCGGGCTCTCTGGGGTGTCTATGGGGTATCTATGGATCTCTATAGGGTCTCTGTAGGTATCTATGGGTCTCTATGGTCTCTAAGGGGCTCTACAGGTCTCTATGAGTCTCTGTGTCTCCCTATAGTCTTTATGGGCCTCTATGGGTCTACATGGTCTCTATGGGTCTCTCTATGGTCTCTATGGGTCCCTGCAGGGTCTAACCATGGAGGGGGGGGGGTCTCTTTACGAGTCCCTTGGAGGGGGGAGCAGCAGCTGCGCCAATACCAGGACACGGGGGGCTGCAGGGGGCAGAGCTCGAGACCCCGAGACCCCCCTCTACCCCCATTGCCCCCATTACCCCAAATTGCTCCCATTGCCCCATTACTGCCATTGCCTCCATATAAAGCCATGGAGCCAGCAGTGGGTGTGATCCTGTCCCTGCCCCATAGGGTTCTATAGGGGTCCATAGGGATCCCATCGCCCCCCATCTCCCTCCTTTCTCCCCCCCCACCGGCCAAAGCGCGCTCTGTTCCTGTCGCCCCGCCTACTTCCACAGCAGCCAATCAGCTCCTGGCTCCGCCCACTGCACCGCAGAGCCAATCAGAACGCAGGGCGGGAGAGTAGCCTCCCCGCTCCCCTCAGCTGACTCCGCCCCCTGTAACGGCCGCAGGTGCGAGGAGAGGTGGGGCGGGGGGCAATGGGGCCTATGTGGGAGTAATGGGGGGCAATGGGGGCAATCGGGGGCTATGGTGTGCAGTGGGGCCAGTGTGGGGTTTATGGGGGCAGTGGGGGTAATGGAGGCAATGGGGCCAATGTGGGGGTAATGGGGGGCAATGGGGGCATGGGGGGCAATGGGGGGTAAGTGGAGGGGCAATGGGGATCCTGGGGTCTCCATGGGGCGAGCTGCGGCCCTTTGGGGGATCAAACTTCAGAACTTCATTTCCTCACCTTCATTTCCTCCCTTTTTTCTCCTCATTTCCCCCATTCCCTCTGCATTTCCCCCATTTCCTGCCATTTCCCCCCATTCCTGCTATTCCTTCCCATTTCCCTCCCATTTCCCACCCTTTCCTCCCTATTTCCTGCCATTCCCCCATTTCTCCCCTATTTTCCCCCACTTTCCCTCCATTTCCCCCCTTTCCCACCATTTCTTCCATTTCCTCCCAAATTCCCCTCCTTTTTCCCTCATTTCCCCTCCATTTCCTCTCCATTTCCCTCCCATTTTCTCCCAATTTCCCCCTACCCCTATTTCCCCCATTTCCCTCCCATTTCTCATTTCCCACCATTTCCCCCCTTTTCCCATTTCCTCCCCATTTCCCCTCCTTTTCCCCCCATTTCCCACCTATTTCCTCCCCCATTCCCCCCCCCCCCCCCCCCAGGCTGTTCCCATGAGCCGCCACCGCTCCCCTCCCCCCCCGCGCCGCCGCCACCGCCGCACACGGCGGGAACTGGACGGGACCAAATTGGGGCGCGCAAGGTGGGGGAAGGGGGCCCGGGCCCGATCCTGGCCCCTGCGCGCCCCCCCGCAGCCCCTTCCCCCCCCACGTCACGTGGTCATCACCCAGCACCGCCTCCTGCTCCACCCCCGCGGGCTCTTCGCCCGCGAGGTCACCTCGGGTCACGTGGGGCGGGGCTCCATAGGGAGGACCCAGACCCCGCCCCATAACTTGGGGGGCTCCACAGGTGAGGAGCCCCCTAACTTGGGGGAGGGCACAAAGGGGGACCCTCAGACCCCGCCCCATAACTTGGGGAGCACAAACGGGAGCTCCATACTGGGGACCCAGACCCCACCCCATAGCTTGGGGGGCACAAAGGGGGCACCTCATAACTTGGGGGCGGGCACAAAGGGGGACCCCCACACCCCGCCCCATACCTTGGGGGGCACAATGGGGGGCTCCATAGGGGGGACGCAGGCCCCGCCCCATAACTTGGGGGGGACAAAGGGGGCACCCCATAACTTGGGGGGCTTCATAGGGGACTTCCTGAGCCTGCCCCATACCTTGGGGGGCACGAAGGGGGCGCCCCATAACTTGGGGGAGGGCACAAGCGGGGACCCCCAGACCCCGCCCCATGACTTGGGGGCCACAAAGGGGTTCCCCCCTAACTTGGGGGTCCCAATGCCCGTCCCCCAACACCCCATAGCTCGGGTCCTGGCCGCCCGCTTGGGGGCGCTGTTGCACCGGGCCCCGGTGCTGCTACGGGAGCGGCGCCGCTCGGTGCTGGGGGCGCTGCTCCGTGGGGGGGGGCACCGGGGCTTCCCTCCCCGGCTCTCGCCGCTGCTCCGGGCGCACAGGGACCTGAACCCGAGAGCTCGGGGCTCGAACCGGCTGCCCCTGGAGCCTCAATGGGAGCCGCAACCAGATGCGCAGCAGGACCAGGACATCCCCAGCCAGATCTTTGGATCCAGTGCGGAGCAGTGGGAAGTGAGTTGGGAATGAGGGTAACGGGTGGCAATGGGGGGCAATGGCGTAATGGGGGGTAATGGGGTAACAGGGTCAATGGGGGTAATTAGGGGTAATGGGCAATGGGGGTAATGGGAGGCAATGGGGGTAAAGGGGGGTAATGGGTAATAAGGTCAATGGAGACAATGAGGGGCAATGGTGGGCAATGGTGACTCTCCCCCCCACCCCAGAGCCCTCTCTCCTGGAGCCTGGTTCCACTCTTCCAGCCCCATGGAATTTCGTGTCTGTGTCAGCGCTCTCCCCCGCAACTGGACCCGGACCTGGATCCGTGTCCATGTGTGGAGCATCCGGATCCAGATCCCATAGGATCTGCTCCCAAGCACCAGGAGCTGCGATACCAATGGGATCCAGTGCTCCCAGATGATCCAGGGCTCTGGAATGAGGGGGAGCTGCAGCATGAGCCGGTGCTTCGGAACGATTCCATGCTCCCAGAGAGCCTGGTGCGGCTCCGGCATGATCCGGGGATCTGGGATGATCCAGGGATCCGGAATGATCCAGGGATCCAGAATGATCCAGGGATCCAGAATGATCCAGAGGTCTGGAATGATCCATGGCTCCAGAATGATCCAGGAATCCAGGATGATCCAGTTTGGCTCCATCGTGATGCAATGCTCCGGAATGATCCAATATCCCGGCATGATCCGGTTCGGCTCCATCAGGATCCGTTCGTGTTCCAACAGGATCCAGTGTTCTGGCATGATCCACAGCTCCGGAATGACCCAGTTCGGTCCCATCCCAATCCCACTCGGCTCCATTCAGATCCAATTCAGTCCCATTCTGATCCTGTTCGGCTCCATTTGGACCCAATTCAGCTCCATCCCAATCCCATTCAGCTCCATTCAGACCCAATTCGGCTCCATCCTGATCTGGCTCAGTCCCATCCTAATCCCATTCGGCTCCATTCAGACCCAGTTCGGCTCCATCCAGACCCAGTTCGGCTCCATCCCAATTCAGTTCCCCTCCATTTAGACCCAGTTCAGTCCCATCCCAATCCTATTCAGCTGCATCCCGATCCCATTCGGTCCCATCCTGATTCAGTTCCGCTCCTTTTGGACCCAGTTCAGCCACATCCCAATCCCATTCGTTTCCATTCAGATCCAATTCGGTCCCATCCCAATCCCATTCATCCCTATCCTGACCCCATTCAGCTCCATTTGGACCCAGTGCAGTCCAATTCCAATCCCATTCGTCTCCATCCCAATATGATTCATCCCTATCCCAACCCAATTCAGCTCCATCCCGATCCCATTCGGCCCCGTCTGGGTCCGGTCCGCCTCCACCCAGACCCAATCCAGCTCCATCGGAGTTCAACATGGCTCCATCCGGACCCATCCCGGCCCCATCCAGATCCAGTCTCGCTCCATTTAGACCCAATCCGGCTCCATCCGGATCCAATCCGGTTCCATCTGGACCCGTCCCGGCTCCATCCAGCCCCAATCCAGCTCCATCCAGACCCACCCCAACTCCGCTGCTCCTGCCCTGACCCGGCACCCTGGGGCTGCTGCTGGCGCTGGGGCTGAGAGCCCACCCCACCACCATTAAAGGCTCCTTTGCTTTCAACATCATTTTGGGGTGAAACCAGCACTTTTAGGGTCATATACTGGGTTATAATGGGTTATAATTGGGTTATAATGGGGTATAATGGCCGTATAAGAGGGTATGATGGGTTGTAATAAGGTTATAATTGGGTATAATGTGTTATAATGGGGTTACAATGGGGTATAATGGGGTTATATTGGGTTATAATGGCCTATAATAGGGTATAATGGGGTTACAATGGGGTATAATGGGTTATAATGGGGTTACAATGGGGTATAATGGGTAATAATGGGGTTATAATGGGGTATAATGGGTAATAATGGGGTTATAAAGGGGTATAATGTGGTTATAATAGGGTACAACGGGGTATAATGGCTGTATAATAGGGTATAATAGATTAAAATGTGTTGTAATAAAGTTATAATTGGGCATAATGTGTTATAATGGCGTATAAAGGGGTTACAATGCGGTTATAATGTGGTTATGATAGAGTATAATGGGGTATATTGGGGGATAACGAGGTATAATGGGGTATAATGGAGTTATGATGTGGTTATAATGGATTATAATGTGGTTATCATGGGGTATAATGGGGTATACTGGGGTTATCTCTTTCATGGACACCCCCCTGTGGTGGAGGAAGAGCCTGCATGCCCCAGTGAGGTTGGGAGCTATGCTGGTGGTGGCTCATGCCTCCGGTAGGGTCTCCCGTTCCAGACCGGTCTCAACTGAAGGGGCAGACAAAGTATGTCCATGGGCAGGATGGGCTCACCAGCCTTGGGCAACCATCCTAGGAGAAGGACAGCTCTAACTTCAAACCGGGCAGGCGGAGCTCGTTGGGCCCTGTAAGGCCATCCATCTCAGAAAAGGACACTCTAACCAAGCCTGCGACCGGAGGACTTTGCTGTCACCGTCCAAGCTCGCTAGGCCCTGGCAGACAAACATCAGGCGTAAAGGACGGGGCCAGTTCTGCGCATGCTTTGCCTCACCTAAAAAACCCACTGCTCCTTGGCTTTTTAGTCATCAGCGCGCTTGTAGTAAGCGTGGGTAAAGCCCCTCCCAAATGAAGTCAAGCCATCATCATAATAGTTGCTAACAAAGCCTAACGTCCTTGAAGTTAATCATTTACAACCCCATACATCACTCAACCCCAGTCACAAATCAACCCCATCCTTCAATCAAACCCATTCTTCAGTCAACATTATCCTTCAGGCAACCCCACCCTTCAGTCAACCCCGTTCTTCAATCAACTCCATCCTTAAATCAACCCCAGTCGCAAATCAACACCATTGTTCAATCAAAACATCTTCAATCAACCCCATTGTTTAATCAACCCCATCCTTCAATCAACCACCATCACCAATCAACCCCATTCTTCGATCAACCGTATCCTTCAATCAACGACATCATTCAATCAATCATAGAATCATAGAATAATTAGGGTTGGAAAGGACCTGAAGATCATCCAGTTCCAAACCCCCTGCCATGGGCAGGGACACCTCACATTAAACCATATCACCCAAGGCCTCGTCCAACCTGGTCTTGAACACTGCCAGGGATGGAGCATTCACAACCTCCCTGGACAACCCATTCCAGGGCCTCACCACCCTCACAGGAAAGAATTTCCTCCTCATATCCAATCTAAACTTCCCGTGTTTCAGTTTTAACCCGTTACCCCTTGTCCTATCACTACAGTCCCCAGTGAAGAGTCCCTCTCCAGCATCCCTATAGGCCCCCTTCAGATACTGGAAGCTGCTATGAGGCCTCCACGCAGCCTTCTCCAGGCTGAACGGACCCAAGTTTCTCATCCTGTCTTCATACGGGAGGTGCTCCAGTCCCTGATCATCCTCGTGGCCTCCTCTGGACTTGTTCCAGCAGTTCCATGTCCTTTTCATGTTGAGGACACCAGAACTGCACACAATGCTCCAGGTGAGGTCTCACAAGAGCAGAGTAGAGGGGCAGGATCACCTCCTTCGACCTGCTGGTCATCCTCCTTTTGATGCAGCCCAGGACATCGTTGCTTTCTGGGCTGCGAGCGCACACTGCCGGCCCATGTTCATTTTCTCATCAAATAATAATAATGGGGCTCTATGAGGCTATACTGGGGTCTATGAAGTAACAGTAAGGCTCTATGAGGCTATAATGGGCTCTGTGAGGCAATAATGGGGATCTATGAGGGAATAATGAGGTTCTATGGGGCTATAATAGGCTGTATGATGCAGTAATGGGGCTCTAGGGGCTATAATGGGGTCTATGAGGCAATAATGGATCTCTATGAGGCAATAATGGGGCTCTGTGAGGCAATAATGGGGCTCTATGAGACAATAATGGGGCTCTAAGAGGCTACAATGGGGTCTAAAAGGCAATAATGGGGCTCAATGAGGCAATAATGGGGCTCTATGGGGCTATAATGGGGCTCTATGAGGCTATAATGGGCTTGTATGGGGCAATAATAGTCCTCTATGAGGCTATAATGGGGCTATAATAGGGCTCTATGAGGCAATAATGGAGATCTATGAGGCAATATTGAGGTTCTATGTGGCTATAATGGGGCACCATGAGGCAATAATGGGGCTCTATGAGGCAATAATGGGGCTCTATGAGGCAATAATGGGGTTCTATGGGGCAGTAATGTGGTCTAAGAGGCAGTAATGGGGTTCTATGAGGCTATAATGGGGCTCATTGAGGCAATAATGATGCTCTATGAGGTAATAATGGGGCTCTATGGCAAAATAATGGGGCTCTATGAGGCAATAATGAGGTTCTGTGATGCAATCATGGCACTCTGTGAGGTAATAATGGGGCTCTTTGAGGAAATAATGGGGTTCTATGAGGCAGTAATGGGCTGTATGATGCAATAATGGGGCTCTATGGGGTTATAATTGGGCACTATGACGCAATAATGGGGCTCTATGACTCAATAATGGGGCTCTATGAGGTAATAATGGGGTACCATGGGAGAATAATGGGGCTCTATGAGGCAATAATGGGGCTCTATGAGGCAATAATGTGGGTCTATGGGGTTATAGAGGGGCACTATGGCGCAATAATGGGGCTCTATGAGACAATAATGGGGCTCTATGACCCAATAATGGGGCTCTATGAGGCAACAATGGTGCTCTATGATGCAACAATGGGGCACTGTGACGCAATAATGGGACTCTATGGGGTTATAGTGCGGCTCTATAAGGCAATAATGGGGCTCTATGGGGCTATAATGGGGCTCTGTGAGGCTATAATGGGGTCTATGAGGCAATAATGGATCTCTATGAGGAAATAATAGGGCTCTGTGAGGCTATAATGGGGTCTATGAGGCAATAATGGGGCTCTATGGGGCTATAATGGGGCTCTATGAGGCTATAATGGGCTTGTATGGGGCAATAATAGGCCTGTATGAGGCTATAATGGGGCTATAATAGAGCTCTACGGGGCAATAATGGGGCACTATGAGGCAATAATGTGGCTCTATGGGGTTATAATGGGGTCTGTGGGGTTATAATGGGGCACTATGACGCAATGATGGGGCTCTATGACCCAATAATGGGGCTCTATGAGGCAACAATGGGGGACTATGACGCAATAATGGGACTCTATGGGGTTATAGTGGGGCTCTATGAGGCAATAATGGGGCTCTATGAGGCAATAATGGGGCTCTATGAGGCAATAATGGGGCTGTATGGGGCTATAGTAGGCTGGATGATGCAATAATTGGGCTCTATGGGGCTATAATGGGGCTCTATGTGGCTATAATTGGTCTTTGTGGCAATAATGGATCTCTATGAGGCAATAATGGGGCTCTGTGAGGTTATAATGGGGTCTATGAGGTTATAATGGGGCTCTATGAGGCTATAATGGGGTCTAAGAGGCAATAATATGGCTCTGAGGCAATAATGGGCCTCTATGGGGCTATAATGGGGCTCTATGGGGCTATAATGGTGCTCTATGAGGCTAGAATGGGCTTGTATGGGTCAATAATGGGCCTCTATGAGGATATAATGGGGCTATAATAGAGGTCTATGAGGCAATAATGGGGCACTATGAGGCAATAATGGGGCTCTATGAGGCAATAATGGGGTTCTACGGGGCAGTAATGGGCTGTATGATGCAATAATGGGGTCTATGAGGCAATAATTGGGCTCTATGGGGCTATAATGGGGTCTATGAGGCAATAATGGTGTCCTATGAGGCTATAATGGGCCTCTATGAGGCAATAATGATGCTCTATGAGGTAATAATGGGGCTCTAGAGGGCTATAATGGGTCTCTATGAGGTAGTAATGGGGAACTATGAGGCAATAATGGGTCTCTATGATTCAATAATGGGGTTCTATGACCCAATAATGGGGCTCTATGAGGCAACAGTGGGGTTCTATGACGCAATAATACGGCACCATGATGCAATAATGTGGCTCTGTGAGGCAATAATGGGGTCTATGAGGCTACAGTGGGGCTCTATGGGGCAATAATGGGCCTCTATGGGGCAATAATGGGGCTCTATGAGGCTAAAATGGGGCTTTACGAGGCTATAATGTGGCTCTATGGGGCAAAAATGGGGCTCTATTAGGCAATAAAAGGGTTCTATCGGGTTATAATTGGTGTCTCTGATGCAATAATGGGGTTCTATGGCGGTATAATGGGGCTCTATGGGGCTATAATGGGGCACTATGAGGCAATAATGGGGCTTTATGAGGCAATAATGGGGTTTATGAGTCAATAATTGGGCTCTATGAGGCAATATTGGGGTTCTATGGGGCTATAATGGGCTGTATGATGCTATAATGGGGTTCTATGGGGCTATAATGGGGCTCTATGAGGCAATAATTATAGAAAGGGTTGGAAAGGACCTTAAGATCATTCAGTTCCAACCCCCCTGCCATGGGCAGGGACACCTCACACTAAACATGTAAGTTCCTCCGTTCTTCATCTTACCACTGCTTTGTAAATGGAGGCTGGCCTTTGCTCTCCACACTAGAATGATGTATTGGAGATAAGGTAAGAAGAGATAATCCAGCTGAACAAAGAACACGAGACACAAACTTGTTGCCCAAGGATGCTCTGGAACTGGAATCCTTTAACTGCTATCTATGCGAATCACCCAGAATTTGGTTTACAACCTGCAGTTTAGCGAGAATTAAGTCCTTTTTCTTGGGTATCACAGTATCACAGTATGCTAGATATTGGAAGGGACCTCGAAAGATCATCTAGTCCAATCCCCCTGCCGGAGCAGGAACACCTAGATAATGTTACACAGGAATGTGTCCAGGCGGGTTTTGAATGTCTCCAGGGAAGGAGACTCCACAACCTCCCTGGGCAGCCTGTTCCAGTGCTCCGTCACCCTCACTGAGAAGAAGTTTCTTCTCAAGTTTAAGTGGAACCTCTTGTGTTCCAGTTTGTACCCATCACCCCTTGTCCTATCATTGTTTGCCACTGAGTACAGCCTGGCTCCATCCTCGTGACACTCCCCCTTTATATATTTATAGACACCAATAAGGTCACCCCTCAGTCTCCTCTTCTCTAAACTATAGAGACCCAGCTCCCTCAGTCTTTCCTCATAAGGGAGATGCTCCACTCCCTTAATCATCTTCGTTGCCCTGCGCTGGACTCTCTCCAGCAGCTCCCTGTCCTTCTTGAACTGAGGGGCCCAGAACTGGACACAATATTCCAGATGGGGTCTCACCAGGGCAGAGTAGAGGGGAAGGAGGACCTCTCTCGACCTACTAACCACCGCCCCTCTAATACACCCCAGGATGCCATTGGCCTTCTTGGCCACAAGGGCACAGTGTTGGCTCATGGTCATCCTGTCGTCCACTAGGACCCCCAGGTCCCTCTCCCCTACACTGCTCTCTAACAGGTCGTTCCCCAACCTAGACTGGAACCTGGGGTTGTTCCTGCCCAGATGCAGGACTCTACACTTTCCCTTGTTATATTTCATCAAGTTACTCCCTGCCCAACTCTCCAGCCTGTCCAGGTCTCTCTGGATGGCAGCACAGCCTTCTGGCGTGTCAGCCACTCCTCCCAGCTTAGTGTCATCAGCAAACTTGCTGATAGTACACTCAATTCCCTCATCTAAATCCTTGATGAATATATTAAATAATACCGGTCCCAGTACTGACCCTTGAGGCACTCCACTAGTTACAGGCCTCCAACTAGACTCAGCCCCATAGACTACAACTCTCTGGCTTCTCTCCTTCAGCCAGTTCGCAGTCCACCTCACTACCTGATCATCCAGTCCACACTTCCTCAATTTAGCCGTGAGGATGCTGTGGGAGACTGTGTCAAATGCTTTGCTGAAGTCAAGGTAGACCACATCCACCGCTCTGCCATCATCCATCCACCGTGTTATTTCCTCATAAAAGGCTAAGAGATTGGCCAAGCATGATTTCCCCTTGGTGAAGCCATGTTGACTGCCCCTCATAACCTTCTTATCCTTGATATGCCTTAAGATGGCACCAAGGATAAGGTGTTCCATCACTTTCCCAGGGATGGAGGTGAGGCTGACCGGTCTATAGTTACCCGGGTCCTCCTTCTTGCCCTTTTTGAAGACTGGAGTGACATTTGCTTTCCTCCAGTCCTCAGGCACCTCTCCCGTTTCCCAAGACTTGACTCCCATCAGATGAAGCCTGTAAGCAAGCACTACAGGTACGTGCTGAGGCAAAGGGGCAGCACCATGGGTCAGCCCCCAGGGAGCTGAGCCTAATCCTGCTGCATCCCCATCCCTGCGTGGCTGGGGCTGCTCCCCCATTAACGGCGTCCATCAATGGATGGGGCTTCCCGTGGCAAAGGGGCTGGAGGCTCCTCCCCTGCCAAGGTCCACCTGGAAATGCACAAGAGCGAGCTCTGGGGCTGCTTGCAGGGATGGATCCATCAAAGCACAGGAAATGCAGGAAGATGCTCAAGTTCTCCTGCTCACATTGCCACCTCAGGGCACCTGAGCTCCCAGAGCTGATTGTGACGTCACCCATGGTTTATGACATCACAAAGCACCGGCGCCTACGTAACGCAGCCGGGCATAAAAGCAGGGCTGTTGCTGTGCCTCTCCTCTCAAAAAACATTATGTCATATCATATCATATCATATCATATCATATCGTATTATATCTTATCATATCGTATCATATCATAATCTATCATATCTGATCATGTCATACCGCACTATGCCACACCATCATATATCATATTGTAGCATATCATAGCATATCTTCTCTATCATAGAATATCATGCTTACTGTACTGTACCCTACCCTACCATACCATACCATATTATATAATTTGATTAATTTAATTTAATTTCATTTCCATTTCATGTCCATCTGGTGTCATTTCATTTAATTTCATTTCATCCTCTTCATCTCATAGCATATCTTGCATCATATCATGTAACATATTATGTTTTATCAAGTTATATCATGTTACGTCATGTTATAGCATCACATCCTATAATTTCATTTCATTTTCATTTCCATTTCTCCATCCCCACTCTTCTCAGCCTGGCTCTCAGCAGCTTCCTTCAAGGGCCTTCCATCACCTGCAGGAGCTCTGCAGATGCAGCACCCTCCATGGGCACCCCAGACCCATGGGGCCTGATGCCCACCCTACAGCTCTGCCACCCCCGCAGACCCACAGCTCCCGTGTCCTCACATGAGGGTCCTGGTTCACCTCAGTCCCAGGCACCTGCATCACACCCAAAGTTCCCACTCCTCCCAATAGCCCTGGTACCCTTAAAGCATCCCATAACCCATCTGGTAGCCAGAAACCCACCATGCCCCAGCCACCTCCATCCATCCCAGTAGCCCTAAGCCACCCCAAAAGTACATGGTACCTCAAAACGCAACCAACCCCAGGCATCTCCATCCCTTCCAATCCTCATGTTACCCCTAAACTACCCCAAAACTGCATGGTACCCCAAAATCCAATCAACCACAGGCATCTCCATCCCTCCCAACACTGCTGGCACCCCTATATGACCCCAAACCCCATCTTTATTGAGCCCCATAAGGAAGGGTCCCCACACCCAGCATGTTGGGGTGCAGGGATGCTGCTTTGGGTGACAGCCCCAGTTCATGGCCCTGCAGCAAGTTCTTCCACAGCCTCAGTCTAGAACCCAGGTGGGTCACCATGGCAACAGGTCAAAACGGGGCCCTTTGTGACCTCATTTGTGTCACCCTACTTGAGTGCTTTGCTCAGGGGAGCAGACAGTGACAGGAAAGAGCAGGAGGAAGGAGCCACTGGGTTGCTTCTGAGCTCAAGCCCTGTTACGTTTGGTCCAAGCTTTCCCCTTCGCTATCCCGATCCCTTTCCTGCATCCCGCGGGATAATGGAGAGAGCCCCCAGATCCCGCCGGCAGGCTTGGGAGAGGGATGAGGCTCCTGAGGGATGCATCTCTTCACTGGAGTCCTGTGAGGAAACCCTGGTCGTGCCATTGAGGACTGGTGAGCGTTGGTCTGGGAGCAGGACAAGGGGAGATGGGTTCAGACTGGAACAGGGGAAGTTCCGCTTGGATAGAAGGAAGTTGTTCCCTATGGAGGGGGTGAGGTGCTGGCACAGGGTGGATGCTCCATCCACGGCCAGGTTGGACACAGCCTTGGTGACATCGGACCATAGAGCCATAGAAGGGGTTGGGTTGGAAGACCCAATGGATGATCTCCGGGTCCTTTCCAACCCAACCCATTCCATGATTCCATGACTTTATGACCAGCACCACTTTCCTTGGATGCTGGCGGGGGGCAGAGCTTCCTCTGCTCTCCAAACCTCTCCTCTTCCTCCGTTAGATGCCAGCTGGTTACCCGTGTACGTACTGGAGCGGGACAACGTGGAGCGCATCGAGGCCTTTGTCAACAGGCCAGCCATGGTGAGCACGGCCATTGCGATGCCGATGGGTGCTGTTGGGTGCTGTCTTCACCCCTAGTGCTCCAGTACCCCGTCCCCTCTCATACTCCCTGTTTGTGCCTCCATCCTCCCTGGTTTCCAGTCTGAGTATGAAACGGTTGGATTCCTTGAGAGCGTCTGCTCCCTGCTGAGCACCGCCAGGTTCTGCGGCTTGCAACAGGGCCTGGATGTCTTCTGCCATAAGACCCAGCTCACAGAGATCGTCCAGGTGAAGGGACCCCCATGGGGATGCTATGGGGCGAAGGCCTCCAGCACCCGGTGAGGGCAGCATTGGTGGACTCCCAGGTCCCTTATCCCCATTGTGCTCTATAGACACTGCTGCAAGAGCAGCCCAGGAGCCAGCTGCGCACGGAGTTGCGGCATCTCACCATGGATGCGATAGCAGAACTGAGGTACCACAACTGCACATCCCTCCTGGGAACCCCACTGCTCCCATCACCAGCATCCAACCGGAGCCTTCTTCCCTTTGCAGCTCAGTGCAGTCAGGGCTTGCGGACCAAGGGAGACACATCGTAGAGACCTGCTGCAGGAGCGTCTTCTTCCTGCCTCTGAATGAGGAGCTTTCGGTCCTGGATGCCTACTACTACTACCGAGTAAGGCGCTCCAGGAGCCCGCAGCTCCCTTTGGAGCGCCGGGGCTGCGGGATGCCCGCGGTTGAAGCCCCGTAGGTACCTGAAGGGCTCTGCTCTGTCCCTGCAGGCACTGGAGTCCATGGATAACATGTTGCGGAGCCTGGTGCTCAACTCTCCTGACCCCAGGGACAGCAAGGAGCTGCAGAGCATCCTGCAGGTCTGGCCTGTGCAGAGCGGGGTGCACGGGGGCTGCTCCTCACCCATGGGGCCCCCCGGAGCCATGGGCCCTCCCTCCCCTGGGTAACCCAAGGCCCTCCTGGAGCACGGGGGTTGCAGGGGGTGGCGGTCGCTGCCCGCAGAGCTCAGGGCAGGGACACCACATCAGGAGGCTGAGCCCCCCCCGGGATAGGGTCTTTGCTGCCTCCTGGCACCATGGGCTGGGACCAGGCTGCTGGGGCCCATGGACTGGTTCCCTTGCCCTGAACTGTTGCCTAAAGAGGTCTTTAGAGGAGGAATTTGTCTGTTATAGATATGTGTATATATATGTATATATATGCATACATGTGTGTGTATATATGTATGTATGTATACATATGTATGTGTATATATGTGTGTGTATGTATGTATGTGTGTATATGTGCATATATGTATACATGTATATATATTTGTATCTACTTATATATTTAGATATATTTTTATCTATTTATATCAATATATTTAAACCAATATCTATATATTTCTATTTATATCTATTTCTATTTCTATATAGATATCTACAATTAATATTAAAAAATTAATGAAAGCAATATTGATGAATATCAACATTTATATTTAACTATATCTATATTAATACCGATATTAATATTAATATCTACGTTTATAAGTAGATATTTATATTAATTATTAGTATTTTCATTTTAACTTATATTAATATCTGTATCTGTATTTATATCTAACCCTATATTTATTTATATTTATATGTGTTAATATTCGTATTTATAGTTATGTTCATATCTATATTTTTATATTTCTATATTCATATTTATGTTTATAGTTATATGAATATTTATATATCTATATCTCTGTTCATAATTACAATTCTATGATCTTTATACTTACCCTATATCTATGTAGCTCTATGGCTCTATTCCTATTCCTATTGAGCTCTATGGCTCTATTCCTATTCCTATTCAGCTCTATGGCTCTATTCCTATACATTCCTACGTATTTACACGTACACTGTAATCGGAGAAGCACAGAGCGGGTTGGGTTGGAAAGGACCCAAAGCCCCTGCAGCCCCAGGGCAGGGGCAGCAGTGAGGCACTGATTTTCACCGCCAGCTCCAGCCCAGCCCTGGAAGCGGGGCCGTGCCTCGGTCCTTGCAGCCGGGGCATCACCCACAGCGGGGGGACCAAGCCCTCACCCCCTGCATCCCTTCCCGTGCCGCTGCCTCCATCCCTGCCCGCCCCGCGGTGATGCTCAGCGGGAGCTGCAATGGAAGCGGGGCAGGTCCAGCCCCTGCCGCAGCTCCGGGGCTCACCTGCGGCTTCTCCCCCTGCCCAGGTCCTGCTGCGCTTCAGCGGCTCCCGAAGCCCCGCCGTGAGGGAGAGGGCCCTGGGCAGGATCGCGGCCCTGACCCAGCTGCTGCGGCACCACCGCACACTGAGGGTAAGGACCTGGCAGGACCGGGGCGGGCGAGAGCGACCCCTGCACGGGGAGACGGGGACCTGCAGAGCATCCTGAGTCTGCCTGCTCCTGCTCCTGCTCCTGCTCCTGCTCCTGCTCCTGCCCCTGCTCCTGCTCCTGCTCCTGCTCCTGCTCCTGCCCCTGCCCCTGCTCCTGCTCCTGCTCCTGCTCCTGCCCCTGCTCCTGCTCCTGCTCCTGCTCCTGCCCCTGCTCCTGCTCCTGCCCCTGCTACTGCCCCTGCCCCTGCTCCTGCTCCTGCTCCTGCCCCTGCTCCTGCCCCTGCTCCTGCTCCTGCTCCTGCCCCTGCTCCTGCTCCTGCTCCTGCCCCTGCTCCTGCTCCTGCTCCTGCTCCTGCTCCTGCTCCTGCCCCTGCTCCTGCTCCTGCTCCTGCTCCTGCCCCTGCTCCTGCTCCTGCTCCTGCTCCTGCCCCTGCCCCTGCCCCTGCCCCTGCCCCTGCCCCTGCTCCTGCTCCTGCCCCTGTCCCTGGTCCTGCCCCTGCTCCTGCCCCTGCTCCTGCCCCTGCCCCTGCTCCTGCTCCTGCTCCTGCCCCTGCCCCTGCTCCTGCTCCTGCTCCTGCTCCTGCCCCTGCCCCTGCTCCTGCTCCTGCTCCTGCCCCTGCTCCTGCCCCTGCTCCTGCCCCTGCTCCTGCTCCTGCCCCTGCTCCTGCTCCTCCTCCTGCTCCTGCTCCTGCCCCTGCTCCTGCTCCTCCTCCTGCTCCTGCTCCTGCCCCTGCCCCTGCTCCTCCTCCTGCTCCTGCTCCTGCTCCTGCCCCTGCTCCTGCTCCTGCCCCTGCTCCTGCTCCTGCTCCTGCCCCTGCTCCTGCCCCTGCTCCTGCTCCTGCTCCTGCCCCTGCCCCTGCTCCTGCTCCTGCCCCTGCTCCTGCCCCTGCTCCTGCTCCTGCCCCTGCTCCTGCTCCTGCTCCTCCTCCTGCTCCTGCTCCTGCCCCTGCTCCTGCTCCTCCTCCTGCTCCTGCTCCTGCTCCTGCTCCTGCTCCTGCCCCTGCTCCTGCTCCTGCTCCTGCCCCTGCTCCTGCTCCTGCTCCTGCTCCTGCCCCTGCTCCTGCTCCTGCCCCTGCTCCTGCTCCTCCTCCTGCTCCTGCTCCTGCCCCTGCTCCTGCTCCTGCTCCTCCTCCTGCTCCTGCTCCTGCCCCTGCTCCTGCTCCTCCTCCTGCTCCTGCTCCTGCTCCTGCTCCTGCTCCTGCCCCTGCCCCTGCTCCTGCTCCTGCTCCTGCCCCTGCTCCTGCTCCTGCCCCTGCTCCTGCTCCTGCCCCTGCTCCTGCCCCTGCTCCTGCTCCTGCTCCTGCCCCTGCTCCTGCTCCTTTTCTCCTCCTTCTCCTCCTTGTCCTCCATCTCCTTCTCCTCCTCCTCCTTCTCTTTCTTTTTCTCCTACTTCTTCTCTTTCTCCTTTTCCTCCTTCTCCTTCTCTTTCTCCTTCTCCTCCTTCTCCTTCTCTTTCTCCTTTTCCTCCTTCTCCTTCTCTTTCTCCTTCTCCTCCTTCTCCTTCTTTCCCCTTCTCCTCTTTCTCTTTTCTTTCCTCCTTTGGGTTCTTCACCTTTTGTTCCTGTTCTTTCTCCCTCCCCAGAACCTGCACCTGACCAGGAAGAGACACTTCAGCTCCCGCCCCGCTGAGGAGCTCCTGGGCCATCTCCTGGGCCATCTCCTGGGCCACCTCCTCCTCTTCTGCTTTGCCGAGGACAGGACAAGCTCCCCAGCCCTGGGTGCTCTTCGCAGCCTCCATCAGTACCTCCTGGAGCAGGAAGGTACCAGATGCCGTGATGGGCTCCCCCCGACCCCTCCCATTGACTCTCCTGTATCCCATTGACACCCCTGTGTCCCATTGACTCCCCTGTATCCCATTGACACCCCTGTGTCCCATTGACTCCCCTGCGTCCCATTGACTCCCCTGTGTCCCATTGACTCCCCTGTGTCCCATTGACTCCCCTGCGTCCCATTGACTCCCCTGTGTCTCATTCACTCTCCTGTATCCCATTGACTCCCCTGTGCCCCATTGACTCTCCTGTGTCCCATTGTCTCCCTTGTCTCCCGTTGACTCCCCTGTGGCCCATTGACTCTCCTGTATCCCATTGGCTCTCCTGTGTCCCACTGACTCTTGCGTATCCCATTGACTCCCCTCTGTCCCATTGACTCTCCCGTCTCCCACTGGCCCTTCTGTACTCCATTCACTCTCCTGTGTCCCATTGACTCCCCTCTGTCCCATTGACTCTCCTGTGTCCCCCTTGCTCTTCAGAAAGGCCAAAGCCAGAGCATGAAGTGGAAAAGCTCAGATGGGATGAAGAAACCAGCCCCCGAGACCTCACCATGGTAATGGAGCTTCCCCCATTGCTTGACCCTTTGGTGGGATGCTTCCCCAAGCACGGGCAACGCCGCTCCCATGCTCCCAACCTTCCTCCATAGAGGTTTGCAGGCTCCCTTTATCCATGGGAGAGGACGGACGTGGTCTGCGTGGTCATCAAGGCCATGAAGGACTCGAGCATCTTCGACAGGAGGGTGGCAGAGGACATCCTGGAGCTGGTCATGAGCGACCTCGACTCCTGGTTGGCGGAGGTGGGTGCCCCATGGCTGTGTGCCCATCCCCTTCGGTCCTTCCTCCTCCATCCTAAACCTAGGAGGGCTCTTGGGTACCAAGATGCAGCAGAGAGGGGTGGGGAATCCGGTCCCAGCACCATCCTCGCCCCTGCTCCCGCTTCCAGATGCCGAGTGTCGTGAGGAGCATCCGCGATTGCCTGCGGATTAGCAGCGGGAAAGCGACGTGGGACAGGATGGACATGCTCCTCACCCTGATGGCCATCAAGCACCCGAGGGCATTGACGATCAGCATGGTCCTCAACGTGCCCTTGAGATACAGGTACCAGCCTTGAGGGCTTGGTCCTTATGGCCACCAGGCCCAAGGACCCATGGCAATGGATGATCTTAAGGCCCTTTCTATGATGCTGAAGAGCAGGTGTCTGCATCCCACCCCATAGCGTTGGGGCTGGAATTGGAGGATCTTAAGGTCCTTTCCACGATGCTGAGGATCAGGTCCGTCCATCCAGACCCATGGCGGAGGGTCTGGAACTGGAAGATCTTAAGGCCCTTTCCATGATGCTATGATACCCCTGAGGAGCAGGTCCCCCCATCCCACCCCATGGCATTGGAGTTTTAATTGGATGAACTTGAGGCCCTTTCCATGATGCTATGACATCCCTGAGGAGCGGGTCCCTGCATCCCACCCCATGGGGAGCACCACCACTAACCCCCATAGGGCATCCCATGGGATGCACAGACCACGCTGACTCAGTGCTCTGCCTTCCAGCGCTGACGCGGACATCTGGGAGGTGTTCTTGACCATATCCAAGACTTCAGAGGCCCTACAAGAGCTGCTGGGGATGCTCCAGGACACCCGGGAAACCTCCATCCCCAACTTGGTTGTGAGTCCCAAAGGGCCCTGATGAGTCCCATGAGCCCTGCAGGCTCGGTGGGGTCTCAATGCCTGTGTTTGCCTTAGACCATGGCCTCCGGTGCTGGTGGTGCTGAGGGAGCTGAGGACCCCCAGAACCTGGTGACAGCGGCCGTGCTGCTGGAAAGACTCTTGGAGCTCTCAAAGAAACGTGTCTTGGTGAGCGGGGCATGGCCATGGGGCAGGACACAACCATGGAGAGCCCTCTTGGCTATGGGGCAGGGCATGGGCATGGGGGGCCCTCTTGACCATGGCTCATGGGGAGCCCTCTTGGCCAAGGGGAAAGGCATGGGCATAGGGAACCCTTTGGCCATGGTTCATGGGGAGCCCTCTTGGCCATGGGGCAGGGCATGGCCATAGGGACCCCTCTTGGCCATGACCTTGGTGACCATAGCCTTGGGTCAAGGCTTCCCCAGAAGGAGCCCCCACCTCTTCCTGCAGGCAAGGAAACTGCAGCGACTGCTGCCCCACATGGTGCGCTGGCTCTGGGACGCTGAGGACGAGCTCAGGATAAAGGCCCTGATGATCCTACGGAACGTGATGGGTCGCCTCCCGAGTGAGGAGGCCAGCCCCATTGCCGTGGGGCTGGTGCAGGACCTCTGGCCCCTCTTTGATGGAGTAAGGGCTGCGTGGGACCCCTGCGGTGATTTGGAGCTCGCATGGGGATGGCTCCAGGGCTTCACATCCCATCAGGATCTGCCCAAGTGCCCCCTTTTCCTCCTTCCCTTCAGGGATGCAGCCGGCTCCGCGAGCTCTCCATCCGCCTGTTCCGGGTCCTGCTGCAGTCGGTGCTTGGCGGTGACAGGAGGAGGATGAGGAGCAAAATCTGGGATCTGCTGCTCCCGCTCTTCTTCCGCATGAGCGACCAAAGCTGCAGCGTGGCCGAGGTACAAACACCCTTCCCCCCACCTCGGGTATCCCACATTCCCGAGGGTGGGATCATCCCCAAGGTGCCATCTCCCATCCCATCCTGTGCAGGCTTCCTGGGAAGCTCTCCTTGCTGCGGCGACGCTCCTGGGATGGGAAGAGCTCCGGCGCCTATTGGACACGAGGCAGATGTGGAGGGTTGCAGAGTGCTTGGTATGGGTCCTGCATCCGTCCCTATTCCCCTTGGAACCCCTTGGACCGCTCTGCTCATTCCACATGCGGATGGGAAAGGGAGCGTTGGGACTGCTCCGGCCAATGGGGGCCTTCCATAGCATCCCATTCCTTCTGCAGCTGGAGCGGAGCAGGAAGAGGGCTCAGGGATACCTGGACCAGAGCCTGCGGTACCTGCAGGATGCTCAGGTCTCCTTGCAAGAGGCAGCCGTCAGGTTCATTGGTGAGTCCCTGCGGTCCCCAACCCGGTTCCCACTGCTGCATCCCTGATGGATCCCGATGGATGCTGACGGATCCCAATGGATCCCTGTGTGCCCAGGATTGGCTGCACGGCCCCTAAGAGGGAAAAGCCCAAGGAAGCTGGAGCAGATCTGCAGAGGTGAGGAGGGAGCAGGGGCTGGGGGGATGCTGGGGGCTACGGAGGGGCTCATCCCGGTCTCTTTGGATCACAGCCCTGGAAGCGCTGCTGGATGAGGATGATCCCGGCCTCCGTTCCCTGACAGCACAGACCCTGCTCATCCTCAGGAAAGCACCGGAGCGGCGGAGCCTGGGATACTGCCTGCGGGTGCTCTCCTGCTGCGGATGCGCAGTTATCGTTTAGGGGAAAGGATGGCGGAGACAAACCTGGACCAAGGGGCTCCGGAGACCAAAGGGCATCGCCTCCGCTGTCCCATTCCCTCCCCTCCATCTCCGATAGCATCCAGGCAGCACGCACTCCAAACATGACTCCCCGTTATCCCGCAATGAAGTTGCAGTGATTCCTTCTGGGCTTCCCTGCTTCCATGGATCAGCAAAAGGGGTGCCGCTGTGGAAGGAAACGGTGTTCCCAAGGGAATTTGGTCCATTATAGCGCTAAAAGTCACTCATCAGCACTGCAGTCTCCCCCCCCCAGCTTCCATTGAGGGCACCCGGGTACCCCGGTGCAGTCCTCCTTGCTCCGCCTCTTGGTACCGCCCACTGGACAAAGCCACGCCCCCAAGCGGGCCCAGACAATCAGAGCCGGCCCCATCCGGCTTGGCCACGCCCCTCCTGTGGGTGGTCTCATCGGGCACAAAAGGAGGGAGGTCACCAACCCTACCCAAAATGGGGGACACACCCCCAAAATGGGATCCCAGCACCCCAAAATGGGGCAGACCCCAACACCCAAAATGGCTTGGACCCCCCCAGCCCCTCAAAATGGTTGCGACCCCGCTTTTCTACCCCTCCGTTATGGAACAAACCACTGTGGGGAAGGGGGGGACAGCAGTTCTATTCCTATCAGCATCACAACGGGGGGCGGGATAATTAAATAAGATCATGGGGACATATAAAATAATAGGCACAATGGGGGGGGATTATTTTGGGGAGGGCAATGGGGGGTCACAGTGAGGCCCCTCCCCCTCCCCCCCCCCGTGGAGAAAATGGGTGGAATAAGGTAAGACTTGGGGTTGGAAAGACACCATTTATACAAATATAGTGATTTATAAAGGGGGGGGGAAGGGGGGGGTTAAACCCATTGATTTCCACTAGGAAATAATTTAGGGGGAGAAAGTGCTGGAAGAGCCTAATTATTAATTGGCATATTATTATGATTATTAAGGATTTGGCCTCAAAATGAGGGGCTGGGAGGGGCTCCTGCAACCCCTTACTGTCTTGAATGCTATCGTCCCATTCCGCCCACCCCCTCCCCAGGGATATGGGGGAGACAAAGGAGATGTATGGGGGTGGGCGGGAGACCTATAAGGAAGCCTCAGCCCTATAGAAGACCTCAGCCCCATAGAGAAAGCTTGAACCCCCTAGCGAAAGCTCAGCCTATAGGGAATGCCTGAATCCCATAGGGAAGCCCCCAGCCCCATAGAGATGGATATTCTCAGTCCCCTGTAGAGGTTTGTGGCCCCATAAGAGCTGGTCCTCAGCCCCATAGAGATACTCTACCCCCTTATAGCCCTCTGCCCTATAGGGAAGGTGCTCAGTGCCATATGGATGCATATATGGTCCCATAGAGTTGCATTTGATCCCATACAGAGGCCCCATGTCATATATGGAAACCCATGGCCCCATATGGAAGCTCATGGCCCCATGTGGAAGCCCTCAACCCAACGCAGATGCTCGTGGTCCCATCTGGAGGCCCCATGTCACATATGAAGTTCATAGTCCCATACGGAGGCCCCATGTCACATATGAAGTTCATAGTCCCATACGGAGGCCCTTGCTCCTATATGCTCATATAGAGGCCCATAGCTACATATGGAGTTCCTCAGCCCTAAGCTCTAGATGGATGCTTGTGGTCCCATATGGAGGTCCCATGTTGGATATGGATACTCCTAGCCCCATATGGATGCTCCTAGCCTCATATAGAGGCCCTCAATCCCATATGGATGCTTGTGGTCTCATATAGAGGCCCCTGGTCTGATACGGATGCTGCTGGTCCCATGTTGTATATGGTTGCTGCTCGTAGGACCATATAGTGTCCCTCAGCCCCATATAGAGGCCCTCAGCCCTAGATGGATGCGGGTGATCCCGTGTGGAAGCCCCATGTCCTATATGGACGTTCCTAACTCCGTAAGGATGCTCCTAAACCCATGTGGATACCCTTGGTCCCATATAGACCCCTTCAGCCCCATATGGTGGTCCATAGGAGGACACAGCATCCCCTATACGAGTCCCATGAAGCATCTCCTGTGGCTCCATCCACTCCAGGCACTGGAGATGTCAAGTGTCCCTTATGGAATCCCAGCGCCTCCCTATGGAATCCCAGTGCTCCCTATGGAATCCCCGTGTCCAAGGGGGGGGGGGCTGTGTCCTATGTGGGGGTCACAGCTCCTATTTGTCCACAGTACCAGAGAAGATCCAAGATGCTTAGTGTCCCTTACGGAACCGCAGCGTCCCCATATGGAATCCCAGCATTCCTTATGGAATCACAGCATTCCCTATGGAATCCCGACATTCCAATGAGGGTCACAGCTCCTCTTTGTCAACGGTGCCAGAGAAGACACAAGATCCTCAGTGTCCCTTATGGAACTGCAGCTTCTCCCTATGGAATGGCGCATTCCCTATGGAATGACTGTGTTCCCTATGGAATGCCATTGGCCTTGGGGGGGGGGATCACAGCTCCTCCGATGGGATACAGGGTCAGACCCCCAAAACAGCCCCCAAATGGCTCCAAAACAGCCCAAAACCACCACCAAAACACCACAAAACCATCTCAAAAGCACCCCAAAAAACCCCAACACAACCTTCTCTTGATTCTCCTATGGGATACACGGTCAGAGGCCCAAAACATACCATAAACACCCCAAAAACACACTAAAACACCCCAAAACAAACTTATCCTTCTTCTCCAACAGGATACAGGTTCAGAAGCCAAAACAGCTCCAAAACCGCCCAAAACATCCAAAAACCACCCCCAAACTGAGACAAAGGGGGGGCACAAAATGGAATATAGAAATCTTTAGAATCACTTTTAAGTAATGTTAAGTTTGATGGTTTTGTACCAGTAGCAATGGAAAATTACTGAGGTGCGTGACACAGACAGAAAAAGATCCCATAGAGTGCAGCTGGAGAACACACTGAGAATTCTCACAAGAGAAATCCTTACAGCTGTGACACAGTTTAAGAAAAACAGTCCAGAAGAACAGGACACAGGATAAGGAGTATCTGGAACCGCAGGAGCCCAGGATGGGCTGCAGTTAAACCACCTGAGCAGTGGGAGGATGGGAGGATTGCTCTGTCTCTGGTGCTAACGAACCAATTAAGCTGGTGTGAGCATCTACAGCGCGTGCTTCAAGGGCTGCCAGAAGTGATGAAGATCGTTGGAGGAAGCAAACGACCCCCAGAGACCACCCCCACAGTTCTGTCCCATGCGGGGAACTCTCTGGAAAAGGATGTTCATGGAGAGCCGTTATGGCTCCGGCCAGGAGGGGACTACAACTCCCATCATGCCACGCGGCACCCAGAGAGCCCTGTCCTAGAGTCGCCCAGCCTGGACTACAACTCCCATGATGCAGTGCGACACCCATACAGCACCATTAAGGCGCCGCCCGGCTTGGACTACAACTCCCGTCGTGCCGCGCGGCGCTCCCAGCGCGCCAATTTCGCCCATCATGGCGGAGCTGGAGCTCCCCTCCCATCCCGACCTGCGCAGGTTGGAGCCCGCGGGACCCCCCAGTGGGGGCTTTTGGGGTCCTGGGGGGGTTGGGGTGCTCCTGACCCCCTCTCTTTGTCTCCCCCCCACCTCCAGGCTGTGCACGGGGCCCTGTGCCCCCATCCGGGAGTACATCATGGGCCACGTGCGGCACCCGCGGTGAGGGGGGCACCCCAACATCTGGGGGGGAGGAACTGCAACATCTGGAGGGACCCCAAACCTCGGATCGGTCCCTAAAATACATGGCGGGGGGGGGGGTGTTCCTATAGGAATGTGAAGAAGATCAAAGGGAACCTGCTGTGGTATCCGCTGCACCCCAAAGTGGGGGGGGACACCCAAGCTCATTGGGGAGCCTCCAAAACCCCTCAGGACCTCCCCAAACCCCTTTGCTTGTTAGGACCCCCCCAAAATTCCATTGGGATCCCAACAACCCCCCAGCACCCCCCAATTCCCCCTTGTGACCCCCCCAACCCCTTTTCTTCTCCCAGATCCATGCACAGGAGCCCAAATTCCTTTAGGTCCCCTCCAAATCCCATTGGGATCCCCAGGAACCCCCAGTTCCCTCCCCTGATCCTCCCCGACCCCCCCCAAACCCTTCCTTTAACCCCCCCCCCAGGTTTCCTCCTTAACTCGGGGCTCAGGTACCAGCACCTCAAGGAGATTCAGGTTTGGGTGGCAGGGTGGGGAGCGTTAGAGGGTTTTGGGGGGGCTCTGTGGGGTTTTGGGGGATCCCACAGGGACCAAAACACACCTCTGCACCCCAAAACCATCCCCCCTGCATCCAAAAACACCCCCTCTGCATTCCAAAACCATCCCCCCTGCACCTCAAAACAACCCCCTGCATCCCAAAACGCCACCCCCGCACCCCAAAACCATGCCCCCTGCACACGGGCCTCGATTTCCTGTGAAATCTTTATTTATTGGTTAAGTTTCCTTTTTATACATTCTTAAGGTGACCCCTCCCGCCTCCCCTCCCCCCACCCCCCCCCCCGCGCTATTTACATCGGTGTCAATAAGGCTTCGGATAGACCCCCCCCCCATCCCCCCCCTTTATCCTCCCCTCTCCCATCCGGGGTATAAAGAGGGGGGGAGGTCCCCACCCCCGTTTTTGGTTACATGAAGCCCCGAGGGAGGGGAGGGCTCTCCTCTGCACCGGTTACTGCAGGGCTCTCCCTCCTTAAAGAGCCCACGCTCACCGTGGGGGCCCCGTCACAATGGGCAAATCCACAGCGACCGCCACGGCTTTGGGATGGCGGCAGCATCGTGCCCATGGCCACTGGGCACCCAGGGGTGCTCCGGGAGTGGCTGCGGGGGGACCAGCCTCTGCCCAGCCGGCTCGGGGAGGTCCCTCACGGGCTGCTCTTCCTCAGTGCCTTTGGTCCGGAGGTGGAGCATGCGAGGGGTCACAGCTCAACGTGGGCCATGGAACAGGGCGTCACGGCCACCTACGAGGAGTGGAGAGGGACCGACATTGGCACAGCAGAGAATCATGGAATCCCAGAGTGGGCTGGAAGGGACCTTAAAGCTCAGCCAGCTCCAACCCCCAAAGGCACGGGCAGGGACACCTTCCACTAGAGCAGCTTGCTCCACGGCCCTGTGTCTCTGTGCACTCCCAGGGCATCCTGGGGATACCCCTAGAGAATCCCAGAGAATGCCTGCAGCACCTCCAGAGCACCCCATGGACCCAGTCAGAGCTCATGCATCACAATGACCTTGGGGACATGGAGACCACAGGGGTGGCTGATTCTGGAACTCCCCGTGTTCAGGTGTGTGAGGTCACAGAACCCCACAGAACCCTCCAGCAGAGGCACCGGGAGACGACAGCTGCCCCACGGAACACAAGCTACCGGTGGAGGAGGCAAGAGCAGCTCCTCTGGTGGTTCCCGTCTTGGTGTCTCGGAGCCGGTGCCGCCTGTGGACACAGGAGCGTGGAAGGAGGTGGGTGGCGATGGCGATCTTGGGGTGCTGTAGGAGTTGCCAGAACACCTCAAGAGACTTCCCCAGAGTGGCTGCTTTGGACTCGCTGTGTGAGTTGGGCTGGCTGAGCCGGCAGCGGAGCGCTGCGGCTGCCGAGGGATGATCCTGGGATCTGCCCTCATTTCTTGTGGGGAGAGCAAGGGCCTGTGGGGATGGGCCAAGGGGGAACGATTTTAACGTGACAGAGAGGGGAGATTGAGATGAGATCTTAGAAGTTGTTCCCTGTGAGGGTGGTGGGACAGTGGCACAGGGTGCCCAGAGAAGCTGTGGCTGCCCCATGGCTGGCAGTGTTCAAGAGAGAGCTGAAAATGCCGTGACCCTTTCCTTGGTCCATGGTTGAGTTGCTTTGGAGATAAATGTGACTTTACAGCTCTAACACCAAAAGGAACTTTTCCCCTTCACGTGCAGCAGACACACAGATCTCTTCTGGGTCATGTGCACTTGAAAGTCACTGAAGAAAGTAACTATAGGTGGGAAAGGAAAGAGCACAGGAGGGAATTTTTAGTTCATTGTTGCTCTTCCTTGTAAAACCTGTAGGGCTCTAGCATCTTGTTCCGTATTTTCCATGGTAACTGGAATGTATTTGTGTTATTAAAGATAATATTTTATTCCCTCCTCACCTGTGTTCTGGGAGAAACAGCAGCAAGGGTCCCCCTCAATCCGTCCTTCTCACAGAGCAGTGTGGTCACCTCTCGCCTCTGTGCCTCCAAACAGAGTAGTGCTGAATTCCAGTTATAAACTGAGGGAAAAGTTGGGTTGGTTTACTCAGTGGTTAAGACTTTGTTCCAGGTGTTTAAGTCCCATGATTTATGCCAAGAGGTTTCTGCAATGCCGTAACTTGTCCAGCTGATTTCCGTGCTCTACCATAGAGCCGAATGTTTAACAACAAACAGAATAGAATGGAAATGAATGAAATTACAGTAAGCTGTAAAATTGGACTTAAAGTTGCTGTTGGTGACCATCCAGACAGGGTATCCCACAGAGATGTTGATATTGTCAGGTTGTTAGGGACAGGTTAATGGCTGGACTCGATGTTCTCAAGCGTCTTTTCAAATGAAATGATTCTGTGATGCTGAGAAAAGTTGATTTTTTGCCTTAACTCTGTCTCTCATCAGAGAAGTGACACTGCAGGAAGGCAGTGTGTCTGCCAGCTGAGGGAGGGAACATCAGGGATTGCTTCGGGTTGTTTCACTTTTGGGTTGCTTTTTCCTCCCCCTCCTCAGGAGAGTGATCCCCCTGGGATGGCATCTTTGCTGGTTTTGGGCTGGTTTTGGGTGTATTTGGGCTGGTTTGGTCTGTTTTTGGGGTGCTGACGTGCCACCCCCCAGTGCAAAGGGCCGTGTCCCTGCTCTCCCTCACGGAGCCGGTGCTGAGCCCCGACCCCCCCCTACCCCCGGAGAGGCTGCAGGGTGGCGCCCCCCCCATCAGGTCCACGGGCCCCCCTATACTGAGACCCCCCTCATGTCCCCACATGTGGGTCTGGGACCCCCCGCAATATGGGGACACCCCAGTACCCCCCCCTTGCCCTTTGCCCTACCCCCCCCCCCCCCCCCATCCTTGGACCTACCCCAGAAGGTGTCGCAGCTCGAGGCCAGGCTAAAGCAGCTCCACAGCGACCTCCAGAAGGTTCCATTTTGGGGGGGTTGGGGTGATTTGGGGCTGTTTTGGGTTCTCACTGGGTGCCACCCATAGGAGAAACAGGACAAGGTGGTTTGGGGGTGTTTTGAGGGTGCTTTTGGGTGTTTTGGGGTGTTTTTGTTCTGTTTTGGGGCTCCTACCCTGTATCTCATACGAGAAGCAGGATAAGGTGGTTTTGGGGTGGTTTTGTCCTGTTTTGATTTTTTTGGGGGCTCTGACCCTGCATCCCAGAGGAGAAGCAGGACAAGGTGGTTTTGGGTTGGTTTTGTCCTGTTTTGGGGTGTTTTTACGCTGTTTTTGGATGGTTTTATCCTGTTTTTGTCCTGTTTTGGGGGTGTGAAAAACTAGGGACTATGGTATTGTTTATTAAGATTTATGCTGAGCCTGATGTAAAGATTAGACAACAAAAAGAAAAGATAACCGTGGTCGCTTGTGCAGATTAAACCAGACACCGCTTGCGCAAGTTTTGAGGAAACATCTGCAAGTTTTGAGGAAATATCTGCAAGTTTTGAGGAAATATCTGCAAGATGTTCTAAAAAAACTGGCAGACATATGGGTGGGGGCAACTATTGCTTTGCTTAAGTGCTTTACTTGCATAAATTGACACCAAAATTACTTACAAACCGCAAGACGCTTACTAAGGGCTTTTGCAAAATAATTCTAAAAATTATTGCACAGCAAGTTGAAGACCATATATGGAAAAGGATATCTAAAGGTAACCGAGGAGGACTTCAAGCCTTCAGCCTCAAGCAACTGGGGGATGCGCAGAGTACTCCGTTGAAGATACGAATGCGGAACTGGAGGACTGATAAAAAGGGACTGTTAGAACTGTTCAGCACGGCAGTTGTCGGAGCGCAGACTCCCCTGTCGTCCAGCGCTGTCTTTGCTCATATTCTACTTGCTATAATTAATAAAATTTCAATTGGATTATGATCCGTTGTGGTCCTAATT
This sequence comes from Pezoporus flaviventris, assembly GCF_033815535.1. NCBI lineage: Eukaryota > Metazoa > Chordata > Aves > Psittaciformes > Psittacidae > Pezoporus > Pezoporus flaviventris. The sequence goes on along the minus strand of NW_026892683.1, from coordinate 21,669 downwards.
TATAACAATTTTCATGGTGCCGTGACTCGGATAAGGAACGGTGGGCTTTGGTCCTCCGGGGAGGCGCCCCGCGACATTTCGCGGCCCCGCGACCAACAGCTCACCCCAACCTTACCGACGAACCTAAATTCTAGAATAATGAGCAAAGGAGAAACCGGTAAAATCCCATAAAATTCTGTGCACAGGAGTCCGGACGAAGACGCAGGACGCGTAAGTATATTGCGAAATTTTTCGTGGGTTTGCCGTTCGGGCGGGATTGGGTTTCCTGGAATATAACAAATGAGAGGTTCGATATACTGAACCAAGCGAGTGTGGACCCTTAAGTACTGCGTTTTCCATCTCCCGCGAGGGACTGGGCCAGGAACAAGGGGAGTGACTGAGTGTGTGTTTGTGGATATTCCAGAAGATGGGGGCGAAGGGCAGCAAGCCTTCGGCTCCCATGGGAAGGGTACCTACTGTACCTAAGAATACCCCTCTGGCATATATCTTAGATAATTGGAGATATTTCCCTGGAACCCAAGGGAAAGATAAGCAGAAGATGATAGAATATTGTACTAAGATATGGGGAGGGAAGAAGATTTTTAAAAATGTCTTTTGGCCAGTCTATGGGTCAGAAGAAGATTGGGTAAGACAGCTATTAAACCTCTGGGTTAATAGTAAAAAAACCCTTAACCCAGAGGAGAGTCAATATGCAGAAGTCTGGCTGGAAAAACCAGGAACTAGACTTTATACATTGAATGAACTGAAAACTAAATTAAAGAAAAAGAAGGAAGAATTGGATGAAACCCTTCTGACCCCCCCTCCTTATATTCCTCCTCCTGCTCCCACAGCCCCTCCAGAGGCCCCCAGAGCATCCACTCCCCCACCAGAGTCGGAACAAGAGTCTCCCCCTCCTCCTAGACGCGTAACTAGAAGTCAAAAAGGGGCAGCTCAGATGTACCCTCTAAGGGAAATACCCATGGGGGGACCTCAACCTGTGATCGGATATATTTCCGTACCTTTAAATTCGGCTGACCTACGAGATTTTAAAAGAACCGAGATGGGAAACTTAATTGAGGACCCACTCGGAGTGGCAGAAAGATTAGATCAATTTTTGGGACCAAACCTTTATACTTGGGATGAGATGCAATCTATCCTTGGTCAATTATTTACTACTGAGGAAAGAGATATGATCAGACGAGCAGGAATGAGACTGTGGGATGCTCAACATGTCCAGGGACCCCAAGCAGATATTAAATGGCCACTCCAAAGACCTAATTGGGATAATCAAGATCCGGTACACAGAACTCATATGCAGGATCTGAGAACTATAGTAATTCAGGGAATTAGAGAAGCAGTACCCCGTGGCCAGAATATCAATAAAGCATTTAATGAAATGCAAAAGAAAGATGAAAGCCCTACTGAGTGGCTAGAACGACTGAGGAAAGCCCTTCAGCTGTACTCTGGGGTAAATCCAGACGACCCTTTAGGGCAAGTGCTCCTCAAAACTCAGTTTGTGGCAAAATCATGGGAAGATATCAGAAAGAAGATTGAAAAGTTAGAAGACTGGCAGAATAGAGGGCTGGATGAATTACTGAGAGAAGCTCAGAAAGTTTATGTAAGGCGGGAAGAAGAGAGCAGCAAGCGACAAGTAAAAATGATGGTAGCAGTGGTCAGAGAGGATCGCAAAGGGCGAACTGGTGAACACAGATCTGCTGGAACGAAACAAGGGAACGTAGTAGTAGAGAAGGAACAGAGATATTGTTTTTACTGTGGAAAGAAGGGACATATAAAGAAGAATTGCAGACAAAGGATCAGGGATGAGGAAATGTTGAAAACAGAATAGGGGAGTCAGGGGCTCTATATCTTAGGGGACCGGAGTCATCATGAGCCCTTGATAAAATTAAGAATAGGTCCCCATAAACAAGAGTTCACCTTTTTAGTAGACACTGGGGCTGAAAAATCAACTATTAAGCAAATACCTGAGGGATGTAAAGTTTCCCCTGAAAAAGTACAAGTAATTGGGGCGAAAGGAGAACCCTTTAAAGTAAGCAAAATCAAAAATGTAGTATTCGAAACTGAAAATAAATTTGGAATAGGTGAACTCTTGCTCGTCCCTGAAGCAGAATTTAATCTGTTAGGACGAGATTTAATTGTTGAATTGCAATTAGAAATTAAAGTAAAAAATAATGAACTAACAGTGTCTACTTATCCTTTGACCGTGGATGATCAAAAACAAATTAACCCCGATGTCTGGTACTCTCCGGATACAATAAGTAGACTGGAAATCCCACCAATTAAGATCCAGATTTCCGAACCCCACATACCTGTGAGGGTGAAACAATATCCCATCTCCCTAGAAGGACGGAGAGGATTAAAACCAGAAATCGATCGATTGTTGGCAAAAGGAGTCTTAGAGCCTTGTATGTCACCCTTTAATACTCCCATTCTGCCTGTAAAGAAACCAAATGGGAAGTATCGGCTCGTACATGATTTAAGAGAAATAAACAAAAGAACTATTACCCGGTTCCCTGTAGTAGCAAACCCATACACATTGTTAAGTAAACTAGGACCCCATAATTCCTGGTATAGTGTAATTGATTTAAAGGATGCTTTTTGGGCCTGTCCACTGGCAGAGGAATGTCGTGATTATTTTGCTTTTGAATGGGAGGACATAGAGACAGGCCGTAGACAACAATTGAGATGGACCGTGCTTCCTCAAGGGTTTACGGAGTCCCCTAATTTGTTTGGACAAGCCCTGGAAGAGCTCTTAAAGGAATACCAGGTCCAAATGGGAAACGTGTTGTTACAATATGTAGATGATCTACTCATAGCAGGGAATAATAAGGAGGATGTAAGAAAAGAAAGCATTCGACTCCTAAACTTTCTTGCACAAAAAGGACTACAGGTATCACAGGAAAAGTTACAATTTGTGGAGGAAAAGGTGAAGTATTTGGGACATTATTTGTTTAATGGCAAGAAGATATTGGATCCAGAACGCATTAAAGGAATTCTGGAATTACCTATGCCTGTCACTAAGAGGCAAATTAGGCAGGCATTAGGGCTATTTGGGTATTGTAGGCAGTGGATAGAGAACTACAGCTTTAAAGTTAAATTCTTATATGAACAACTGTCTAAAGACAAACTACCCAAATGGACCCCACAAGATCAAGAGCAGTTTGCCAATCTCAAAAGGGAACTAAGCCAAGCACCGGTTTTAAGCTTACCAGATTTAAAGCGGCCATTCCATTTATTTGTTAACATACATGAAGGTACGGCATTCGGAGTATTAACTCAGGAATGGGCCGGACAAAAGAAACCGGTGGCATATCTATCAAAGCTGTTGGATCCTGTGAGCAGGGGTTGGCCAAGTTGTTTACAAATCATTGTTGCTGCTGCCTTATTACTTGAGGAAACAAATCGCATTACCTTTAATGGAGAGGTTGTCTTATATGCGCCTCATAACATCCGGGGAGTGTTACAACAAAAAGCAGAAAAATGGCTTACAGATAGCCGATTATTAAAATATGAGGGAATACTTATAGAGTCCCCTAAATTATCTTTGAAAACTATTGGAGCAGTTAACCCCGCTGAATTTTTGTACCCAGGAGAAGGTAATGAATTATTGCACAATTGTTTTCAAACAATTGAACAACAGACACGCATTAGGCCAGATTTAGAAGAAGAAGAACTACAATGTGGAGAAGTATTATTTATAGACGGGTCATCACGAATAGTGACAGGTAAACGATTATCTGGATATGCCATTGTTAAGTTGGAAAAAGGGGAATTTAGGACAATAGAATCAGGCCCCCTGAGTGCTAGCTGGTCGGCTCAAGCCTGTGAGCTGTATGCATTGTGGAAAGCATTAGTGTCACTAAAAGGAAAGGATGGAACTATATATACAGACTCACGCTATGCGTTCGGAGTAGTGCACACTTTTGGAAAAATATGGGAGGAAAGAGGTTTTGTTAACTCACAGGGAAAAGAACTAATACACCCGGAATTAATTCGGAGAGTTCTGGGGGCATTGAAAATGCCAAATAAAATAGCAGTTGTACATATAAAGGGACACCAGCGAGGTACAAGTTATCAAGTTAGGGGAAATAATGCAGCTGATACAGAAGCAAAACGAGTGGCAGGCAATTATAGTATGATTTTGACTATGCAACAAGTACCTGTTAATAAGAATTTGAGTTTTGAGTCTGCAGAAAAGGAAAAACTAGAACAAATGGGAGCTAAGGAACAAGATGGGAAGTACATATTGCCAGATGGGAGAGAAGTCTTGCCGAAAGGCATAGCACTCGAAATATTTTCAAAAATACACAGTAAAACACACTGGGGAACACAGGCGTTAGTTGATCATTTCAATCAACAGTTTGCCTGTATAGGCGTATATAATATAGCAAAGACAGTTATGGCAGCCTGCGAGACCTGTCAAAAGGTTAATCGAAACAACATGAGACAAAGACCTCTTGGAGGACGTTCCCCAGCATACAGACCTTTCTCACACATACAAGTAGATTTTACTGAACTACCTAGGGCAGGGCGTTATAAATATTTATTAGTTATGGTGGATCATTTAACACATTATGTTGAGGCTTTTCCTACCTCCAGGGCTACTGCTAACCAAGTTACTAAAGTGTTACTTGAACACATTATACCTCGATATGGAGTACCTGAAGTAATCGACTCGGACAGAGGAACACACTTTGTGTCAAAAATTGTTAGAGATCTAACAGAAAGCTTGGGTATTAAGTGGGAATACCATACACCATGGCATCCACAGAGTTCGGGAAAAGTTGAAAGGATGAATGGGGAAATCAAAACTATCCTAACTAAATTAATGATAGAAACCAAATTATCATGGATTAAGTGCCTACCCATGGCTCTATTGATTCTCAGAACTCGACCCCGAGCAGATGTGGGAATATCAGCATTTGAAATGGTGTATGGAATGCCCTATAGAATTGAAAGCCCACAGACAAATATTTTAATTCGAGACCGTGCGATTAATGACTATATTTTACAATTAGCAGAACACCGTAATAAGCTTTGGGAACGGGGACTGATTGTACAACGACCGCCGTTGGACTTAAAAATTCACAATCTTGAACCTGGAGATTGGGTATTGGTTAAAACGTGGAAAGAAGAAACCCTAAAACCTAACTGGGAGGGACCCTATCTTGTTTTACTTACAACAGAAACAGCTGTCCGGACTGCTGAGCGCGGATGGACTCATGCCAGTCGCATTAAAGGCCCAGTGACGAAACCCCACTGGAAAGTAATCAGTGCACCAGGTGATACCAAGATAATATTAAGAAGATAAAGTTATGATAGAGACTTGGTTTGATTATTTTAAAGCTTTACCCTTTGGAGTTAAGTGTGTGATTTGTTTTGCAATTGCTGTTATAATGTCTTTAATAGTGTATTACCTGTGGAAACATACCAAGTGCGGTCGTAAGAATTGTTAAATACCCATGCAACCTGATATAGACTATAGAGACCCCACGGGAATAAGGAACAATTATATACAAAACCTACGATTAAGGTGTAGCAACCCACAGTGTGATTGTTATCCATTTGTATGTTTTAAATGCAAGGTATGCCAGGACAAATGGTGGGTGCACTGTTATGAGGGGTACCCTCCGAACGGAGTCTGTGAACAGTGCTATAAATTTGAAAGATCATTAACCGATTGGAAATTAAAACAATTTGAACAAAGACGAGAAATTGTAAAAGGATTCCCCCAATGGTGGGATATTTTTACTAAGGGAATACACCCCCAATATTATTGTTACCACTCAAATCAACCAGTCCCTTTTGTGACTGAAATCGTGGCTGTCCAGTGCCGGAGGGAAGTACTAACCGTGTCTTGCTTGGCCCCATTAATTAAGGCTGTAAAGTGGGAAGCCTATGTAAGCAGGCAAAAAGCCCGAAACAGCTATTCTCCTGAAGAATTCCCTTGCTGCCGAGAAGATGGTACACCCCGTGGCTCGAAGCAACCGAGTCGACGGGCGAGGCAGAAGAGAAACAAACCGTGGAGAAAAGAGCCAGAAAAATGGGATGCAGAAGCAGCCATGGCCGAACTTCCCCAGGACTGGTAAGAATATATTTAAATTGGCAAAATTGACAAACACCCTTTTTCCTGGTATACCATTAGTCTTGATATTGATAATAACCCAGGCAAAAGGGGAAAACCCACATGAACCATTTAAGTGGGAACTAGTATCTTGGGAAGGAACGAGAACAATAGCCACTTTTAGCGACCCAGGGCCACCTGAATTCATAGTGGAACTTTGTGAATTAATACCAATACCTTGTGAAAAGGGGCCTCCATTTTATATATGCCCGGCCTCTGGACCAACTTACTGTAATTATCCCGGACATTACTATTGTGGGTATTGGGGATGTGAGACAATAGCCTCAGGCTGGTCAGTAAATACTCCTGATAAATATCTAAAAGCAACCTGGACTCCTAACGGATGTGTACCTGAAGGCATAGGTGTAGATCTTACAGGTCTACGTGACGAATATGTATCTTCACGTGACAGGGAAATCTGTACCTACATCAAATTTCAAGTATTAAATCCCCAAGATGACAAGTGGTTAATAGGACGAACATGGGGAATACGTATCTATGCAGGAATTCCCAAAGACAGGGGAGGGCACTTTCTCATAAGAAAAGTTAAAATACCACATGATCCACTCCCTGTTGGGCCGAATAAAGTATTGAATCCACCCACTTTTCCTAAGGAAAAGTTTGTCTCCACAAGTGTTAACTCCCTATCTGTAACAGACGCGGTGACTGAGTCTTCTGTAGTTAGGGATTCAGGAAAGTCAAAATTCAAAGACCCTTTATGGGATTTAATGCAAGCCTCTTATCGTGCCCTTAATGAAAGCAAACCAGATCTAACTAAGGAATGCTGGTTATGTTACAATGTTGGACCACCATATTTTGAGGCAATTGGGAAAGTAGGGAAGATTCAATGGTCTAGTGGTTCAAACCCACAAGAATGCCCATGGGATGACCAGAGAAACCATACGCAAGGCATTACTATTCAATTAGTAACAGGCCAAGGAAAATGTATAGGTACAGTGCCCAAAAAGTATCAGCCTTTGTGCAACCAAACAGTCACTATAGAAAAACACACTATAGAGAAACACAAGAATAAAAATGACAAATGGGCTATCCCGACACCAGGAGCTAAATGGGTTTGTTCAGACATCGGAGTAACGCCTTGCCTATCCCTAAAGGTGTTTGATAAATCTCAGTTTTGCGTACAGGTGATTATTGTTCCTCGTCTGATCTATCACACCTCTGAGGAGGTGTTACACCATTTTGAAGGAGACCTGAATAGACAAAAACGAGAGCCAATTACAATGGTAACCTTAGCTACACTGCTGATAGCGGGCGGAGTTGGAGCAGGCACAGGCATAGCCTCCCTAGTAAAAGGTAAGGAATTACAAAGTTTACAGATGGCTGTAGATGAGGATTTAGCAAAAATAGAACAATCTATCCAAAATTTAGCCACTTCAGTAAAGTCTTTATCAGAAGTAGTACTGCAAAATAGAAGAGGATTAGATCTGTTGTTCTTAAAGGAGGGAGGGTTATGTGTAGCTCTCAATGAAGAATGTTGTTCTTTTGCTGACCATACGGGAGTAGTCCAGGACACCATGTCTGAACTCCGGAAAAGGTTAGATCAACGTAAAAAAGATCGTGAGACGGGCAGGTCATGGTATGAGAACTGGTTTAATGTTTCACCCTGGCTAACCACTTTGTTATCTACTTTAGCAGGACCGCTTATTATGCTAATCTTAGGACTTGTATTTGGACCTTGTATATTGCGTTATATTTTACATTTTATTAAGGAAAGGCTTGACATAGCCAAATTGCTTATTCTAACTACAAAATTCGAAACAAAGTATAAGAAGGTATCTATCAATGAAGAGGAAGAATACTGTGAATGTACTATGCCACGAAAATGCTATGAATGTAACTGCGAGGTATTACCTTGTGAATGTTATGATAAGTGTTGGGAGTGTGGGAACAAATTAGCTTACAGTACTGAGAATGAAAATGAAAGTAACATCTAATAAACAATAATAGGATAAAAAGAAAAAGGGGGGATTGTGAAAAACTAGGGACTATGGTATTGTTTATTAAGATTTATGCTGAGCCTGATGTAAAGATTAGACAACAAAAAGAAAAGATAACCGTGGTCGCTTGTGCAGATTAAACCAGACACCGCTTGCGCAAGTTTTGAGGAAACATCTGCAAGTTTTGAGGAAATATCTGCAAGTTTTGAGGAAATATCTGCAAGATGTTCTAAAAAAACTGGCAGACATATGGGTGGGGGCAACTATTGCTTTGCTTAAGTGCTTTACTTGCATAAATTGACACCAAAATTACTTACAAACCGCAAGACGCTTACTAAGGGCTTTTGCAAAATAATTCTAAAAATTATTGCACAGCAAGTTGAAGACCATATATGGAAAAGGATATCTAAAGGTAACCGAGGAGGACTTCAAGCCTTCAGCCTCAAGCAACTGGGGGATGCGCAGAGTACTCCGTTGAAGATACGAATGCGGAACTGGAGGACTGATAAAAAGGGACTGTTAGAACTGTTCAGCACGGCAGTTGTCGGAGCGCAGACTCCCCTGTCGTCCAGCGCTGTCTTTGCTCATATTCTACTTGCTATAATTAATAAAATTTCAATTGGATTATGATCCGTTGTGGTCCTAATTTATAACAGGGGTGTTTTGGGTCTCTGAGCCTGTATCATATAAGAGAAGCAGAACAAGATGATTTTTGGGTGCTTTTACCCTGTTTTGGTGGTTGGTTTGTGTCTTTTGGCCTTGTTTTGGCCTGGTTTTGTCCTGTTTTGGGGCTGTTTTGGGGCTCTGACCCTGCATCCCAGAGGAGAAGGAGGACAAGCTGGTTTTGGGGTGGTTTTGGGCTATTTTTATCATGTTTTTTGGCTCTGACCCTGTATCCCATAGCAGAAGCAGGACAAGGTGGTTTTGGGCTGGATTTGGGGGTGGTTTTGTTTTTTTTTCCTGTTTTGGGTCTGTTTTGGGGCTCTGACCCTGTATGAAGAGAAGAAGTAGGACAAGGTGGTTTTGGGGTAATTTTCACCTGGTTTTGGGCTGGTTTCGGGGCTGTTTTGGGGCTATGACCCCATATCCTATAGGAGAAGCAGGACAAGGGGGTTTTGGGCATGTTTTGTGGCTGGTTTTGGGTGTTTTGGTGTGTTTTTTTGTCCTGTTCTGGTCTGTTTTGGGACTCTGACCCTATATCCCACAGGAGAAGCAGGACAAGGTGGTTTTGGGGTTGTTTGTGGGGTGGTTTTGGATGTTTTCGTGTTCTTTTCTCCTGTGTTGGGTCTGTTTTGGGACTCTGATGCTGTATCCCATAGGAGAAGTAGGACAAGGTAGTTTTGGGCTGGTTTTTAGGGTGTCTTGGGGCTGTTTTTGTTCTGTTTTGGGGCTCTGACCCTGCATCCCCTAGGAGAAGCAGGAAAGGGTGGTTTTGGGGTCGTTCTGGGGTGGTTTTGGGGTGTTTTTGTCCTATTTTTGGGTTGTTTTGGGGCTGGTTTTGGTCTCTGACCTGTGTCCCATAGGAGAAGCAAGACAAGGTGGTTTTGGGGTGGTTTTGAGTTGTTTTGGGTGTTCTGAGTTGGTTTTTCATTGGTTTTGGCCTGTTTCGGGGGTTGTTTGGGGTGTTTTGGCCTGGTTTTGGCCTGGTTTTGTCTTGTTTTGTGGCTGTTTTGGGGCTCTGACCCTGTGTCCCATAGGAGAAGCAGGACAAGGTGGTTTTGGGGTGGTTTCTGGGGTGTTTTTGTCCTGTTTTGGGTCTGTGTTGAGGCTCTGACCCTGTATCCCACAGGAGAAGCAGGTCAAGGTGGTTTTGGAGTGGTTTTGGGTGTTCTTTTGTCCTGTTTTGGGGCTCTGACGCTGTATCCCATAGGAGAAGCGGGACAAGGTGGTTTTGGGGTGGTTTCGAGTTGTTTTGGGTGTTTTGAGTTGGTTTTTCATTGTTTTTGGCCTGTTTTGGGTCTGTTTTGGGGCCTGACCCTGTATCCCATAGGAGAAGCAGGGCAAGGTGGTTTTGTGCTGTTTTTTGGGGTGTTTTGGGTTGGTTTTGTTCTGAGTCTGTTTCAGGGCTCGGACCCTGTATCTCACAGGAGAAGCAGGAGAAGGTGATTTTGGGGTGGTTTTGGCCTGCTTTGGACCTGTTTTTGGTCTGTTTTGGGGCTCTGACCCTGTATCCCATAGCAGAAGCAGGACAAGGTGGCCTTGGGGTGGTTTTTGGCGTGTATTGAGGCTGTTTTGGTTTTGTTTTGGGGCTCTGACCCTGTATCCCATAGCAGAAGCAGGACAAGGTGGTTCGGGGCTGGGTTTTAGGGTGGTTTTGATTGTTTTTGGCCTGTTTTAGGCCTGTTTTGGGGCTCTGACCCTGTATCCCGCAGGAGAAGGTGATTTTTGTGTGGTTTGGGGGTGGTTTTGAATGGTTTTTGGGTTTTTTGGTCCTGTTTTAGGGCTGTTTTGAGGTTCTAACAATGTGTCCTGTAGGAGAAGCAGGAAAATGTGACAGGGTAGTTTTGGGGGTCTTTTGGCCTTTTTTTGTCCTGTTTTGGGGGTCTGACCCTGTATCCTATAGGAGAAGGAGGACAAGGTGATTTTGGGGTGGTTTTGGCCTGTTTTGGAGTTTGCTTTGTGTGTTTTGGGCTGGTTTTTGCCTGTTTTTGGCCTTTTTAGGGGCTGTTTTGGGTCTGTTTGGGGGCTCTGACCCTGTATCTCATAGGAGAAGCAGGAGAAGGTGATTTTGGGGTGTGTTTTGGGCTGTTTTGGGTTGTTTTTGGCCTGTTTTGTGTGTGTTTTGAGGCTCTGACCCTGTATCTCACAGAAGCAGCAGAAGATGATTTTGGGCTGTGTTTTGGGGTGTTTTGGGTTTGTTTTGGCCTGTTTTAGGTCTTTTTTGGAGCTCTGACCCTGTATCCCATAGGAGAAGCAGGAGAAGGTGGTTTTGGGGTGTTTTGGGTTGGTTTTGGCCTTTCTTGGGTCTGTTTTGGGGCTCTGACCCTGTATCCTGCAGGAGAAGGGTATTTTGGTGTGGTTTTAGGGTGGTTTAGGGGTAGTTTTGAATGTTTTGTTTGTTTTTTTTTTGTCCTGTTTTAGGGCTGTTTTGGGGTTCTGACCCTGTGTCCCATAGGTGAAGCAGGAAAATGGGATCTTAGGGTAGTTTTTGGGGTGTTTTGGGTTGTTTTTGGCCTGTTTTGGGTCTGTTTCAGGGCTCTGACCCTGTATCTCACAGGAGAAGTAGAAGAAGGTGATTTTGGGGTGGTTTTGGGGTTTGCATTGTGTGTTTTGGCCTGGTTTTCTCCAGTTTTTGGCCTTTTGGGGGTCTGTTTTGGGGCTCCGAACCTGTATCCCAAAGGAGAAGCAGGACAAGGTGGTTTTGGGGTGGTTTTGTCCTGTTTTTGGGTCTGTTCTGGGGCTCTGACCCTGTATCCTATAGCAGAAGCAGGACAAGGTGGTTTGGCGCTGGGTTTTGGGGTGTTTTGGGTTGTTTTTGGCCTGTTTTGGGTCTGTTTTGGGGGACTGACCCTGTATGTCACAGGAGAAGCAGGACAAGGTGATTTTGGGCTGGGTTTTGGGGTGTTTTGGGTTGTTTTTGGCCTTTTTTTGGGTCTTTTTGGGGGCTCTGACCCTGTATCCCATAGGAAGCAGGACAAGGTGGTTTGGGCTGGTTTTTGGTGTGGTTTGTTTTTTTTTTTTTTTGTTTTGGGGCTATTTTGGGGCTCTGACGCTTTATCCCACAGGAGAAGCAGGAGAAGGTGATTTTGGGGTGGTTTTAGGGTAGTTTAGGGGTGGTTTTGAATGGTTTGGGTTTTTTTTGTCCTGATTTAGGGTGGTTTTGGGGTTCTGACCCTGTGTCCCACAGGAGAAGCAAGAAAATGGGACCTTAAGTGTTAGCGTGGGAACAAACACATAACCACCGGGATGGTTATATGAGGTGATTTATTGCAGCGCTGGGAAACCAGGGGTACGCACCCAAATCTGGTTCCAACCTTGTCACATCGCGTTCGCAATTTATACACGTTTAACACGGATTACAACATTAGCTAATGCATATGCATTAAGGATTGCCACATCAGGAATGTTACGTCAGCCTCTTCTACGCTTGCGCAGCCCCCTCTGGTGGTCGCCTGGTGGTCGTTCCGGTGAAGGAAGGAGTCTTCCTCAGATGAAGTAAGAAGTCTTCCTCAGGTTGTCCTCAGGACCTTTTCCTTACTTGGATATATCCCAACCCTTGTGTGGACGCTAGCATTTTCTTATCAGCTTCTGCTATGCTCTTCTGGCTACCTTATGCATAGGTTCCACTTGGGTATAGTCTCCAGTACATGCGTTTCTAATCCACCCATACGCATAGGTTCTACTTGGGTATAGTCTCCAGTACATGCCTTTCTAAATCCACCCATACGCATAGGTTCTACTTGGGTATAGTCTCCAGTACATGCCTTTCTAATCCACCCATACGCATAGGTTCTACTTGGGTATAGTCTCCAGTACATGCCTTTCTAATCCACCCATACGCATAGGTTCTACTTGGGTATAGTCTCCAGTACATGCCTTTCTAATCCACCCATATGCATAGGTTCTACTTGGGTATAGTCTCCAGTACATGCCTTTCTAATCCACCCATATGCATAGGTTCTACTTGGGTATAGTCTCCAGTACATGCCTTTTTAATCCTCCCATACGCATAGGTTCTACTTGGGTATAGTCTCCAGTACATGCGTTTCTAATGCACCCATACACATAGGTTCTACTTGGGTATAGTCTCCAGTACATGCCTTTCTAAATCCACCCATACACATAGGTTTTTGCTACTAAGACTATCATTACAACACTGGTTACAGAACAGCCGTGACACAAAATTGCAAAGTTACAACATTTTCTAATATACAAAACCCCACTATTGATTTATAAATTTCTCAAACATAATCATTTCTACTATTTTATATAATTATTTTATCATAAAGGCTTTGCCCTTTTCCAACAGTAGGGGTGGTTTTGGGGTGTTTTGGGTTGCTTTTGGCCTGTTTTGGGTCTGTTTCGGGGCTCCGACCCTGTATCCCACAGAAGCAGGGCAAGGTGGGTTTTGCAGTGTTTTGGGCCTGTTTTGGGGGTTTTTGACTGTTTTTGTCCTGTTTTGGGGCTGTCTGGGGGCTCTGACCCTGTATCCCATAGCAAAGGCAGGGCAAGGTTGTTTTGGGCTGGGCGTTGGGGTGTTTTGGGTTGTTTTTCCCCTGTTTTGGGGCTCTGACTCTGTATCCTGTAGGGGAAGCAGGACAAGGTGGTTTTGGGCTGGGTTTTGGGGCTGTTTTGGTGGTTTATGACTGTTTTTGGCCTGTTTTGGAGCTGTTTTGGGGCTCTGACCCTTTATCCCATAGGAGAAGCAGGACAAGGTGGTTTCGGGCTGGTGTTTGGGGTGTTTTGGGTTGGTTTTGGCCTGTTTTGGGTCTGTTTTGGTGCTCTGACGTTGTATTCCCACAGGAGAAGCAGGACAAGGTGGTTTTGGGGTGCTTTTGTCCTGTTTTTTGTGTGTTTTGGGGTTCTGACCCTGTATCCCATAGGAGAAGCAGGACAGGGTGGTTTTGGCGTGTTTGGGGGCTGTTTTGGGTTTTTTTACCGGTTTTGGCCTGTTTTGGAGCTGTCTGGGGGCTCTGATGCTGTATCCCATAGGAGAAGCAGGACAGAGTGGTTTTGGGCTGTTTTTTGGGGTGTTTTGGGTGGTTTTGTCGTGTTTTAGGGCTGTTTTGGGGTTCTGACCCTGTGTCCCATAGGAGAAGTAGGAGAAGGTGGCCTTGGGGTGGTTTTTGGTTGTGTTTTGAGGCTGTTTTGGACCTCTGACCCTGTATCCCATAGGAGAAGGAGGACAAGTTGGTTTTGGGTTGGTTTTGAGCTGTTTTGGTGGGTTTTGACTGGTTTTAGCCTGTTTTGGGGCTTTTTGGGGGCTCTGACCCTGTATCCCATAGGACAAGCAGGACAAGGTGATTTTGGTCTGGGTTTCTGGGGTGTTTTGGGTTGGTTTTGGCCTGTTTTGGGGTTTTGGAGGCTCTGACCCTGTATCCCATAGCAGAAGCAGGACAGGGTGGTTTTGGGCTGGTTTTGGGGGTGTTTTGGGGCTGGTTTTGTCCTGTTTTATGGTTCTGCCCTGTGTCCCACAGGAGAAGCAGGAGAAGGTGGCCTTGGGGTGGTTTTTGGGGTGGTTTGAGGCTGTTTTGGGTCTGTTTTGGGGCTCTGACCCTGTGTCCCAAAGCAGAAGCAGGACAAGGTGGTTTTGGGGTGCTTTGGGGCTCTTTTGGGGGTTTATGCCTGTTTTTGTCCTGTTTTCGGGCTGTTTTGGGGCTCTGACCCTGTATCCCATAGCAAAAGCAGGACAAGGTGGTTTTGGGCTGGGTTTTGGGGTGTTTTGCGTTTTTCTTGGCCTGTTTTGGGGCTCTGACCCTGTATCCCATAGGAGAAGCAGGACAAGGTTTTGGGGTGTTTTGGTGGTGTTTTTGAGGCTGTTTTGGTGGGTTTTGACAAGTTTTAGCCTATTTTGGGTCTGTTTTGGGGCTCTGACCCTGTATCCCATAGGAGAAGCAGGACAAGGTGGTTTTGGGCTGGGTTTTGGGGTGTTTTGGTTTTTTTTTTACCCTGTTTTGGGTCTGTTTTGGGGCTCTGACCCTGTATCCCACAAGAGAAGCAGGACAAGGTAGGTTTGGGCTGGGGTTTGGGTTGTTTTTGGCCTGTTTTTCCTCTTTTTGGGGGCTCTGACTCTGTATCCCATAGCAGAAGCAGGACGAGGTGGTTTTGGGGTTTTTGGGGGCTGTTTTGGTGGGTTTTGACTGGTTTTGGGGCTGTTTGGGGGCTCTGAGCTTGTATCCCATAGGAGAAGCAGGACAAGGTGGTTTTGGGCTGGGTTTTGGGGTGTTTTGGGTTGTTTTTGCTCTGTTTTGGGGCTGTGACCCTGTACCCCACAGGAGAAGCAGAACAATGTGATCTTGGGGTGGTTTTGGGGGTGTTTTGCTTTGTTTTTGTTTTGTTTTGGGTCTGTTTTGGTGCTCTGACCCTGTATCCCATAGCAGAAGCATGACAAGGTAATTTAGTGGTGATTTTGGCCGGTTTTGGGGCTTGGTTTGTATCTTTAGTCCTGGTTTTCGCTTGGTTTTGGCCTGTTTTGCGTCTGTTTTGGGGCTCTGTATCCCACAGGAGAAGCAGGACAAGGTGGTTTTGGGCTGGATTTTGGGGTGTTTTGGGTTGGTTTTGGCCTGTTTTGCCTCTTTTTTGGGGCTCTGACCCTGTATCCCACAGGAGAAGCAGGACAAGGTGGTTTTCGGGTGTTTTGGGAGTGGTTTGCGGCTGGTTTTGGGTGGTTTTGTCCTGTTTTTGTCCTGTTTTGGGTCTGTTTTGGGGCTCTTACTCTGTATCGTATAGGAGAAGCAGGAGAAGGTGATTTTGGGTTGGTTTGTGTCTTTTGCCCTGGTTTTGTCCTGTTTTTTGCCTGTTTTGGGTCTGGTTTGGGGCTCTGACCCTGTATCCCATAGGAGAAGTAGGACAAGGTGGTTTTGGGGTCGGTTTGGGCTGTTTTTGTCCTGTTTTGGGTCTGGTTTGGGTCTCTGTTTCTGTATCCCACAGGAGAAGCAGGACAAGGTGGTTTTGGGGCAATTTTGTCCTGTTTTTGGCCTGTTTTCTGGCTGTGATCCTGTATCCCACAGGAGAAGCAGGACAAGTTAGTTTTGGGGTGTTTTGGGGCTTGTTTTAGAATCATAGAATAGTTAGGGTTGGAAAGGACCTTAAGATCATCTCTTTCCAACCCCCCTGCCGTGGGCAGGGACACCTTACACTAAACCCTATCACCCAAGGCCTCATTCAACCTGTTCTTGAACACCGCCAGGGATGGAGCATTCACAACCTCCCTGGGCAACCCATTCCAGTGCCTCAGCACCCTAGCAGGAAAGAATTTCCTCCTTAGATCCAATCTAAACTTTCCCTGTTTCAGTTTTAACCCGTTACCCCTTGTCCTATCACTACAGTCCCTAATGAAGAGTCCCTCTTCAGCATCCCTATAGGCCCCCTTCAGATACTGGAAAGCTGCTATGAGGTCTCCACGCAGCCTTCTCTTCTCTGCTTCTGCAGAAAACCCAGAGAACTAGATGGTACTGGTATGGGTAATCAAAGCTAGGAAGTAAGATCCCGAAACATCAGCATTACAGTGCAGATGCCCTGCTAACAGTTTCCCAAATGAACTTACCCAAGTGCCCAGTGCCAGCAGAGAGCATGCCGGGTCCTGCGGCTCACGGTAGCCGGCCCGTTCGGTGCGCATGGCCACGCACAGCACAGTCAGGATGCTCCTCTTCGCACACAGCTCTGCAAACGCACCGCAGTCCTGACCTCCAGCGCTGCTTATTGTGGTTTGGAATGTTTCTGAACAGCTACTGCCAGAATTGTCAAAATGAAAGAAATAAAAAGTTGACCTACAGTGAAAATCACGCTTGAATTTTTATGACTCAAAATAAGAATATACCTTCCTACTTTTAAAGTCTGTCAAATAAGGAAAGTTTAAAATTATGTAGATAATTCACAATCAGTGATGAAGTTTAAAGTCAGCCACGTGTCTCCAGTTCGTGTCAATGTGTCTGAAGAAATTCTCTCATTCGTCTTTGGTACTCAAAGAGTTGGAAGCACGTTGGGTGGTATTGCCACCATCAATGGGTGGTATTGCCACCATCAATGGGTGGTATTGCCACGAGGCATGAAAAATTCACCAACAATATGTCAAGGTTATGTTGATGTAGCACTGTGTCCATTTTTGGAAAGACACCCCCAATTATTAGTGTATCGTTATATGGATGATATACTGGTGGCTGGGAAAGTAACCTAGAAGCTGTTAAACAAGAATTGTGTTCAGTGTTGCAACAACATAAATTGCAAATTGCCCCTGAAAAGGTTCAGGATACCACACCATGGAAATATTTGGGTTGGAAAATCTTAGATCATACCATTGAACCTCAGGAAATTAGCCATCAAGGTCAATATCCATACACTTAACGATGTGCAAGTCTTGTTAGGGAATATCAGTTGGATTCAAACATTATTGGGAATTGACAGCAAAACTTTAGAACCATTGTTGAATTGTTGAAGGGTGACACAGACTTCAATGCACCCAGACAATTAACACCAGCAGCAAAATGAGCAATAGCAATGGTAGAAGCTGCATTAAGTGAGAGACAGGCACATCGTGTGATGAATGGAGTTCCTATTGAGTTTTTGGTTGTCAGTAATGATTTCCAGCCAGTAGGATTAATCATGCAATTGGTTGAATCTGATGAGAAATTGAAAATTCTTGAGTGCCAATTTTTGTCACATCAACCATCAAAAAACATTGTAACCAGACCTGAAACGTTTGCTAAGTTGCCTCTTTGCAAAACAGGGCTGCCATAGACTTCTTATTATTAGCACAAGGCCATGGCTGTAAAGATTTTGAGGGTATGTGCTGCAGGAATTTGTCAGACTTTTCGGAATCTATTCATAAAACTATTCAGGAACTGAAAAAAGGAGTAACAAAGTTACAGGTAAATGATGGATTTTTTGGATTAGGAAATTGTCTTAACTCTCTAGGACTTGGGACATGGTTTGTTTCATTGATCAAAGGAGGTCTTATAATGCTATTCATTGTTATTTGTATCTTACTGATTGTTCCATGTTTATTGAGTTGCCTACAGCGAACGTCAGAAAACATGGTAAACCAAGTGATGTTTTTAGAAAAACAAAAAGGGGAGATGTAGGAGAAGAGGCATTTGAACGTGGTCAGAGGATGCTGAGCGACCTTAATTCTTTGGGGAATTAACTTTGAGCCAGACTCTGCAATTTCAGCTCTGTGGGGAACTAACATCAAGCAAGAAAAGTGGAACAAAAGAAGCAGAATAAAAGGGGATGAAAATGAGAAGTAGAAGAAGGAACTGAGAAGTGAGGAGAAGGTCGAAAGGATAGTGTCGAAAAAGCAGACTAATCAATTATAATTTTAGATTATGCTCGTGGACAGCAGCAACTAACCAAGTGTATTGTAGCTTTAAGTGCGTGGATATGATCAAAAACATATATAAACCATGTAATCTAAAGTAAAAAGGTCTTTGACCAGCAATCGGACTCCGTGCCTTCAATCCCCTCAGTAAAGGAGAAAAGTGATTTTAGAAACTGGACTACTACACCCAAATATAATTGACTTCTGAAGATGCTGCTACATTTCTTTTGTACAGAGTATAAATAAGGCAAGTGCTTTTTACTTACTGAGCTGTGATGTAGAAAGCGTTGATCTAGAACAGCTGGAAAAAAATAGTTATTCACATATACTTTAGAAAAGGCTTAATACAGAAGGACAGGGAAAGGGTTGCATGTTTAATATTAGCAAAGCGGAGTGACACTTACTGCAAATTTAATTACCTAATACGCATATTTGAGCGTTGTCTGAAAATAATCACTGACGACTTACTGTAGTGACTGAAAAATTAGCAGCTCCAACTGCTGAGGATGCTAGAGGCTGACAGACGCAGTGGTTGCTGCTGTCAGAACAAAGGGAGAAGCTGGTGGGAATGCAAACTCATTTTGTAAGGTAGTACTTATTATCACTAAGGTGTCTAGAGCAAATGGTGGGCAAATAGTCGTAGAATAGTTAGGGCAAGAAAGGACTTCAAGATCATCTAGTTACAGCCTCCCTGCTGATACGGAGAAAACTCCAGGAACAAACTCACCACCAAAGTTTTCAAGCTGACAAGCAGGTATTCTTTACTGCGGCACCGGGAGACACGGGGGATAGCTACGGGTAGCGTGTATCACCCCAGTTGCCACACAAGCCGTCCTTTTATAGCCACTGGGCATACATACATATTCATGAGGCTACGGATGGATTACATCCTTTTCCAGAGAGTTCCCTGCATGCGTACAGAATTGTGGGGGTGGTCTCTGAGGGTCGTTTACTTCCTCCAACGATCTTCATCACTTCTGGCAGCCTTTGAAGCACGCGCAGTAGATGCTCATACCAGTTTAATTGGTTCGTTAGCACCAGAGACATAACAATCCTCCTATCCTCCTACTGATCAGGTAGTTTAACTGCAGCCCATCCTGGTCATCTGCGGTTCCCAGATACTCCTTAAACCTGTGTCCTGTTCTTCTAGACTGTTTTTTCCTTAAAACTATGTCAACTATAGCAATTTATCTTGTGAGAATTCTCAGTATGTTCTCTATGTTCTCTAGCTGCTCTATGGAATCTTTTTCTCCCTGTGTCACGCACCTCAGTAATTTTCCATTGCTACTGTTACAAAGACATCAAACTTAACATTACTTAAAGCTAATTATAAAGATTTCTATATTCCATTTTGTGACTTTGTGCCCCCCCCCCCCCCCCCCCCCCCTTTGTCTCACTATGGAATGCCATTGTTCCGGGAGAGGGTCACAGCTCCTCCTTGTCCATGGTGCTGAAGAAGATGCGAAATCCTCAGTGTCCCTTATGGAACTGCATCTCCCTATGGAATCCCAGCATTCCTTATGGAATGGCAGCATTCTCTATGGAATGACGGTGTTCCCTATGGAATGCCATTGTCCGGGGGAAGGTGGGGGGGGTGTTGTCACAGCTCTTCCTTGTCCACAGTACCGGAGAAGAAGCGGGCGAAGCGACAGAGATGGCGCGAGGCCAAGTGCAATTCCTGCTCCAGGCGTCGGCTGTTGTGACGCAGCTTGGCCACTTCCACCTGGAGAACCACCTTGTCCTGCTTCTTCTGTAGGATACAGGCTCAGAGCCCCAAAACAGACCCAAAACAGCCCCAAAATCGCCCAAAAACCAGCCCATAACCCCCTTATTTTGCTTCTCCTATGGGATACGGGGTTAGAGCCCCAAACCATAAAAAAAAACAGGACAAAACCACCCAAAACAGCCCCAAAACAGCCCAAACCCACTTTGTCCTGCTTCTCCTATGTGCTACAGGGTCAGAGCCCCAAAACAGCCCCAAAACAGGACAAAACCACACCAAAATATCCTCACAACACCACAAAAACCATCCAAAAACCACCTTGTTCTGCTTGTCTTATGAGATACAGGGTCAGAGCCCCAAAACAGGACAAAAACAGCCCAAACCACCCAAAAACCACCTTGCCCTGCTTCTCCTAAGAGATAAAGGGTCACAGCCCCAAAACAGGACAAAATCACCCCAAAACACACAAAACCACACACAAAACACACACAAACAATGGCAAAACCACTCAAAAACCACATTGTCCTAGTTCTCCTGTGGGATACAGGGTCAGAGCCCCAAAACAGACCCAAAAAAGCCCCGAACCAACCCAAAAAAATCCGAAAACGACCCAAAACCACCTTGACCTGCTTCTGCCGTGGGATACAGGGACAGAGCCCAAAACCAGCTCCAAAACAGGCCAAAATCACTCAAAACCCCCCAAAACAGGCCCAAAAGAGACCCAAAAATATCTTGTCCTGCTTCTCCTATGGGATACAGGGTCAGAGCCCAAAAACAGACCCCAAAACAGGCCAAAACCACCCCAAAACACCCCCAAAACCACCTTGTCCTGCTTCTCCTATGAAATACAGGGTCAGAAAGCC
Organism: Pezoporus flaviventris; assembly: GCF_033815535.1. Taxonomy (NCBI): domain Eukaryota; kingdom Metazoa; phylum Chordata; class Aves; order Psittaciformes; family Psittacidae; genus Pezoporus; species Pezoporus flaviventris. The sequence continues at coordinate 1,028 of NW_026892683.1, read as the reverse complement.
AAAACAGACCCAAAACAGCCTCAAAACACCCGAAAAAAACAGCCCAAAACCACCTTGTCCTGCTTCTGCTATGGGACACAGGGTCAGAACACAAAACCAGCCCTAAGAAAGGACAAAAACAACCTAAAACACCCCCAAAACCAGCCCAAACCCACCATGACCTGCTTCTCCTGTGAAATACAGGGTCAGAGCCCAAAACCAGACCCAAAACAGGACCAAAAAACACCAAAACACCCCAAACCCAGCCCAAAACCACCTTGTCCTGCTTCTGCTTTGGGATACAGGGTCAGAGCTCTAAAACAGCCCGAAAACAGGACAAAAAAAAAAACCAAAATACCCAAAAACACCCCAAAACCACATTGTCCTGCTTCTCCTAAAGGATACAGGGTCAGAGCCCCCAAAAAGACCCAAAACAGGCCAAAACCAACCCAAAACACTCCAAAACCCAGCTCAAAACAACGTTGTCCTGCTTCTGCTATGGGACACATGGTCAGAACCCCAAAACAGCCCTAAAACAGGACAAAAACAACCTAAAACACCCCAAAAAACCACCCCAAAACCACCTTGTCCTGCTTCTCCTATGGGATACAGGATCAGAGCCTCCAAACAACCCCAAAACATGCCAAAAAAAGTCAAAAACCACAAAACAGCCCCAAAACACCAAAAAAACTACCTTGTCCTGCTTCTGCTATGGGATACAGGGTCAGAGCCCCCAAACAGACCCAAAACAGGACAAAAACAACCCAAAACACCCCAAGAACCCAGCCCAAAACCACCTCGTCCTGCTTCTGCTATGGGATACAGGGTCAGAACCCCAAAACAGACCCTAAAACAGGCCAAAACCACCCCATAACCACCTTGTCCTGCTTCTCCTATGGGATACAGGGTCAGAGCTCCAAAACAGACACAAAACAGCCTCAAAACACCCGAAAAACCAGCCCCAAAAAAAACTTGTCCTGCTTCTGCTATGGAACACAGGGTCAGAACCCAAAAACAGCCCTAATAAAGGACCATAACAACCTAAAACA